>NC_046317.1:91770857-92074865 GCF_009819535.1 Lacerta agilis
ATTCCCAGAGGAGAAGGAATGGCTCTTAGAACCAGTTTTGCAACCATGTATTTTAAGGGACACCTGACCTTTCGGAGAGAGTAAAAGCTGGCTTTCCATCATGGGGGGTAGGAATGCAGCCCCCCGTTTTCCCACTGCCAACTTGGGAGGGGAGAGCTGGCATGGGGCAGAGGAGAGAGACGCTGAAGTAGCTTATCGGGATCCTGCTCAACAGCCCTTCTGACTCCAGGCAAAACAGCCCACCACATTTGTGCCCGCCCCAGTGAGCGTGCCAGGGCTCTCTGGCATGTGTGGCTAACTCTAGCCCTTTCCCACCTCGCACCTTCCCGATGTTTGGATTCCAGCTCCCGACAGCGCCGACGGGAGTCCAAAATGTCGAGAGGGTGCCAGGTTTTTGGAGAAGGCTGAGCTAAGGCTGTTTGCAACAGCTCAAGAGAAGGGCGGAGAAAGTCTCCTGCCCGTGTGCAGTGATCCCTGCCGCCCTCCCTAGCTCCAAGGTTGCGGGGTTGCTGTTTGGAAGCTGCACTTGTCGGAGGTTTGAATCCCCGCGATGGGGCGAACTCCCGTTGCTCGGTCCCAGCTCCTGCCCACCTAGCTGTTCGAAAGCACATCAAAGTGCAAGTAGACAAATAGGTACCACTCTGGTGGGAAGGTAAACAGCGTTTCCGTGCGCTGCTCTAGTTCGCCAGAAGCGGCTTAGTCATGCTGGCCACATGACCCGGAAGCTGTACGCCGGCTCCCTCGGCCAGTAAAGCGAGATGAGCACCGCAACCCCAGAGTCGTCCACAACTGGACCTAACGGTCAGGGGTCCCTTTGCCTTTAACCTTACCCCACATCGCACCAAATCCTGCTCTGGAGCAGGGTAGGAGGTTGGCAGCAGTGGCTTCTCAATGGGGACATGTGTGTCCGCAAGTGGCAAGGGGAGCGGTTTGCCCTCTATGAATCCCCCCACCAGCTTTCTCAGCCTCCAAATCATACTCTTGTCCCACTCTGGCATGACTACCCCTAAATAACCCTGGGAACTGCAGCTCTGCAAAGAGAAACCGCAGTTCCCAGGGTTCTTTGGGCAAAGCCGTGACTGTTAAAAGAAAGTCGTCCACGGGTTGGGTCGGCGTGTCTCGAGGATTTGTTGAACCTGAGAGATATATACCTGTACATTTTGCCTGTTTGTGTCAGAAACACTCCTTCTTACATTGTTGCCTCACGAACCCCCCAAAGAAAAAATAGAGAGCAATCTATGCAGGCCAAAGGCAATTGGGGTGTGCTGGGGTCCCAGCCCCCACAAATGTTGGCAAGCGAAGCCTGTAGACCCCTGGGGAGGGACTGCACTTTGAGCGTTGGCAACCCCTCCTCCGCTCTGTGGTTGAAACGATGGACCGTTTCGTGGAATACCGGGATGGGAAAGAGGCTGCGATTTCAAAAAATGGACGTTAGAGAGATGTGGTGCAATATTCAGGGCACCCCAGAAGGGGTATCACCCCAGAACCAAAGCGAGACGGAGGCACGTATTTGATTTTACAAGGCTTTTAAGATCCAGCCCCCAAGGATGGCCGAGTTTCTCCTTCAGCCCTGGAGCCGTGGGGAGGCAAGAAGGAAAGGCACCATGGGGAAGGTCTCAGGCTGGGGGTTGGCAGCCCAGCCCAGGCACCCCCCCAAAAAACTGTCAAGTACTGAGGTAAATTCAAGTAGAGAAAAAGGCAAGGCCCGCCGGGAACCTCATTTTAAGGGCAGGAATTGGAGGCACTGTGGTGAAAACTGTTGGAGGGGTATTGTTTAAGGCCACAGGTTTTTTAGGAGTTGTCAAAAAAGGGGGGAGGAGACCGCACACAGCTGCTGAACCCAGCCCCTTCCCCCCCCCAAGGCTGCCACCCTGCCCTCCTCCCTCACAAGGTGTCTGGGCCCCGCAGGCAAAGCGGACTTTCGTTCGGCACTGCGGAACGGGGAACGACTTCTCCCCAAAATGGCAGCCGGACTGCAGCAAGAGAGAGTCTTTATAGCCGCTTTCTGTTTCAAACCAAAAACCAGCCCAGCGCTTTGACCGAGGCTGCCGGTCACAAATTCACAGTCCTTGATCTTGCAACCGATCCATCCTTTTGCAACCTGGACCCTCTTTTGCCAACAACCCCCGCCTCGTTCTGCGAGGAGAAGCGGCTCGGAGCTGCAGTCCTTAGTTTCAGAGTCCCGCAGGGCTGCTAAGAAGCACCCATTTTCTCAACGCAGGAGAGTTTTGCTGGTGGCGATAAAGAGTTCCAGAACGGTCCTTTGGCACGTGCGAACGAGCGCGCCACGAAGCGTGCGCCGTGACGCGAGGGAGGCCATCGTCCCTGACCTGGATGTCAAAGCACCCGTCCTCCCAGTTTGCTGGCAAATGTGACTGTTGCCTTAGCTTGAAGACACTTCTTTCTGGGGCACGACCCTGGCGAGGGAACTGAAGGGTGAAAGGGGGGGTCTCCCTTCCATGGTTCATGGCTAGCCAGGCCAAGACAAGAGCCACCCTGTTGCTCCTTTGTCCATCTCGTTCTCCTCGGCAGCTCAGCTGTACAGTCCCCCCTCCTCTTCCTCTTTGGCCTTGACCTCCCTCAAGCCCCCCACGTCCGGGACCACCTGCTCCAGCCCCTGATCTCTGGAGGGCCCGCTCCACGAGCCCTCGGGGGTGCTGCCAGGAGCCAGCCATGGGTGCAACAGGATCCCGCTGGCTGTGAGCCTCTCAGATGGGTCCTTCCGCAGGAGGCAGCGGATGAGGCAGCGGGCTTTGGGCGAGAGGTCCTCGGGGACGGCAAAGCGCCCGCGGCGGATCTTGCCGAAGAGAGACAGGGGCTTGGTGTCTTGGAAGGGGTAGCACCCCACGAGGAGGGTATAGAGCACCACACCCAGGCTCCAGACGTCAGCAGCCTTGCCAGAGTAGGACGTCTTGGAGCTGAGGATCTCGGGACCCACGTAGGCCGGGCAGCCGTGTTTGTCCACCAAGGAGTCGTCGGGACCATTCAGCAAACACGAGTCCTCCAGATTCTCCAGCAGCAGTTTGGATCTGGGCAGAAATCCAAGGCGAGAGTTAGCCAGAGATCACTCAAAAGGCAGAATGAAATGGAATACAATGGGGAAAGCACCCCTAATTTTGCAACTGGGAAAGCTGAATTCTGCAATAGGGATGGATCAGTCAAGCTTCTGGGAGCAGATTCACAGTTTGGTTGCGTAACTGATGGATTCCCCCTTTTCTTGGTTTTACAGAATTTGGGTTCTCCTCCGCACCCCCCGATCTATTTGAATGATTCTGTTGGGGAAGAACCACAAGACTCCAAAAACATTTTAGGAGGAATATAGGCAGGTATGGCACAAACATTAAAAAAAACCAACAACTCTGGACACTTAATTTGGATCAGTCAATGTGCAATAGCCGTAAACCTGAGTACTGAACTGTACGATTGCATCTTACTTATGCAGGAGTTCAGTTCAAAGGGTCCTACGTGTACATGATAATTTATTGTACCCAAATCCTTGGAACCACCCTGCAGCTATTGGGTTGGAGAAAGGAAGGAAGGAAGGAAGGAAGGAAGGAAGGAAGGGCATTCTGAGCACTCTCAGAGCCTACAGAGAGCTTAAAAGCTCTTTATGCACTAGGTAACCCTAAGCAGACCTGTTGCAAAAAGAGCTTTTAAGCTCTCTGCCTAGCTTGAAGTTAACTTGCTGTCCTGGACAGGGTGGATGCAAAGGAATGGTGGGAGGAGCTACCTGGAGAACCCCCAAGGGAGGAAGGCTCAGAGCCCGGGAGGGGTGGTGAGACGACGATGAGTGGTCAGAGGGAGAAGACAGGGAAGAGGCAACAGGGCTTAGTGAGCGGGGAGAGTCTGTGGCAGAGAGCAGTCCAGAATCATAGGCAGAAGTGGAAGCAGGAGGGTGGGGATGGGGAAGACAAGAAGCAGAGAGGAGTCTGGCTGGTTTCTCCCCTTCCCGCTGCAACAAGCTCTCTTCCTGCCTGGTCTCCCAGAACCAGGAGAGGCATAAAGTGAGAGGAGCAAAGGAGCGGAAGGATATACAGGCACAGTCTCTGATTGCTTGGAAAACACCCTGGAGAGGAGGAGACATAATCTTTGGGGAGGTGGGGGCCTTTAGTCTCGGCAACCGATACACGGGAGCAAGACCTGAGTTGCTGCGCTCATTAGGCCTGACACTCCTGTGCAGATCCTGTTTTGCTAATAAAGCGTTAACTCCAGAAATATCCTGATTCTGTGTATTAGCAATTGGAGGGTGGGCCACAAAGGAATATTCTGAACAACACAATCCTAGCCATGTCTATTCAGAAGTTCCATTGTCTTCAAGGGGCACAGCTCCCAGGTAGTTGTGCATTATGGCTTTACTTTTCAACTAGACATGGATGGGATTGCCCTGCAATTGGTTTTACTTTGTAATCACCGCCTTAATTAAACAAGAAACAGCTTTCTCGGTGTGATTTACTGCTGGCTCGCTCGCGGCAGTTTCCACCAGCCTGCCTTCAACTGCGTATGGTTGAAATCGCGCAAGTTAAATGCACCTCTGATGCGCTCGTGCCACACAGAATGTCCCGGGGAGCTGAGCAAGCAGGCAGGGAAGTGTCAACAGGCGCCCCTTCTCATCCCCTCACCTTTCTCGGTCAGCAAACACGAATTTTCGCAGCTTGAGGTCCCGGAGGACCACCCCGTGCTGGTGGCAGTGGGCAACCGCTTCGGCCATCTGACGGAAGAGGACAGCAGCCTCGGGCTCGGGAAGGCGCTTGCACCGCCGCACATAGTTGTGCATGTCGTCCCTCCCGGGCTGGAAGAAGACGTAAATGTTCTGGTCCCCGGCAATCACATCCGCCACACGGGCGATGCTGGGATGAGCTGGAAGGGCGGCGTAAGGGGCCAGCACCTCCGGGTAGCTCTTGGCTGGGTAGACCTAAAAACAAGGAGCAAATTGTTACAAGTAAGCAAATGTGCAGAACAAGCGCAAAAGAAGCGTGCAGTTAACCTGTGGAACTCGCTGCCACGGTAGGCAGTGGCATAGCTGTCAACTTTCCCCTTTTTTAAAGGGAAATTCCATTATTCCGAATAGGATTCCTCGCAAGAAAAGGGAAAAGTTGACAGCTATGCAGTGGTGGTTTTGAAAGACAAATCCATGGGCACTCTTAACAGCGCAATCCTATCCATGTCTGCTTGGAAGTAAAGCAATCGTTCACTTCTACCTAGGGGTAGGGCCCCTTGAACACAATGGGACTTACTTCAGAGTAGACATGGATAGCTTTGTTAAGTGTGTTTTTCTGTTTTTCTCTCCACCCAAAAAATGCTGATGCATAAAATCCGTTCCCTTCTTTCAGAGGTCATTATTGTTTAGACACTCCTTTCCAATGTTAATTTTCGCTTTTTAACCCATCAGTACTTCTTGGCTTTTTGATGTTTTTAAATGGATACTTTTTGTTGCTTCTACTCTTATATATTGCATACATGAAAGTGTGAATTATGGCTTTACTTTCAATTAGACATGGATGGCATTGCCCTGCCGATTGGTATTACTTTGTAATCACCGCCTTTATTAAATAAGAAACAGCTATTTTATTGTCCAGTGACAGAAAACCTTGCATTTTTTTCCTCTGTATATCTTGCTGGTCCCTAACTGGAGAAAAATAACAATTCTCCGTTTAATAGAAACTCTTTAGAGAAAAGGATGTGTGTGTGTCTCCTTTCTTTCTTTATTCAACTCCCCTTTCATTCTGCACCAATAGAGTTGCGGCCATTTTTGTCCATGGTTCACTAATTCCCCCAAAAAAGTGCCCAGAGAGAAAAGCAGGAGTGCCACACAAAACAAAATTGGTGTTGAAAAATTAAAGTCTTTGGTGAGCTTAAGGCAGAGGAGGGGTTGGGGAGCTGGGCTTCCCTCCTTCCAAACAGAACACCCCCTCCCCTCCATAAACACATAATACTCAACTCTCTTTTCACAGTAAAAAAGTAAACTTTGTGGGTTGGAAGTTGGAGGAAAGAGAGTATTTCAGAAACAATGGCCGGCTCAAAGCGGGCGTGACATTCCATGTTCAGCCAGCAGGTGTCAGCGATGCTCAGCCGCTAGCAGCTCTGCCAAAAAACAGCATCTTTAGGGAAAAATAATATTGTGGCACAAGACACACAAATTTATCACGGACTAAGGCAGCTTCGCCAAGCCAGTGCCCGCCAGATGTTTTGGACTGCAGCTCCTATTAGCCGCAGTCAGTGTGCATCCAAAACATACAGGTGAAACTCGAAAAATTAGAATATCTTGGAAAGGTTCATTTCTTTCAGTAATTTCAACATAAAAGGTGAAACTAATATATGAGATCACCTTGCCGACAAAGGTCCGTATAGTTAAAGCTATGGTTTTTCCCAGTAGTAATGTACAGAAGTGAGAGCTGGACCATCAAGAAGGCTGATCGCCGAAGAACTGATGCTTTTGAATTATGGTGCTGGAGGAGACTCTTGAGAGTCCCATGGACTGCAAGAAGATCAAACCTATCCATTCTCAAGGAAATCGGCCCTGAGTGCTCACTAGAAGGACAGATCCTGAAGTTGAGGCTCCAGTACTTTGGCCACCTCATGAAAAGAGAAGACTCCCTGGCAAAGACCCTGATGTTGGGAAAGATGGAGGGCACAAGGAGAAGGGGACGACAGAGGATGAGATGGTTGGACAGTGGTCTCGAAGCGACTGGCATGAGTTTGGCCAAACTGCGGGAGACAGTGGAGGATAGGCGTGCCTGGCGTGCTCTGGTCCATGGGGTCACGAAGAGTCGGACACGACTGAACGACTGAACAACAACAAAATATATGAGATAGACTCATGACATGCAAAGCGAGATATGTCAAGCCTTTATTGGTTATAATTGTGATGATTATGGCGTACAGCTGATGAGAACCCCAAATCAACAATCTCAATTTTGGGGTTTTCATCAGCTTCACGCCATAATCATCACAATTATAAAAACAAAGGCTTGACATATCTCGCTTTGCATGTCAGGAGTCTATCTCATATATTAAACTCCAGTAGCTAATGAAAACAATTGCTTACATAAATGGACTTTTCCACGATATTCTAATTTTTTGAGTTTCACCTGTATAGAGGGCACCGGCTGGGCAAGGCTGGCATAATCATTCATAGACTCTAGACCACAAGTGACTATTATGCACCATTATAAAGTTGTTTGCCTTTAAAGTGCCATAGGACTCTTCCTTGTTCAACAAAGGGTTAACAAAATACCCCCCTCCCCAACACACATAGCCTCGTTCAAAGAGGCAATTTTGAAAATGGCAGGATGGAAGATACCAGCTTGTTGCTTACTCCACAAAGGAAGGACCAAAGCTCAGTGACAGAGCATCTGTCCTGCATGTAGAACGTCCCAGGTTCAATCTCCAGGTTCAGAAAGACCCCTGCCTGAAACCCCATTAAGCTGCTGCCAGCCAGAGCGGGCAATACTGAGCTAGATGGACGGATGGTGTGACTCGGTTATTTTAGAATTGCACCGTGGGCTACAAAAACCTTCAAGTCCAAAGTTACCAGCCTTGAGGCAAAGAGGGACAATTCTGAGTTTCAAAAAAGCATTTTAAAATGCAGTGTCTGCGAGAGACAAGGCTAAGCAGTAAACCCTACACAAATCTGGAGTCCCTAAGACGGTTGGATGGCGCTTTGTCTGCCTCCTTCTGGCATCTCCTGCAGCCAAGCTGGGGCCAAACGTCTTGCTCTGCTTCCCTTTGGACCACATCAGTCAGGCCGAGAGGGGGGTCTTATTGTCTGGGCAGCCCAGGACCTTCAGACACACTGCCCAGGCTTGTGTCCCAAGGAGATGCATTTTAAATAAAAGGACACATTCTACTCATGTAAAAACATGCTGATTCCCGGACCGTCCGCGGGCCGGATTGAGAAGATGATTGGGCCGGATCCAGCCCCCGAGCCTTAGTTTGCCTACCTGTGACCTTATCCCTTATATGCCCAGCAGGATCACTACAGCCTGCAGAAGACTTCATCCTGCAAGATACAAAGATCTCAGAAGCTCCTTCCACATTAAATCGGAGCAGGGCTTTTTACTGTGGCTGCCCCTGTATACGGTAGATACAACAGGTCCCTATTTCCACTTTCTGGAAACAACCGCAGACATTTCTGTTCCAATAGTTCTCCCAGCGGGATGGATAAGTGTTTTTCCACGAGTTTCCATTGCACATTGTTCTTCGTTTCGTTTTAAATGCACTTGCTGATTTTATTGCACATTGCCTTGAGGCGACTGTGCGAGGTGAGTAATAATAATAATAATAATAATAATAATAACGGGAAACAGGTCAGGAAAAAACATCATTTTCTCCAGCAGGTTTCCTACCTTGCAGGTATATTCTGCCTCCGTGTGTCTGTCCACAGCCCTGTAGCAGCGGCTGCCTTCGGTGGCCTCTAGAAGGATATATGGGCCAATCTGGGATATCCTCGACTCCTGGTCTGTGGCAGGAGGGGGGCTAGAGGCAAGGGGTTGGAGGCAAGGGCTTGGGCTTGGCAGCAGGCTGAGACGCGGGCGCTTGGGTCCTGGGATGCTGGTCTCAGGTGCATCGTCAAAGTCCAGCCGCTGCTTCTTCTTCTGCGATGCAACCACCAGAGGGCACTCCTGCGCAAGCAGACTCATCTGGAGGGGGGAAATTAGGAGAGCAAGGGGTTAAATCAAAAGGGTCAAGGGGGCACAACCAGATGACCAAGGGAGCTAAGACCCCTTAATGCGTAATACCCATTCTGCACTTGATCATTTATTGTGGCAGCACCAGAACTTTGGAACTCCCTGCCTATTGATATCGGCGGTTCGAATCCCCGCGACGGGGTGAGCTCCCGTTGCTCGGTCCCAGCTCTTGTCCCCCTAGCAGTTCAAAAGCACATCAAAGTGCAAGTAGATAAATAGGTACCACTCCGGTGGGAAGGTAAACGGCGTTTCTGTGCGCTGCCCTGGTTCGCCAGAAGCGGCTTAGTCATGCTGGCCACATGACCCAGAAGCTGTACGCCGGCTCCCTCGGCCAGTAAAGCGAGATGAGCGCCGCAACCCCAAAGTCGTCCAAGACTGGACCTAACGGTCAGGGGTCCCTTTACCTTTAATCTTTTCGGCACCCGCTTAAAACATTTTTGTTTAGGCAAGCCCACCCAGATATTTAGAAAGCTGGTGCGAGTTTTTTTTAATCTGTTTTTTGTCTATTGCTACTTTAATTTTTGGAAAATCTTAAATTGATGTTCATCTTTCCTATCGATAATTTTATAATTTTATCTTTTTAGTAACCCACTTTTCCCCTCTGTTAACTTATTTACGGATACTTATTCTTGTCCCTACCATTCTCACCTTACAGTACCTTCCCAATAAGAGCAGACTGACTCTCGGGATGCTACAAACACCAATTTTCACTTGGTTGTAGAAGTCATAACTGAGCAGCACTGTGGGGGGTGCCAGTGCCACATTTACAAATCAGCTAAACAAGCTAAAGATGAGGGCACCACTCTCTTGGGGCCCCCCAAAAAATTAAAGGAAAAAAACCCAACTGCATGTACATTTCCAAAACATGAGCTAAAAAACAAAATAAAACCTACGTACAGCAACAGTGTTTTGTGTTGTGTAGGCTCCTATTTGTTATGCGCAAATGGCTTTAGAAACCCATAAATTACCATATAGCATATATTCAACACAAAAAAACAGCAACAATTTGTTGTTGACAAAGTACAGCTGGACATATAAAGAGCCCCATTACTTTCAGGAGCTTAGGGCCTCGTCAAACATAAATCTGGCCCTGGGGCATGCACACCCACCCACACAGCCCCCCCCCGGTGAGACTGACCATCACAATAACCAGTGGCAAGTAGTTCTGCAGGTGCTACTTGTGCAATGGGGGGGGGGGAGGATAATCACGGTGCCTGGGCATGCAACTGACCATCACAATAACCAGTGGCAATGAGTTCTGCAGGGGCTACTTGTGCCATGTTGGGGTGGGGGGGGTCACGTTGCCTGGGCATCCAAAGGTAAGAACAGCCCTGCTGGGTGCATTCCACACACAAGCCATAGAGGGAAATTCGCCAGCCTGCCAAGGTAGCCATGCCAACCCTGTTTGCTGCCAACGAGTCATTAGAGGACAGAGTTTATGAGCTGTCATTGCTGCCTCTCGTGGCAGATGCTGGCAGCTTGGGAGAACAATGGTGCGAGCAATGTTTTGCATGTACAATGAGGCATGAGGGTGTTTGCCTCAGGGATGGGTGGGTATTGAATCACTCGGTGAACAGCAACAAGGAGGAGAGGCCTGGTGACACACAGCAAGGTGGTCAGAGTGTTGGCAGCCAGACTGGTGACTGGGAACGGCTGCCAAGATCATATAACACCGGTCCTCAGGGGCATAGCAAGGGGGGCGGAGGGCCCCGGGCAGTGCCCCTGCTGGGGGTGACACATGGGGGGGGTGGCCCCGCCCCCTGGGCTTGTTTCCCCCTTTTTAAAATTTTTAATTTTTTTTTCTTTTTAGGCTATTTTCGGCACTGCCGGGGCGGAGCCACAGGGGCGGCCAGCGAGGGGAGGGTGACACCCCTCCTCGCTGGCCGCCCCTGCAGCTCCACCCCGGCAGCGCTGAAAATAGCCCTCCCCCTTCCAGCGGCGGAGCTCGGCATGGAGGCAAGGGGCGGGCCAGTGAGGTGGGGTGCCACCCCCTCCTCGCTGGCCCGCCCCTTGCCTCTTTGCCGAGCTCCGCTGCTGGCTGGCTTGCGGAGCCGGGGCATGGAGAGGGGCGGGCCAGCGAGGAGGGACACCCCTCCTCGCTGGCCCGTCCCTCTCCCTGCCCTGACTTGCGCTCCGCCAAGGGAGCCCGGGCAGTGGATTCGGGAGTCTTTGCAGCCCACAGAGACTCCCGAATCCGCCGCCCAGCACCCCTTCGTGCAGCGGCTGCTCACGCAGGCAGGAGCAGCCGTGGCACGAAGGGGTGCCGCCGCCCGACAACCCCGGAGGCGGGGCGTCGCGTACGTCATGACGCACGCACGCACCGCGATGCCCCGCCCCCAGGGGTGCCTCTTGGCTTCCCGCCCCAGGCAGCCAAGGGGCTAAGAATGCCGCTGCCGGTCCTGAAAGAGCTACATTGGCTCCCTGTACGTTTCCAGGCACAATTCAAAGTGTTGGTGCTGACCTTTAAAGCCCTAATCGACCTCGGCCCAGTATACCTGAGGGAGCGTCTCCACCCCCATCGAAACAAAATAAAACAATTCCTTCCAGTAGCACCTTAGAGTATGAGCTTTCATGTGCATGCACACTTCTTCAACCCCATCGTTCTGCCTGGACACTGAGTTCCAGCGCCGAGGGCCTTCTGGCGGTTCCCTCCCTGTGAGAAGCGAGGTTACAGGGAACCAGGCAGAGGGCCTTCTCTGTAGTGGCGCCTGCCCCGTGGAATGCCCTCCCAGCAGATGTCAAGGCGATAAGCAACTATCTTACTTTTAAAAGACACCTGAAGGCAGCCCTGTTTAGGGAGGTTTTTAATCTTTGCTTTTGTGTTTTTAATATCCTGTTAGGAGCTGCCCAGAGCAGCTGGGGAGGCCCGGCCAGATGGTCAGGGTATAAGTAATATATTTATTATTACTACTACTACTACTAAAAAAGGTAAAGGGACCCCTGACCATTAGGTCCAGTTGTGGACGACTCTGTTGTTGCGGCACTCATCTCACTTTACTGGCCGAGGGAGCCGTTGTACAGCTTCCGGGTCATGTGGCCAGCATGACTAAGCTGCTTCTGGTGAACCAGAGCAGCGCACAGAAACACCATTTACCTTCCCACCGGAGCGGTACCTATTTATCTACTTGCACTTTGTGCTTTTGAACTGCTAGGTTGGCAGGAGCAGGGACCGAGCAACGGGAGCTCACCCCGTCGCAGAGATTCAAACCGCCAACCTTCTGATCACCAAGCCCTAGGCTCAGTGGCGCTACTACTAATACTCCTTAAACCATGGTTACAGTCACCAAAATGGAATGCTTATTTGCCATTTGGGGGCCAGACAGCTCAAAAGTCGCATTTTTCCATACGACTTTTTGCTACCTGAAATTCATTCTGATTGTGCAGATGAAATACCATGGATGGGATTCTACAGGATGCGTTGCTAGTGTGTGAGAACAGGCAAGATCCAAGGATCTCCAGGCATGCATCTCCAGAGGGTGGAGACGTCTGGCGCCATCCTGCCATCCAGGCATCTTCGCTTGGTCACAAGTGGCCAGTAGGCAGGTGCGAAATGTGCCTGGCAAATTTCGAAAGCTGGAAGAGTCAACCCCCCGTCCTCCAAGGATTCAGCTCCATGCATTTCCGGGATTCCAGACAGGTGTGTCTCCCAGCCCTACCTGGAGATGCCTGGGATGAAACCTGGAACCTTCTACATACGAAGCAGGTGTCCTGCCACTGACCCGTGGCCCCTGCTCGCCCAAGGTGATGGAAGGGGGCTGATGGAGAGGGAGGCTGGGTGTGGAAGGAGAAAGGCAGCCCAGCAGTTTGGGGGCTAGGATGGAGACATCCAACTAGGCTTCATGTTGGAAGAATCAGGAGAAGTAAAATATTCACGCAGTGCATAGTTAAACTATGGAACTCCCTCCCACAGGATGCAGGGATGGCCACCAAACTGGGTGCCTTTAAAAGAGGATTGGATATATTCATAGAATCATAGAATCATATAGTTGGAAGAGACCAAAAGGGCCATCCAGTCCAACCCCCTGCCAAGCAGGAAACACCACCAAAGCATTCCTGACAGATGGCTGTCAAGCCTCCGCTTAAAGACCTCCAAAGAAGGAGACTCCACCACACTCCTTGGCAGCAAATTCCACTGTCCAACAGCTCTCACTGTCAGGAAGTTCTTCCTAATGTTTAGGTGGAATCTTCTTTCTTGTAGTTTGAATCCATTGCCCCGTGTCTGCTTCTCTGGAGCAGCAGAAAACAACCTTTCACCCTCCTCCATATGACATCCTTTTGTATATTTGAACATGGCTATCATATCACTCCTTAACCTTCTCTTCTCCAGGCTAAACATACCCAGCTCCCTAAGCCGTTCCTCATAAGGCATCGTTTCCAGGCCTTTGAGCATTTTGGTTGCCCTCTTCTGGACACGTTCCAGCTTGTCAATATCCTTCTTGAACTGTGGTGCCCAGAACTGGACACAGTATTCCAGGTGAGGTCTGACCAGAGCGGAATACAGTGGTACTATTACTTCCCTTGATCTAGATGCTATACTCCTATTGATGCAGCCCAGAATTGCATTGGCTTTTTTAGCTGCTGCATCACACTGTTGACTCATGTCAAGTTTGTGGTCTACCAAGACTCCTAGATCCTTTTCACATGTATGTACTGCTCTCAAGCCAAGTGTCACCCATCCTGTGTTTGAAGGAGAGGGCTCTTGGTGGCTATATGCTGCCTCGAGGATCGAATACCAGTTGCTGGAAGGAAGAGTGGTCTTGCTTGCAGGTTCCCCAAATGGGCATCTGGGCTGGCTGGCCACTGCAAGAACAAAATGCTGGAGCAGGTGGGCCCCCTGTGGCCTGATCCTGCAGGCTCTTCTCCAGAGACCTGCAAACTACATAGGCTCCCAAAGCCTCTCTGCAGAATGGAGGACATGGGAAGCTGGAAAAGGTGCCCTGCCTCTCCCAGGAGCGGCCCCTGATCTCGCTCGCCGAACGAGAGGAGCGGCCATCAACCTGAGAGGGGAGTTAGAAGCAAACGACGTCTCTTCTGCCCAGGTTAAGTCAAGGTGCAATACACCTCCGGGCACTCGGGCATTGTGGGAGATACATGTGCAAGGATTTGCAAAAGGACATCATTTGCACACACATAATTGAATGTGGTGGAGCTGTGGGTTAAACCACAGAGCCTAGGGCTTGCTGATTGGAAGGTCGGTGGTTCGAATCCCCACGACGGGGTGAGCTCCCGTTGCTCGGTCCCTGCTCCTGCCCACCTAGCAGTTCGAAAGCACGTCAACGTGCAAGTAGATAAACAGGTACCACTCTGGCGGGAAGGTAAACGGTGTTTCTGTGCGCTGCTCTGGTTCGCCAGAAGCGGCTTAGTCATGCTGGCCACATAGAATCATAGAATCCTAGAGTTGGAAGAGACCACAAGGGCCATCCAGTCCAACCCCCTGCCAAGCAGGAAACACCATCAAAGCATTCCTGACAGATGGCTGTCAAGCCTCTGCTTCAAGACCTCCAAAGAAGGAGACTCCACCACACTCCTTGGCAGCAAATTCCACTGCCGAACAGCTCTCACTGTCAGGAAGTTCTTCCTAATGTTTAGGTGGAATCTTCTTTCTTGTAGTTTGAATCCATTGCCCCGTGTCCGCTTCTCTGGAGCAGCAGAAAACAACCTTTCACCCTCCTCTATATGACATCCTTTGATATATTTGAACGTGGCTATCATATCACTCCTTAACCTTCTCTTCTCCAGGCTAAACATGACCCAGAAGCTCCAGGCTAAACATGACCCAGAAGCTGTATACACACTGTCTCCCTCGGCCAATAAAGCGAGATGAGCGCCGCAACCCCAGAGTCGTCCGCGACTGGACCTAATGGTCAGGGCAGGGTCCCTTTGCCTTTACCTTTAACTGAATGCAGGAGGCGAAGGGAGGCTGCCTTTTCCGTCACTACAAGCTGCCTGCAGGCACTGCCTTCCAAAACAGGGAGCAGAGAGGTTTCCAGAGCTGTATGCAACCGGAAGCGAGTGCCAGCCTCAAGGCTCCAAATGTCTCCAGAGAGACTGCAGGGAGGAGCCTGCAGCTATCTCTCTTTCACTTGCTCTCATCAGCAAGGAAAAGAAATGGATGATGCAAACAGGGCGCAAGTTCCCCAGCCTCCAGCCCCCCCACCCACCCTCTGCCGACCCGGGAACAAGGTTGCCTTGAGGTCACAGCATTCCTCTCGGCAACATGATCTCTGCATTCCCCAACCTGCATTCCTGAGAAAAGGCTCTGAGCTCTCCAGGACAAAGCAAGGAAAGAATCACTCTGTCTATGCTCAAAGCCCCGCTCGGCCGCTCTCTTAGTTTCTGTTTCACACTCAGCACAGATCCAGAACTGGACTTTAGTATACACACACAAACACCCTTAAAAGTACACTATAAAGGTTTGCTTATATTTAAAGGTAAAGGTAAAGGGACCCCTGACCATTAGTTATATCATATTGCTTACATTTACTCACTTGCAAAAAATAATGATAATAAAATGCCACCCCTCTTTAAAAATTAGCAGGGCAGTTAACAGCATAAAATTTCTTTCCAGTAGCACCTAGAGACCAACTGAGTTTGTTCTTGGTATGAGCTTTCGTGTGCATGCACACGAAAGCTCATACCAAGAACAAACTCAGTTGGTCTCTAGGTGCTACTGGAAAGAATTTTCTATTTTGTTTCGACTACGGCAGACCAACACGGCTACCCACCTGTAACCAGCATAAAAATTAACAGTTAAGATTACAAACACAACATATAACAGAAGAAATAAAACTTTCATTCCAAATCAGTAGCTGAAATCACCAAGTCAGTCGGTAGTCGTGCATGAGACTCTAATCATGGGTTCAAGGCCCACATTGGGTGAAGGATTCCTGCATTGCTGGGGGTTGGACTAGATGACCCGTAGGGTCCCTTCCAACGCTACAATTCTATGAAATCCAGACATCCACCGAATTGCCCCACTGGAAAAGCCTGGAACCAGGGACTCAGCCTTTCCTAAGTGCTCAAAGTGTGTTGCATGCACTATATCAGTAATTTTTACAACAGTCTCGTAGGCTAGGCCAATATCGCCACCTCCATGCTACAAGTGGGGGCCCAGGCTGATAAGAAAATGGTTTTCTGAAGGCCTCCTAGTCCATGGCTCCTGAGATATGGCTCAGTGACTTCCCAATTCGCACTCAATCTCCAGGGGGCAAACGTCACCTTATGGAAAAATAGCATTGTTTAAACCCAGCCCTCACTTTCCCCCCTCCCTAGGAAAACAGCAGTTTCTGCAAAGGGCACATTTTTAGTGGCAAAGCAGCAGAGGAGGGGTACTTAACCCCTTCCCTGCCAGCTGCTGCTTTCTGCTGGATCTGCTTCCCTCCCCAAACTAAGCTCCCAGGTGCGGCTTTGCAGTGGCAAATACACCTGCAATCCTGGTGCAGCTGGGGGGCAATTTGGAGCAAGAAAACAGCCAGCAGGATGCTCTAAGACCACCTTCCCCAACCTGGTGCCCTCCAGATGTTTTGCACTACAAATCCCATCAGCCCAAGCCAGCAATCATACACATATTCACATACAACGTGTCCTTTGGCTTTTGCAGCTAAACTGATTATCGCTACACCATCTTTTACTTCTGTCCTTCATTGCTAGTGACCGTGCTGTTCCTGAATTATTGATCCAGACTGACATGCAGTTGTATCCTATGGACTCCATCACAGTATCTGTCATGGTAAAAATATTTTGGGGAGGGGGGGCATTGCCATTCCTCAGCTGTTTTCCCCACTCACAACTAAGGCACCCCACCTCGCTCCAATTTCATTCAAAGAATAAAATAAACTCTGCACATGCTCAGATAAAAAGTATTCGTCTGACCCGAACCAGCAGACTCCACATGGAAGCCTTTGGAAAAAGTGGTGTGGGACAGTCCTCTGAGCACCGGCACCCTCTTTTAAAAGGGGCTGCCACTCACTTGGTCACCTGTGACTAGTTTAGGATCACCCCAGGCGACCAGAGAGGGGAAAGCTAATGCCATTTCGTTGCGCAACAGCTGGTTATGACTAAGGCAGGTATGTTAGTAAGAAAGGTTTTATTGGCTAATCGTTTTCGTGGACCTAATTTGCACGGCTTTTTTTTTTTTTTAAAGGCTCTTTCTCGCCTGTTGCATCAAACATTTTCTGAATTGCCTCGCCTCACCCGAGGCAACCGCAACTGTTTGCCGTGGAGGAAGTCTGAAGATTCATTGCGAGTCACTCCGTGATGTGATACTGACGGATATGTCTATATTTAATCAGCCGCAGGAAAGCTTCTGCTCCTCAACTGCGGGATCCAAGAGGCTGTTCTCCAGGAAAAGACTTAGCTGAGCCCAGGGGCCACATGTCAGGCACCCAAATTCAAGGCCGCCACTTTCTGCAGTTGCTGGAATCCTATGTCTGTTAATTAAACGGCTCTTTTTCCACACCGAGAACAAATATGCAAAGCTGCCTTATACCCAGCCAGCCACACAATCAGAATTGTATAGCTGCAAGGGATCCCCAGGGGCCATCTAGTCCAACCCCCCCCCCCACCACGCTAAAGAACCCCTGACTCGCTCAGCACCACCCACACTGGCTGGCAGCAGCTCTCCTGGGTTTCAGGTCGAGAGACCTATCTGGAGGTGCCTGGCACTGAACCTGGGACCTTCAGCAAGCAAAGCAGGTACTCTGCCCCTGGATTAGGCCCGGATGCCGCATCTGCTGGGTCCGCGCAGTCCTTTTGCCTAGAACGCTTCCTTCCTATTCCCAAATGCCTGGGTGCCCCTGGTGGGGCACAGTTTGGGACCCCTTGGCGCTGAAGGAAAGGCGCTTTGGATGCCAAGGCTGCCTCGGAGCATGGCCAGAGTGGAGCCCCTTTAGCCTGTTGCAGCAAAGACGGTAGTGGCTCGCCGGAGAGACACCCACACACCCACCCAGTGCCCAACCTGTGGGTCCTTCCTTGCCCCTTTCAGGGGCTGAAATCAGGTCCGGGGGCTAAGCGAGTCTCGATCGACCTCCCTCCACCCGAGATTCAGGTGGGGCCAACAACCGGTGCCCACCTGAGCCCCCTCCTCACCCCACCGCGATCTGCTTCGTCTTTCTTAGCGCCCAAAAGCCTTCTGTACCTTTGGCGGCGGCGGCGGCCTCGACGGCGTTCCCTATCTTTTTTTGGAGGGGGGGGTCCTTCTCTTGCCTTGTCGCCCCCTAACTCCGGAGTGCTTTTCCCACTTCCTTGACCGACGATCCTGCAGGGTAGGCGGATTCCAAGGGGAGGGGAGCAGCAACCAATCCAGAGGACCCCCACCTCGGGGTGGCGGCTAGGGTGGTATCCTGCTTCCCTCCCCGACTAAGGGCGACGGCAACAGCAACAGCGACGCTCCATGGTGCAAGCGGCGGCGAGGGAGCCGCGCAGCGAGCGAAATGCGCCGTCCCCGAGTGGCGAGCGCCTGCCTTTGTCTGCGCGGCCGCTGCGGCTCCTGGCCGCGCCGTCGAGGATGATGTAACTCCCGCAGCCGCGGCTCCGCCTCGGTCCGGCTGATGCGGCAGGCGGCGCGGATTGCACCAGGCAGCCGGGGAGCCGGGCTCCGCCCCGGCTCTAATGACACACGCCGCCCCGAGCCTGCAATCGCGCCCCGCCCAGCCCAGCGGCACCCGACACCCCAGCCGGGCGCCCCCTCGGGGTCGCTTGGCAAGCGGGTCGCGCCACGAGGGGCCGCCGGAAAGAAAGGCGTGGGACTAGTCTGGAAAGAGAGGGGCAACAGCCCAGGTCCGGAATTCATCTGCAGTTCTAGGCAGGAGCTCCCCCCTCTTAGAAGGGGGGGGGATCACTCGTGGAATTGTTAGGAGGGCCCCCCAAGGGTCATCAAGTCCAACCCCCAGCAATGCAGGAACCATAAAATTGCAGAGTTGGAAGGGACCCCCAAAGGTCATCTACTCCAACCCCTGCAAAGCAGAAAGAATAAAAGGGTCGGGAAACCAAGCCTTATGAGGAGCTGGGTGTGTTTAGACTTCAGAAGAGATATGAGAGCCATCTTCAAATATCTAAAAGGCTGTCACATGGAACAAGCTAGTTTTCCTCCTGCCCTGGAGGGTAGGACTCGAACCCATGGCTTCAAGTTACAAGAAAGGAGATTCCCACTAAACATCAGGAAGAGCTTTCTGAGTAAGAGCTGTTCAGCAGCGGAAGGGTCTCCTTTGGGAGGTTGTGGACTCTCCTTCCTTGGAGGTTTTTAAGCAGAGGTTGGCTGGCCATCTGTCATGGGTGCTTTAGCTGAGATTCCCGCATTTCAGGGGGTTGGACTGGATGACCCTTGGTGTCCCTTCCAGCTCTACAATTCTACGATTCAATGAAAATCTATTGTGCTAATGCTGTGAGGCTCTCCATTCTATGCTCAGGTTACATTTGTTGTTGTTTAGTCATTTAGTCGTGTCCGACTCTTCGTGACCCCATGGACCAGAGCATGCCAGGCACGCCTGTCTTCCACTGCCTCCTGCAGTTTGGTCAGGCTCATGTTGGTCGCTTCGAGAACACTGTCCAACCATCTCGTCCTCTGTCGTCCCCTTCTACTTGTGCCCTCCATTTTCCCAACATCAAGGTCTTTTCCAGGGAGTCTTCTCTTCTCATGAGGTGGCCAAAGTATTTATTTATATTAAAATACAATAATTCATCAAATATTAAAAGCTTCACTAAACAGGGCTGCCTTCAGATGTCTTCTAAATGTCAGGTAGTTGTTTATTTCCTTGACATCTGCTGGGAGGGCGTTCCACAGAGCAGGCGCCACCATTGAGAAGGCCCTTTGCCTGGTTCCATGTAACCTCACTTCTTGCAATGAGGGAACTGCCAGAAGGCCCTCAATTCAATATTGTTGGATTTAAGTTTGAATGGTGTTAATGATGAAAAACTGGAAATAAAAAAGATTTGTAATTGGCAATAAATATTTTTTAAATCCCATTAAAAACACACACACACACACACAAGACAATGGCACTCGTCATTTCAGTCCTCCCATCCTGTACCCTTCTCTCCTAGTGTCACCAATCGCATGTGCCACTTTCTCTCTCATTTCCTCTTTTCTGCCCTGGCAACTTGGCCGGGAGCCACCACCTCTCCTCACCTTGGAGACAAGGACAACAACACGCTTCCCACTGAGTCAGCAGCAGCAGAGGCGCTCTGGGTCTTGCGCAGCGTTTCGTAATGACATGACGGGTTGCAGGGCCGTTGCTGCAGGTAACCTGACCCCGCCTGCGTTAGGAAATCACATCCGCTGCCACAAGAAAGAAAAATATATTCCAGCTTTGCCTCCCAACATGGGACTCACAGCATGAGGGCAAAATCAGCAGTGGGGCTTGGAACACCTGTTAGGGCGATTAGACCATTTACCTGACCAAATAAAAGGGGAATCATTGGGGGGATCTTGGGCGATGGATTGATTAAGGTTACAACCTTTTATCTCTTCCTTCTTCTTCTTCTTCTTCTTCTTCTTCTTCTTCTTCTTCTTCTTCTTCTTATTTTTCTTCTTCTTCTTCTACTTCTTCTTCTTCTTCTTCTTCTTCTTAATACAGGATGGGTGACACCTGGCTTGAGAGCAGTACATGTGAAAAGGATCTAGGAGTTTTGGTAGACCACAAACTTGACATGAGTCAACAGTGTGATGCAGCAGCTAAAAAAGCCAATGCAATTCTGGGCTGCATCTTTAGGAGTATAGTGTCTAGATCAAGGGAAGTAATAGTACTACTATATTCCGCTCTGGTCAGACCTCACCTGGAATACTGTGTCCAGTTCTGGGCACCACAGTTCAAGAAGGATACTGACAAGCTGGAACGTGTCCAGAGGAGAGCAACCAAAATGGTCAAAGGCCTGGAAACGATGCCTTATGAGGAACGGCTTAGGGAGCTGGGTATGTTTAGCCTGGAGAAGAGAAGGTTAAGGGGTGATATGATAGCCATGTTCAAATATATCAAAGGATGTCATATAGAGGAGGGAGAAAGGTTGTTTTCTGCTGCTCCAGAGAAGCGGACACGGAGCAATGGATTCAAACTACAAGAAAGAAGATTCCACCTAAACATTAGGAAGAACTTCCTGACAGTGAGAGCTGTTCGACAGTGGAATTTGCTGCCAAGGAGTGTGGTAGAGTCTCCTTCTTTGGAGGTCTTTAAGCGGAGGCTTGACAGCCATCTGTCAGGAATGCTTTGATGGTGTTTCCTGCTTGGCAGGGGGTTGGACTGGATGGCCCTTGTGGTCTCTTCCAACTCTAGGATTCTATGATTCTATTCTTCTTCTGTGATCACTCGTAGCTGAGTAAGATTGTCTTCCATAAACATGGTTTTAACAATGAGTCCGTAAGTGACTGTGGGGTCCAATTCTGGACCCACACGTCCTTCCACAGTGGGGACATAGGTTTCCGGGTGGGAGTTGATTGTGGTGAGGGTTTGCCAAGTATGCCTTCCTCTTAGCACGTTTCTCCCTTGCGTCCTGAGTTTGAGTGTCTTCAAGGGCCATGACACCTTTGGTAAAGGCTGTTCTCCAACTGGAGCGCTCACAGGCCAGTGTTTCCCAGCTGGCGGTGTTTTAGATTTGCCTTGAGACAGTCTTTAAACCTCTTTTATCAACCACCAGCATTACGCTTTCCAGTTTTAAGTTCAGAATAGAGTAGTTGCTTTGGAAGACGATCATCAGGCATCCGCACAACATGACCAGTCCAACAAAGTTGATGTTAAAGAATCATTGCTTCAACACTGGTGATCTTTGCTTCTTCCAGTGCACTGGTATTTTATCTAACCTGTACTTCGATCTCTTTCCTGATTCTGCTTGTGAAGGGCCTCATCTGCCCCACAAGAAAGGAGAAAATGCCCCTGGCACCTGCAGAAAACTCTTCAACAGGGAAACTCTTCTCTTTTATCGGAGAAATGTTGGAGGGTACAGTAGGACATCCCTACTTTCATTGGAGATATGTTGGAGGGTATGGAGTTACAGTATGTGACCCTCCCTCCCAAGCCAAGGAGATAAGATAACCATACAACTTCTAGAAGACATCTGAAGGCAGTCCTGTTTGGTTTTATTGTGTTTTTATATATGTGGAAGCTGCACAGAGTATCTGGGGCAACCCAGTCAGATGGGTGGAATATAAACAATAAAAGTATTATTATTATTATTGAATAGATGTTCCTATTTTCATCAGAGAAATGTTGGAGGGCATGCAGTGGGGCTTGAAACACCTGCTTGAGTGGTCTGAGCACTTACCTCACCAAATAAAAGTTAGGGGATTCATTGTAGAATCCTAGAATCCTAGAGTTGGAAGAGACCACAAGGGCCATCCAGTCCAACCCCCTGCCAAGCAGGAAACGCCATCAAAGCATTCCTGACGGACGGCTGTCAAGCCTCCGCTTAAAGACGTCCAAAGAAGGAGACTCCACCACACTCCTTGGCAGCAAATTCCACAGCCGAACAGCTCTCACTGTCAGGAAGTTCTTCCTAATGTTTAGGTGGAATCTTCTTTCTTGTAGTTTGAATCCATTGCCCCGTGTCTGCTTCTCTGGAGCAGCAGAAAACAACCTTTCACCCTCCTCTATATGACATCCTTTTATATATTTGAACATAGCTATCATATCACCCCTTGTCTCGGGCAATGGATCAGTTAAGACTGCAACCTTTCATCTGCTGTACTTTGTTCTCATTCCTGATTCTGGTTGTGAAGGGCCTCAAAATGCCCCTGGCACCTACAGGCAACTATTCAACAGGAAGAGAACGGTCGCTTGCATCTCTCTTGCTAGTGCACCCTGAGCTCGGGATAATTGTGGCCTCGGGCAAACACCCATCTCGATGAAAGGGGCTGGGGAATCATTCCATGAAGATCTGCCCAGAGTCATAGCAAGAAAACTGGGAGCAAAACCAGGTTTATTTCAGGTTGGGCTAAGCGACATGCCCTCCTTTCCCTCCTGCCCATTATGTCCCCCCCCCAAGAATGATGGGACTTGTAGTCCAAAGCATGACTGTTCTGTACTGAGTTGAATAGGATGCAAAATGCAGCAGTCTGATTGGTCCTAGAACAATAGGATTCAGAATGCAGCAGTCTGATTGGTCCTAGAACAATAGGATCCAGAATGCAGCAGTCTGATTGGTCCTAGAACAATAGGATCCAGAATGCAGCAGTCTGATTGGTCCTAGAACAATAGGATTCATAATGCAGCAGTCTGATTGGTCCTAGAACAATAGGATCCAGAATGCAGCAGTCTGGTTGGTCCTAGAGCAATAGGATCCAAAATGCAGCAGTCTGATTGGTCCTAGAACAATAGCATCCTGAATGCAGCAGTCTGATTGGTCCTAGAACAATAGGATCCTGAATGCAGCAGTCTGATTGGTCCTAGAACAATAGGATTCATAATGCAGCAGTCTGATTGGTCCTAGAACAATAGGATCCAGAATGCAGCAGTCTGATTGGTCCTAGAGCAATAGGATCCAAAATGCAGCAGTCTGATTGGTCCTAGAACAATAGGATCCTGAATGCAGCAGTCTGATTGGTCCTAGAACAATAGGATTCAGAATGCAGCAGTCTGATTGGTCCTAGAACAATAGGATCCAAAATGCAGCAGTCTGATTGGTCCTAGAACAATAGGATCCTGAATGCAGCAGTCTGATTGGTCCTAGAACAATAGGATTCAGAATGCAGCAGTCTGATTGGTCCTAGAACAATAGGATCCAAAATGCAGCAGTCTGATTGGTCCTAGAACAATAGGATCCTGAATGCAGCAGTCTGATTGGTCCGCAGGAGCCACCCAATCCAGCTCCAGGTGGAAGTGAATCCGCAACCTGATTGGCATACAGGAGTAGCCCGGAATTAGCCAATCACGTGGGGCCCATTGTGTAAATAATGTATATAAAGCAGACGTTTTGGGGGAACTTCCATTCCTCCCTACAATGAGCTGAATAAAGAGCATGAAATCCACACTTGACTCCGAGTGTATTTCAGTGACAAAGCCCAAAGTGAGGACGAAATGGATGGCAGCGAGGTGGAGAAGATTGCAGGCCAATCCTTGCCCTGCTCCAGCCTGATGTCTGGGACAAAGCCCTGCTGCTGTCTGCAAAATGTGCACACTCGGGCAGGGAGGAAATTCTCCTTCCCAAGTAGCTGCCTGTTTCCGGAAACAGATGATTCTTCCATCTGAACAGGAAAAGGCAGAGCATGGCATGGACTCCAGCTCAATCACGGCCAGAGTTCACCTGGGTCTGGATTGGATGATTTCAGACTGTGCGTTGAGGAGTGAATGCTCCTCCGCACCCTCCCCAATTCTTTGCACACAGAAAACAAGCATGTCAGGGAGAAGGGCCCTAACTTAGCCTTACTCTCTGGCACGGTAGTTTTCTGCATGCAGGGATGGAAACCCCTCGTGGACCTTTAGAAGCCGGACCTTCAGGCCACAGCTGCCACATTCAGGAAGGACTCTTGCCCGACCTCTGCTGTTTGGCAGATTAAGGAAGATAAACACGAGTAGCATTGTTAGTACAGTATTAGCTTTGTTTCGGAAAAATCCTTGATATTTGCGGATTTTCCCACACTTTAAAATTATATCCCTGCGGTGTGCGGGTGACAGAAGGGGTTCCTGTGAGCTTCTGTGGTTGCAAAGAGACTTAAACTTCAACGCCCTGCATCCACTCCTCAGAAGATCCAGTTGCCCTGCCTGTGTTTGAAGATATAACCATCAATTTTGTCTGAATATCTCTTTGGATATTAATATATATGTTCATGTTAGGACTGACATATTCTTCTTGTTAATGTGAACTGACAATGTTTCCTTTTTCCTTTTCATTATTCTTGCACATACACACATCAATTTTAAAAGATAAACATCAGTAGTTCAGCTCTGAGATCTTGCCCTAAGGGCCAAGGATGGACAACTATTATTCTCCAGGTGTTATTGGATTAGTTTCCTGCATTGCAGGGGGTTGGGCTAGATGACCCTTGGGGTCCCTTCCAACTCTACAATTCTAGGATTTTATGGTTTTGCACCAGGCACCCAAATTATTGGGATGCGTTGATGGCAGGTGAGTTTTGCCCGCTTCCTACTGGTGTGCTGTGGAGTTCTGAAGGAACCTCTTTAATTGCTATCTAAATGAATGACTATTCATATGCTTTGAAGCACCACCATAGGGACTAGAAACCTGATTGAAGAAAACAACAGCTAGGAAAAATCACAGGAGGTTGTAGTTTTCTGTGCCAGCTGTCGCCTGCTTGTTGCGCATTTTCTTTGGCCTCAAACAGCTCAATATCGTGTTCATTAATCAATAGCAACCCACTGTTGCAAATTAATCTGTACTAAAGTCACAGGCGGTAATCTCTCTCCAAGTCCAAGCCTCAGCTTGATTTGGAATAATTAGCAAGCGGCAGAGTTTCCTCCTTGCTGGGCTTGGGGCGTGCAGTTTCCTGATTGCTGGATTCCTCGTTACTTATCAAAACCCAATCCTTATATAATTGAAATGTTCTGTTTCCCAGAAGTGCTGAAGGAAAAGAATCCTTTCTGTAATTAGCGCTCCAGCTGTTGCACCATCGCGTGTCAAGAATTTATGTATCCTGAGAAGCTAAATGACTAAGAATTGTTGGCGGCGGGTGGACCCAACACCCTTAATCTTCACTTTGGCTTCAAATCACCTCTGAACCCAGCGGTCGCCATTCATCAGGTGCAGCTCACTGTCTGCTGCAGGTCAGGGACCAAATATTAGGCGGTCAGTGTTGTGGAGATATACGCAGAAGAGATGCATCCTGGGAGTGACGTCATGCATCTTACTAGGTCACTGCAGGCTGACAAGCTGTTCATTAGCAGCGCCCCACAGCTGGATCAGGTCGAAATCTTATCATCTCCAGCATCCTTTATCGCATGCTGGCCAACACGATCAAGGGAAGTAATAGTACCACTGTATTCTGCTCTGGTCAGACCTCACCTGGAATATTGTGTCCAGTTCTGAGCACCACAGTTCAAGAAGGATACTGACAAGCTGGAACGTGTCCAGAGGAGGGCAACCAAAATGGTCAAAGGCCTGGAAACGATGCCTTATGAGGAACGGCTTAGGGAGCTGGGTATGTTTAGCCTGGAGAAGAGAAGGTTAAGGGGTGATATGATAGCCATGTTCAAATATATCAAAGGATGTCATATAGAGGAGGGAGAAAGGTTGTTTTCTGCTGCTCCAGAGAAGCGGACACGGGGCAATGGATTCAAACTACAAGAAAGAAGATTCCACCGAAACATTAGGAAGAACTTCCTGACAGTGAGAGCTGTTCGGCAGTGGAATTTGATGCCCAGGAGTGTGGCGGAGTCTCCTTCTTTGGAGGTCTTTAAGTGGAGGCTTGACAGCCATCTGTCAGGAATGCTTTGATGGTGTTTCCTGCTTGGCAGGGGGTTGGACTGGATGGCCCTTGTGGTCTCTTCTAACTCTAGGATTCTATGATTCTAAGATGCCTTTGGAAACTTCACAAACCAGGACATGCCCTTCTCCTGCACCGAATCCCCTAGGATCTGGTATTCAGAGGCAAGCTGCTGCTGATCTGGAAACCAACATCAACAGTCTGGAAATCAAGCCTGATGAGGAATGGTTGAAGGAGCTGGGGATGTTGAGCTTGGAAAAGAGGAGACTGAGAAGAAACAGGATAGCCATCTCCCAATATCTCAAGGGCTGTCACGGGGAAGATGGAGCAAGCTTGTTTCCTCTTGCTCCAGAGTCTAGGAACCAAACCAACGGATTGAGTTGCAGTCAAGGGGATTCCAATGTGGAACAAGGCAAGGACCAATAGTGATTTCTGAAAATGAGTTGCTGGGAATCTCAGGAGTGCAGAGATGCTGCTGTGCTCAGGTCCCTCTTGCAGGTTTCTCATTTGGCACCTGGCTGGCCGCTGTGAGAACAGGATGCTGGCCTAGGTGAGCCCTTGGCCTGATCCAGCGGGCGCTTCTCATGTTCTGATGATTCACACAGAGGCACACAGACACCAGGGTCCTCTCTGAACAAGCAGGGTGGCTTCACAGGAGGCGCTTTCAAGTTTCAGGAAAGGACCCAAGGATGATCGAATCTCCTTCCTGCCTGTGGCTCCCACTTTGTGGCTTCTGTTTGGGACATCCTGGCCAAGAACGGAAAGGGAAGGGCGGGGGTAGGCCGATGACACAGGCTGCTGCCAGCACATTTTGCCCTTATCTTGCTACTGGAAGCAAGGAAAAGATAGGGGTCGGACAGTGTGCTTTGTGGAATGGGTGGAGCCCAGGGACATAGTTGAGGAACCCTCAAACAGAGGCTGTCTCGGAGCAGAGCATTGAACAGAGCTGGGCGGGTGTGTGTTCCTGTTTTCAAAAAAGCAAGAATCATAGAGTTGTAGAGCAGGAAGGGACCCCCAAGGGTCATCTAGTCCAACCCGCTGCAATGCAGGAATCTCAGCTAAAGCATCCATGACAGATAGCCATCCAACCTCTGCTCAAAAACCTCCAAGGAAGGAGAGTCCACTACCTTGCAAAGGAGACCGTTCCACTGTCAAACAGCTCTTGCCATCAGAAATTTCTTTCTGGTGTTTAGTCAGAATCCTCTTTGCTGTAACTCCAGGGCAGGAGAAAACAAGCTTGTTCCATCTTCCGTGGGAAAACCCTTTAGATCAGTGGTTTTCAACCAGCGTGCTGTGGCACCCTGGGGTGCCTTGAATGATGCTCAGGGGTGCCACGGGCAACACTGGCCTCTGTCCCTCTCTCCTTCCCCCCTTTCTCTGATGCCCTCTCCCAGAGGCTGGCACAGCTGTTTACTGCAGCAGCCCTGGCTACAAGCTCTCCAGGTGAATGGTGCCTGTGGGGTTGGCCAAGGCGTGCTTCCTAGGCCCCTGTGGGGGGCAGCTCAGAGATAGCGGTTGCCCAGAGGACTCCCAAGTCGAGGGGAGAGGAGAGGAGGCTGAGGGAACACTCCACAAGGGAGGGTGTTCGAAAAGGGATGGGGGGCTGCCAGCCCTGAAGGCAAGAGGTGACATAACTGGGCTCCTGAGCCCCACAGGAGTGTCACAGAAAGAAGGTAGTTGGTCAAGGGAGCTGTGGACTCAAAAAGGTTAAAAGCCTCTGCTTTAGTTGTGCCCTAAGGTGAAAGACTTCTGGGAAAAGATATATAACGAAATTTAAAAAGTGTTGAAAAACACATTTAAGAAGGAATCAGAGGCCTTTTTACTGGGCATCCTAGGTCAAGACATTGCAAAAAGTGATAGGATTTTTGTATGCCACAACAGCAGCTAGAGTTTCAATAGCTAAGAACTGGAAGACAGAAGAATTACCAACGATTGACGAATGGCAGATGAAAATGATGGACTATATGGAGCTTGCAGAAATGACCGGGAAAATCCGTGACCAGAGAAACGACGCGGTGGAAAAAGAATGGGGAAAATTTAAATTGTATTTAAAAGACCATTGTAAGATTGAAAATTAGATATATTTTGAGGATAAGATAGGCTGTATAGTGGAAGTTAGTTATTTTTGATATAAGAATATAAGATAGGATAAGGGATAGATTTAATTAATTAGATAAGGGTATAATATAAGATAAGAGATAATGAGATATTAATGGATAAGTTGTTGTTAGAAAATAAATTAGAATTACCGGTAGATAGTTTTGGAAGTTACGAAAAAGGTATTCATAAGGGACGCAGAAGGAGGAGACAGGAGGAATTCCCATTAAGATGTGAGGAAAAATTGAATTAATTTTTTATAGAAGAAATAAGTTGTTATTTTTTGGTGTTTTTGTTTGTTAATGCTTGTTGTTATTGTAGCTGTTATGTTACTGTTTGTTTTTTCTTTGTTGTTAAAAAACCAAATAAATATTATTTCAAAAAAGAAAAGAAAAGCCTCTGCTTTAGATATTTGAACTTGGCTCTCATATCTCCTCTCAGTCTACTCTTTCCCTGGCTAAACATACCCAGCTCCTTCAACCGTTCCTCATAAGGCTTGGTTTCCAGGCTGTTGATCTTGGTTCCCAGATCAGCAGTACCTTTCCTCTGAACACCAGATCCTGGGGGCCCTGAAGAAGAGAAGGCTAAATGCCCTCAGGTCCTGGTTTTTGCGGACTTCCCAGAGGCATCTTGTTGGCCAGCCTGCGTGCGATACAGGATTCTGGGGTGAAAAGCTGCTTTGAGCTATTCCCTGGCAGAGTTAGACCCAGGGACCATTTAGCCCAGCCTTGCTCGCAGTGAGTGGTAGCAGATCCCCGGGACCTCAGTTAGGGCTGAGCTCCAAGGCAAGACTCGGATCCAGCTTTTCTCTGGCAGCTGTCTCTACACCTCCCCCCCCGCCTCCAGCTACTGAATTGCTGCTACTGCCCTTTTAAAGTCTGGGCACTGGGCTCTCGCCCCACCTTTTCTGGGAACAGCAGTAGCCGTAGTCCGTGCCAGAGGTATGCGCTGTTGCATCAGTGGCAGCGATTATGCAAGGAGCAAAGATCGCTGTCCAAAACATCCCTGGGAGGGCGGGATGTTACAAGCCAGGAAAGGGTGCCCTTCCCTTCTCTTCCCCCCTTACTCCAGCTTGTGGACAGAAGCACCAGGCATTTGGGGGGGTGCCGCTTGGTCCAGGAAAAGGGGGGATAGCCCCCCCCAAAAGGCTGCAGCTTCCATGGAGGAGAGCTGGGCTTCTGAATGGTATGACCCACCTGTGAATGGCAGCAGAAACTGCAAGGAGAGGAATTGGGAGTGACAATAAATCTAACCTGGGGTTCCCACACTTTTTTGGGGGGGGTCCCATAGACTCATCCCCAGTGTTAAAAAGTGCTATTCAGAGTAGCGGTTCATGTCAGCCATGTGAGGAAGACAATAACACAATGAAATTCAAAAGAGTAATGAGGCAGCTAGACTAGTGGCTGGGAGTGGCCGCCGAGACAATATAACACCGGTCCTGAAAGACCTACATTGGCTCCCAGTATGTTTCCGAGCACAATTCAAAGTGTTGGTGCTGACCTTGAAAGACCTAAATGGCCTCGGTCCAGTATACCTGAAGGAGCGTCTCTACTCCCATTGTTCCGCCCGGACACTGAGGTCCAGCTCCGAGGGCCTTCTGGCGGTTCCCTCACTGCAAGAAGCAAAGCTACAGGGAACCAGGCAGAGGGCCTTCTTGGTGGTGGCACCTGCCCCGTGGAACGCCCTCCCACCAGATGTCAAAGGGAACAACAACTACCAGACTTTTAGAAGGCATCTGAAGGCAGCACTGTTTAGGGAAGCTTTTAATGTTTGATGGATTATTGTATTTTAATATTTTGTTGGAAGCTGCCCAGAGTGGCTGGGGAAGCCCAGCAAGATGGGCGGGAAACAAACAAACAAACAAACAAACAAACAAACAAACAAATTATTATTATTATTATTACTACTACTATTACATTTATTCAAAACCCAGTTAACTTGATCCAGTGACGCTTTTCAAATCCTGATAATCATTTTCACCTCCACTGCCCCACAGCCCAACCCTTGCCTCTTACAGGTGGGTAGCCGTGTTGGTCTGCCATAGTCAAAACAAAATCAAAAATTCTTTCCAGTAGCACCTTAGAGACCAACTGAGAACAAGAACAAACTCAGTTGGTCTCTAAGTTGACATCATACCAAGAACAAACTCAGTTGGTCTCTAAGGTGCTACTGGAAAGAATTTTTGATTTTGCCTTGCCTCTTAGTGCCCCCAGGTAATTCCACTGCACCCCCCCCCCAGGGCACTACCACCCACTTTGGCAACCCTTGATCTAGCCGCCCCCCCCCAAAAAAATTAAATTCACCAAGGATGTGCTCTATGGGAAGCTGGCAGCCCAAATCTGTGCTACAAAGATGTCTGCAAATGAGACATGAAGACTGGCAACATCAACCCTGCCGTGTGGGTTGCAGAATCCCTTGCAGATGACCGCAGCGCCTGGGAATGGGACAGTCAGGTTGTGTGTCCATAGCAAGGGCTAGAGGAGGAATGACGGCTGGGAGGAGCACAGAGAGAAGAAAGCCCATGGTGCATCTGCAGCAGCAGAACTTGTAAAGGTAAAGGACCCTGGACGGTTAAGTCCAGTCAAAGGTGACCATGTGGTTACGGTGCTTATCTTGCTTTCGGGCCAAGGGAGCCGGCGTTTGTCCACAGACAGCTTTCCGGGTTATGTGGCCAGCAGGACTAAACCGCTTCTGGCGCAACGGAACACCGTTACGGAAGCCAGAGTGCACAGAAATGCTGTTTACCTTCCTGCCAGAGTGGTACCTATTTATCTACTTGCACTGGCGTGCTTTTGAACTGCTAGGTTGGCAGGAGCTGGGACAGAGCAACGGAAGCTCACTCCGTCATGGGGATTCGAACTGCCGACCTTCTGATTGGTGAGCAAGAGGCTCAGTGGTTTAGATAGACCACAGCGCCACACCTTCATCTGCCCCAGCTACAACAAAACATCTCTCTCCACTGCTGGTGCTGCAACATTCCAATTCTTTGACTTCCCTCCTCCATTATCTACCAAGACAGACAGAGCCCAGCCAACTCTCAGGGCTGACCCTCTCATTGGCAGGGTAAGGTGGGCAGTTTTTGCTGCTGATCGTAGAATCGTAGAGTTGGAAGGGACCCCCCAGGGCCATTTAGTCCAACCCTCTGCAATGCAAGAATCTCAACTAAAGCATCCATGACAGGTGACCATCCGACCTCTGCTTAAAAACCTCCAAGGAAGGAGGGCTATTCGGCCATTAGAGACGCAGATAGCTGGGTTTGTAACAAGTGTGTTATTCTCCGCCTGGTGCTAAGGCTGCAGATGTCACCCAACACCTAGGTAGCCTGGCAGAAGGCGCAAAGGACGATGGCAGTGTCTGGAGCGCATGTCACCACCAAGAATGTCACATGCAGACAGTGTCCTGGGAGCCCAATTTAGGCTGCCGGATAGGAGTTTGCAAAGTCGGGACCTTCATGCTAGATTTTCCTGAGATGTTCTTCTGAAATTTGTGGAGGAGATGGCTGTCAATGGCTCCTTGTTGCTGTTTAGTTGTTTAGTCGTGTCCGACTCTTTGTGACCCCATGGACCAGAGCACGCCAGGGACTCCTGTCTTCCACTGCCTCCCGCAGTTTGGTCAGACTCATGTTGGTAGCTTCGAGAACACTGTCCAACCATCTCGTCCTCTGTCGTCCCCTTCTCCTTGTGCCCTCCATCTTTCCCAACATCAGGGTCTTTTCCAGGGAGTCTTCTCTTCTCATGAGGTGCCCAAAGTACTGGAGCCTCAGCTTCAGGATCTGTCCTTCCAGTGAGCACTCAGGGCTGATTTCTTTAAGGATGGATAAGTTTGATCTTCTTTCAGTCAATGGGACTCTCTTCCAGCACCATAATTCAAAAGCATCAATTCTTCGGCGATCAGCCTTCTTTGTGGTCCAGCTCTCACTTCCATACATCACTACTGGGAAAACCATAGCTTCAGTGGCTACTAGCAGAGCACATTCCTGGGGAGTCTTGGCTGTGTCTGGAAGAAGCACCCCCCCCCCGCTGTCATCAGAAAGGCTCCCTCTCCTCCCACACAGGCTTACATCCGCTTCCCCGAAAAGCCCCGCGAGGCCTCCTCGCTTTCCCACAAGCCTGGGGTCAGCGAGCTCAGCCCAGGACGTGACCTTTGTGCATTTCTTGGAGGAGAAGCGTCTCTCCCCCCCCCCTTCCTCAACCCTCCCTCCTCAGAGCAGGGGGTGGCTCTTCCTGTACAACTCCTGGGCTTCCTGCCAGCAGAACTCCTGGGTCCTGGGAACAGAGCCGGGAGGCCACCGGAGGCAACGGCTTCTGCACCTTTAGCAGTTACACTGGAGAGGAGAGAGGCTGCCCAGCTGGAAATAAGCCCCCCCCCCCGGCCCTGTTTTTTAAAAAACAAAAACAAAACAAGGGCCTTGTTTTCCTGTGCATTCATGGGAGGTCTGTGCCTTGACAACTTCAACAAGGAGAGAGTCTATTTGCGGCCATTAGCCTTGTTAGCTAAATTGTTGTTGTTGTTTTTTGATAAGAATTTATTGGATTTTAATGATAAACATACACAAAATACAAATACAAACACTACAAAAACAACAAAGCAAAATACACACAGGCAAAACACTTATTTCTCCATCCTTATCCTCTTTATAATCCTAAATTTTTGGACTTCCTCACGTCCTCTCTTCTGCGTTCATTTCTAATATTCTTTAGTAACTTTGTAACCTTATAAAATCTACTTTCTTACACCTAATCTTAATCTTACAATTATAATCAACGTATCTTAAATCTTATTCTTATCAAACAAAACATCAAATTCCACATCTCAACTTCTTTTGTCCTCTCTAAACTTTGTTCTACTGCAGCCTATATTTCTTCTGATTCCAATTTCAAATATATATATATATATATATATATATATATATATATATATATCACATCTTATCAAATATTTCTTCCAGTCTCATACACCGTTTTCCCTCTGGTTTCGGAGTTCCGTGGTCAGCCTTTATAATATCACCTTTAAATATCATCCTTTACCCCACCCCCCTCCTGTCCATCACAACCCTTCCCATTACCTTTCCCAACCCCCACAAGCCTCCCCCCCCAAATTCACCCTTTCCAGCTTCTTCTTCTTCTTCTGTTATTTCCATCATGTCCACCTTTAAACTTGTTAGCTAAATTGAACATCCATGGACAGGTGTCGTCTACCTTAGCGTACCAGGCAGATACGAACAAACCGCATTACGGAACGCTAAATGAGGTGGCTCCTTCGTCTGGCTCAGGAAAGCTGTTTTCATGTTCTCAGTTGCCACAAGAGACTTCGGAGCTTTTGCCTCTCTAATTGTGGCACTCTCCGAATCGGGGTGATGAGGGAGAATTGGCTGTGATTCCTGCTTTGCAGGGGGTAGGTGCATAGCTGCCAACTTTCCCCTTTTCTTGCGAGGAACCCTATTCGGAATGAGGGAATTTCCCTATTTAAAAAAGGGGCAAAGTTGACAGCTATGGGTAGATGGCCCTTGGGGTCCTTTTCAACTGTACAATCCTATGACTCTCTTAATGTCTCTGTTACAAAACCAAAACCCAGCAGCCTGCCCCCCTACTTGGCAGGTTTGCCAGCGGAGCAGAAAAAGAGCAGGATCGGAGCAGCCTTCCCTGTTCTGTCTTTGTGCAAGGAGAAATCGGGGCCTGCGTCCATCAGCAGCGAGCGTTTTAATGGCAGGGCAATAAACCCTGCGTCTTGCTGCTGCCTGCAGATCAAACGACTGTTTGAGGCAGAAGAGCAGAAGGCGTGGAAGAAGTTGGCAGCCTGAGCTTCCCTTCCGGGAAACCGGCTTGTCATAATTTCTCGTAAGTTTCACAAGAGCCACCTGCGGTTCATTCCACATTTGTAAGGGATAGATCTTTTGGCATGGCAGCACCTGACCTGTGGAACTCCCTGCCCTTTGACATCAGGCACACACCTTCCCTGTCTTCTTTCTGACACCTACTAAAAGCCTTTTCACTAAGCCTATCCGGATAGGGAAATAGGACATATATGTCATTTTATTTTATAATGTATATTTTTTAATTGCTGGTTTTATTTGCATTTTCAACTTGATTTTAGATCAACTTGGTGTTGGGTTTTTTTAAAAAAAAAAACATTAACTGCTATCAATCATTTTTATGTATCCTTTATATTTTATTTATGTCAACCACTTAGAGGTGTTTACGGTTAATCAGCATATAAATAAATTATATAAATAAACTAAAGTAGCCAGATTGAAAAGCAAACAGACCTGTCAACATATTATTATTATTATTATTATTATTGTTATTATTATTATTAATACAGCCATTCTGGGTGGTTTCCATAACTTACCTCTTATTAAGAACTAATGTTCTGCTGTTTCTAATAAAAAGCTCACATCCTATTTAACCTCTTTTGAGTCCTGCATCGCAGGGGGTTGGACTAGATTACTCATGGGTTCCCTTCCAAGTCTACAATTCCATGGATGTTGATTCCTTTCTGTTAGGCCTCTCCCTGTTTCATTTTGCTGATTAAAAGCACCGAGTGGCATCTTCTTCTTCTTCTTCTTCTTCTTCTTCTTCTTCTTCTTCTTCTTCTTCTTCTTCTTTCCTTTCCAGCTTTCAGTGCAGAGAACTTCCTTCCTCTGGAGGTGTTTCAACCTTGCAATTATGCCGTGACTCACAGCTCCCCCCCCCCTCTTGGCGGTGGCCGTTAACCCCATTCATAATAAGGGATGTCGAAATGAAACACTCAGCTGGTGAGTTCAATGTCTATATTTGCCTACACAGAGTCAGATGAGGGGCAGGGAGGAGAGCCTCTGAATTAAAGAGCTAGTTGTTGTCGGCTTGCAGACACATGATGCTGAGGCTATGGGAACAAGCTGGGATCTGCTGAGCACAGGCTTAGCAGTTTCCTGTTTTGTGCCCCCCACCCACCCAACCACTGTAGGAGCCCCAACCAGATTTACCTATTCCGCTCCTTTAACCCAGTCATTCCATACAGCAGAGCCTGAAGACAGAGCTCTGGTTTGTTTCCTTGAACCGTCAAACTGCTGACTTGCCTCTCCGGTTGCATTGTTAAAATGCGGAACTCACGCCCGCAGGAGGCAGAGATGTCCACCAACCTAAAGGCAAAGGGATCTCTGACAATTAAGTCCAGTCACAAACGACTCTGGGGTTGCGGCGCTCATCTCGCTTTACAGGCCGAGGGAGACGGCGTTTGTCTGCTTCCGCAGACAGTTTTTCTGGGTCATGTGGCCAGCATGACTAAGCTGCTTCTGGCCAAACCAGAGCAGCGCACAGAAATGCCGTTTACCTTCCCGCTGGAGTGGTACCTATTTATCTACTTGCACTGTGTGCTTTTGAACTGCTAGGTGCGCAGGAGCTGGGACCGAACAACAGGAGCTCACCCCGTTGCAGGGATTCGAACTGCTGACCTTTCGATCGGCAAGCCCAAGCGGCACAGTGGTTTAACCCACAGCGCCACCCACATCCCATCCACCAACCTACATGGCTTTAAACCAGTGCTTTTTTCTGGGGGTACACAAGGGTACGTTGTTGTTCAGTCGTTCAGTCGTGTCCGACTCTTCGTGACCCCATGGACCAGAGCACGCCAGGCACGCCTATCTTTCACTGCCTCCCGCAGTTTGGCCAAACTCATGCCAGTCGCTTCGAGAACACTGTCCAACCATCTCATCCTCTGTCGTCCCCTTCTCCTTGTGCCCTCCTTCTTTCCCAACATCAGGGTCTTTTCTAGGGAGTCTTCTCTTCTCATGAGGTGGCCAAAGTACTGGAGCCTCAGCTTCAGGATCTGTCCTTCTAGTGAGCACTCAGGGCTGATTTCTTTAAGGATAATAATAATAATAATAATAATATTTATTATTTGTACCCCGCCCATCTGGCTGGATTTCCCCAGCCACTCTGGGCGGCTTCCAACAGAAACCAAATACAACAATATCAAACATTAAAAACTTCCCTAAAAAGGGCTGCCTTCAGGTTTTTTCTGAATGTCAGGTAGTTGTTTATTTCCCTGACCTGTGATGGGAGGGCGTTCCACAGGGCGGGCGCCACTACCGAGAAGGCCCTCTGCCTGGTTCCCTGTAGTTTTGCTTCTCGCAGTGAGGGAACAGACAGAAGGCCCTCGGCGCTGGATCTCAGTGTCCGGGCTGAATGATGGGGGTGGAGACGCTCCTTCAGGTATACAGGACCGAGGCCGTTTAGGGCTTTAAAGGTCAGCACCAACACTTTGAATTGTGCTCGGAAACGTACTGGGAGCCAATGCAGATCTCTCAGGACCGGTGTTATGTGGTCTCGGCGGCCACTCCCAGTCACCAGTCTAGCTGCCGCATTTTGGATTAATTGCAGTTTCCGGGTCACCTTCAAAGGCAGCCCCACATAGAGCGCATTGCAGTAGTCCAAGCGGGAGATAACCAGAGCATGCACCACTTTGGTGAGACAGTCCGCGGGCAGGTAGGGTCTCAGCCTGCGTACCAGGTGGAGCTGGTAGACAGCTGCCCTGGATACAGAATTAACCTGCGCTTCCATGGACAGCTGTGAGTCCAAAATGACTCCCAGGCTGCGCACCTGGTCCTTCAGGGGCACAGTTACCCCATTCAGGACCAGGGAATCCTCCACACCTGCCCTCCTCCTGTCCCCCAAGAACAGTACTTCTGTCTTGTCAGGATGGATAAGTTTGATCTTCTTGCAGTCCATGGGACTCTCAAGAGTCTCCTCCAGCACCATAATTCAAAAGCATCAATTCTTCGGCGATCAGCCTTCTTTATGGTCCAGCTCTCACTTCCGTACATTACTACTGGGAAAACCATAGCTTTAACTATACAGACCTTTGTCGGTGATGTCTCTGCTTTTTAAGATGCTGTCTAGGTTTGTCATTGCTTTCCTCCCAAGAAGCAGGCGTCTTTTAATTTCGTGGCTGCTGTCTCCATCTGCAGCAATCATGGAGCCCAAGATCACGAGGGTACACATATCCCTAAACATTTTGTGAATCTAAGTTTGGCCTCATTGAGGAGCAGTATTTCAATATGAGTACGAAAATGAGAGTACCCCTGAATATATATATATATATATATATATATATATATATATATATAGCACTGCTTTAAACAATTCAAGAAGGTTGTTGACAAGTTGGAAGGTGTGCAAAGGAGGGCGACCAAGATGATCGAGGGTCTGGAAAGCAAGCCTTATGAGGAACGGTTGAGGGAGCTGGGTATGTTTAGCCTGGAAAAGAGGAGACTGAGAGGAGATAATGATAGCCATCTTCAAATATCTCAAGGGCTGTCCCAGGGAAGAGGGAGCAAGCTTGTTTTCTCCTGCTCCGGAGGGTAGGACTCGAACCCATGGCTTCAAGTTACAAGAAAGGAGATTCCAACTAAACATCAGGAAGAACTTTCCGAGAGTAAGAGCTGTTCAACAGCGGAATGGACCCCCTCGGGAGGCGGTGGGCTCTCCTTCCTTGGAGGTTTTGAAGCAGAGGTTGGATGGCCATCTGTCATGGGTGCGTTAGCTGAGATTCCTGCATCACAGGAGGTTGGACTAGATGACTCGGTGATTCTATGATTTCTAGTAAATCACTCGTTATAAATCACTAACAGCAAACTAAATTGCCCATACGCCAGTCTCCCATGTAGCCAAAACAGAACTACCCACACACAAGAGAGAGGTTTAACGACAGGTTTACAGAAAGTACAAAAACGCTGGGTTCAAAACAGCCCAGTGAGGACTGAGCATGAAATGCTGGCTGGCCATTGGGGTGGAGGGGAAGACACGAAAAATCAGGAGGAGACTAGGAATGGAATGGAGTATCCTGTTCAAGGTACACCACGCTGCATCATTTTGTTGCATCCATTAGATTAGGCGGCTTATTGGTCCCTCCTCGAGGATTTGGTTTAGAGCTCCCCCTAGTGGACAAGTGCTGGAAGCAGCCCTACTACAGACCTGAAAGTTCATGGGAAGAAGGGAGTAGGACTGCCATCTTTTGTGTTTTCAAAAAGCTTGTCCAGCAGAGTGCCTTTGAGCATGTGCAGAATGCCTTTTGCTTGCCCTTCCTCAACAGCAAACTTGGGTGTTTTGTTTTGTTTTGTTTTAATTGCATATGGTAATTTCATTTGTAATGTTTTGCTTTTTAAAATGGCCTAGGACTTTGCACTCGGTGCTTTTCTTCCTTAAAGGAAATCACCCCCTGCTGTGTGTGTTGAATGAGCCTAAGGACAGGGTTCCTCTGAACACGTACAGAGCTTTCCTCTCATTGGATACAGGCAACTCTCAACTTAAGCTGGGGTTCTGTTGCAGGGATAGTGCATAAAGCGAAAATTGCGTATAATCAAATGACATGGAGTTCAATGGTGTGGGATTCCCTTCCCCTTTCCAGACATTATTATTATTATTATTATTATTATTATTATTATTATTATTGATTTGCCAAGCACATAAAGCTGAATGCACACAAGTTAAATGTGAATAAACTCAACATCAAAAAAACTAAGATCATGGCCACTGGACCCATCAACTCCTGGCAAATAGAAAGGGAAGAAATGGAGGCAGTGAGAGATTTCACTTTCTTGGGCTCCATGATCACTGCAGATGGTGACAGCAGTCCCGAAATTAAAAGACGCCTGCTTCTTGGAAGGAAAGCAATGACAAACCTAGGCAGCATCTTCAAACTGTTCTGAATCTCCTTATCCTCCTTAGATATCCTTAAATTCTAGTACTGTAAGAGAGGGAGCGAAACGTCTCCCTTTCTACTTTCTCTATGCCGTGAATAATTGTATAAACTTCTATCGTGTCATTGATATGTGCTGTTATTTCCCCCCACAAAAAATAACCCCTGGAAAGATATTTTGCCCCTTTTGGGGCTCCCGATTTTCCTGGCGATGCTGCTGGACACAGGTTGACCGCCTCAAAACAGCATTTGCGAGACCAGGAATGCTCTTGTGCGCAAATGTGCATTTTGATGAGGCTGCGGTGGAATTTTGGTGTGGGTGGTACTTCAGGATGCAACCCTTGCGTAAACCCCTTAAGCAGAAAAGCAGGATATATCATTCAATAGTGGGGAGCAGAGTTTCAATTTTTTTGCTTTCTACCCCTGACACCAGAATTGTCAAGGCCTGCCTGGATTTCTCCCTTCCTGGCTTGCAACATTCCCCACCTGCCTTGCCCCACCCTCCAGTCCCAGGAGTCTTTTCCAGACCGTGGCTTTGAGAACAGCAGAAGCAGCTGGGAAGAGAGGAGTTCAGGGATTTTTTTAAAATAATAATAATAATAATAATTTTATAAGTTGTGTGTCCTTGTTTCTCAATTTGATCCCTTTATGTGGTTTTGTGTGTTTTGTGGTATTTCATGCATTGTGATTTGCTGTTGTTTTTTATTGATTATAGATTAGTAATTCTTTAGTGTAATTGTTAAGAGTAAAAGGTTTAATTAGTATTTGCTGGTGTTTAATTTTACTGTTTACTATTGGATTCTAATGCATTATTGAATATAGTATTGCCTTATTTGATATATGCTAAAGATATCCTTACTTTTTATATTGGATCGTTGTTGTTGTTGTTTAGTCATTTTAGTCATGTCCGACTCTTCGTGACCCCATGGACCAGAGCACTCCTGTCTTCCACTGCCTCCCACAGTTTGGTGAGACTCATGCTAGTCGCTTCGAGAACACTGTCCAACCATCTCGTCCTCTGTCATCCCCTTCTCCTTGTGCCCCCAATCTTTCCCAACATCAGGGTCTATTCCAGGGAGTCTTCTCTTCTCATGAGGTGGCCAAAGTACTGGAGCCTCAACTTCAGGATCTGCCCTTCCAGTGAGCACACAGGGCTGATTTCTTTAAGGATGGATAAGTTTGATCTTCTTGCAGTCCATGGGACTCTCAAGAGTCTCCTCCAGCACCATAATTCAAAAGCATCCATTCTTCGGCAATCAGCCTTCTTTATGGTCCAGCTCTCACTTCCGTACATTACTACTGGGAAAACCATAGCTTTAACTATACGGACCTCTGTCGGCAAGGTGATGTCTTTGCTTTTTAAGATGCTGTCTAGGTTTGTCATTGCTTTCCTCCCAAGAAGCAGGCGTCTTTTAATTTCGTGACTGCTGTCACCATCTGCAGTGATCATGGAGCCCAAGAAAGTGAAATCTCTCACTGCCTCCATTTCTTCCCCTTCTATTTGCCAGGAGGTGATGGGACCAGTGGCCATGATCTTAGTTTTTTTGATGTTGAGCTTCAGACCATATTTTGCGCTCTCCTCTTTCACCCTCATTAAAAGGTTCTTTAATTCCTCCTCACCTTCTGCCATCAAGGTTGTATATTGGATCAGATCGTTACTATTATTTTTATGTGTGTTGGAAGCTGCCCAGAGTGGCTAGGGTTTAAATAATAATAATAATAATAATAATAATAATAATAATAATAATAACGCCCTGCCCCCATCTTTGAGGAGTAGGATTATTTCATAAAATCAGATTGTGGATTAACTGAACCCTGGCAGAGACTAGCCATGCAATACTTGCTACTGCTCAGCCAATGAAACAGATTCCATCCAAGCATTTCCATTTATTTTGATCTTTATTGAACCAGAAAGGGGAAATGCTGTCATCCAGGCCTGGTGGCTGTGCGCCCCTTCCATTTAAACAGACGAACGCATGAGAATTGCTGGTGGCACCTTCTTGTCTGGAAACTCTCCGTGACCTTGAGAACTGTGCAGACCGCAGGAATCTCAACTGGTGCAGATTTTTCAGGTGTAGAGCTGCAGAGATAGCCTGTTGAATTGCTGCCTGTCACGCACTCAGCTGTTGCCGGCGCAGAGCTTCTGTCCCTTAAAGAGTTGACAAACTGAACTCTTCTCAGCCCCAGAAGGGTTTGTTGAATTGAAGCAAAACTGAGGGGTAGAATCATAGAATCCTAGAGTTGGAAGAGACCCCAAGGGCCATCCAGTCCAACCCCCTGCCAAGCAGGAAACACCATCAAAGCATTCCTGACAGATGGCTGTCAAGCCTCCACTTCAAGACCTCCAAAGAAGGAGACTCCACCACACTCCTTGGCAGCAAATTCCACTGTTGAACAGCTCTCACTGTCAGGAAGTTCTTCCTAATGTTTAGGTGGAATCTTCTTTCTTGTAGTTTGAATCCATTGCCCCGTGTCCGCTTCTCTGGAGCAGCAGAAAACAACCTTTCACCCTCCTCTATATGACATCCTTTGATATATTTGAACAGGGCTATCATATCACCCCTTAGCCTTCTCTTCTCCAGGCTAAACATACCCAGCTCCCTAAGCCGTTCCTCCTAAGGCATCGTTTCCAGGCCTTTGACCATTTTGGTTGCCCTCCTCTGGACACGTTCCAGCTTGTCAGTATCCTTCTTGAACTGTGGTGCCCAGAACTGGACACAGTACTCCAGGTGAGGTCTGACCAGAGCGGAATGCAGTGGTACTATTACTTCCCTTGATCTAGATGTTATACTCCTATTGATGAAGAACTGAGACTGAGTTTGGGATTATTTCAAACTTTATTAAGGGAGGCTTTTCAGAATAGTAGGGGGCCCTGGGGATGCATTTCAGGACCAAGGGGACGGTGCCCTGAAAACGTTTGGGAGCCACTGGTTCGAAACGTGACATTCAAAGCATGATGCGGCAAACAGCTCGAGGAGGGAAGTGACAGCTTGGAAAGGTGGCCTGTGATGGGCCTCTGCGCATGGCTTCTTCCCCTCTCGAAAAGTCTGGGTTTACGGCTCTCTCTTAGGCTGAATGCTCTGCACCCAGGGGTCTCTGAAGGGCACGGGAGCTGCTGTGACAATGGTGCCCTGGCGCTGCCCAGGGGAGCCCTCCCGCAAGATGGGGGACAGCTGCTCTTCCTGGTTTTCGCGGTCCTGGCCCTGTTTGCCGCCCCTGTTCCAGCTGCGCAGCCCCGAGGACAGAAGGCAGGCGGTCAGAAGAGCCCCAGCCATGGCGCATAACACCGCACCCACGGCCTGGCAGATCCCCAAGGCGTGGTTGTATTCCACGGCCTTCTGGTCGAGCACCACGAACTCTGCCTCGCCGATCCCTTCCAGCTTGGGAGGCAGGAGGTACCCCGTGGCCAAAGCCGAGGCCCCGATGAGCAGCAGCAGGGTCCCAGCGGAGAGGGTCACCTTGGGGTGGAAAAGAGCAAGATGAGAAGGGGAATCTGCCCCACTGTTTACACACACGGAGAGGCTTTCGTTGCGGAACGAGACGTTTTGGCTGGCGTTGTTGCGTCTGGGCAAATCGAGGCAGATAGCTGTTGCAGAAGGAAGCGCACCGGCGCTCTGCCTTTGCATGCCAAACCTGGCCGTGCCCTTCAGTGCACTTCAGTGTGGCTCAATTAAGTCAACGGCACTTGGCATGACACCGCGGAGGTGGTAAGAAAGGGAGCAGCTCAGCAGCCTTTGGAGATTTCCCCATCAAACAACAATCCTATGCATGCTAACTTTCAGGCAAGAGATCTAGTTAAATAGGGCTACAGTCCAGACTAGCAAGAAATACATCATCATCATCATCATCATCATCATTATTAGAATCCTAGAGTTGGAAGAGGCCCCAAGGGCCATCCGGTCCAACCCCCTGCCAAGCAGGAAACACCATCAAAGCATTCCTGACAGATGGCTGTCAAGCCTCCACTTAAAGACCTCCAAAGAAGGAGACTCCACCACACTCCTTGGCAGCAAATTCCACTGTCCAACAGCTCTTACTGTCAGGAAGTTCTTCCTAATGTTTAGGTGGAATCTTCTTTCTTGTAGTTTGAATCCATTGTCCCGTGTCTGCTTCTCTGGAGCAGCAGAAAACAACCTTTCACCCTCCTCTATATGACATCCTTTGATATATTTGAACATGGCTATCAGGTCATCCCTTAACCTTCTCTTCTCCAGGCTAAACATACCCAGCTCCCTAAGCCGTTCCTCATAAGGCATCGTTTCCAGGCCTTTGGCCATTTTGGTTGCCCTCCTCTGGACACGTTCCAGCTTGTCAGTATCCTTCTTGAACTGTGGTGCCCAGAACTGGACACAGTATTCCAGGTGAGGTCTGACCAGAGCGGAATACAGTGGTACTATTACTTCCCTTGATCTAGATGCTATACTCCTATTGATGCAGCCCAGAATTGCATTGGCTTTTTTAGCTGCTGCATCACACTGTTGACTCATGTCAAGTAGATGGTCTACCAAGACTCCTAGATCCTTTTCACATATACTGCTCTCAAGCCAGGTGTCACCCATCCTGTATTTGTGCCTTTCATTTTTTTCCCCCCAAGTGTAGTTATTATTATTCGCCACTGCCACCTCCTCCTCTAAAATGTCTCGAGGTGCCTTGCAAGATAAAATACAAGCGATACAGCAATTAAAACCAGAGAGGTCAAAACAAAGTGCCTAAACATGCCTAGAACTAGCCTCTGAGCATGCCAGAAGTGCCTCTGAGTGCATGCAAAGTGCTTTCCCCTCCACACTTCAATACCCAGGATCACCCATAAACAGCCCCAGCCAGTGCATTTGAGGGGGGCACACAGTTGGCAAGGCTGCATTAGTCCCCTCTCTAAGCTTTTTAAAGATTGAAGTCTGCATCCTTAACACCATCCCTGCAATTAAAGGAAGGGACCACAAATCCTAGACTTGAGGCAGGAGAGGTGGCTAATACCCCAGAGGACAGGATCACACTTCAAAATGACCTGAACAGATTAGACAACTGGGCCAAAGCAAACAAGATGAATTTTAACAGGGAGAAATGTAAAGTACTACACTTGGGCAAAAAAAATTGAAAGGCACAAATACAGGATGGGTGACACCTGGCTTGAGAGCAGTACATACATGTGAAAAGGATCTAGGAGTCTTGGTAGACCATCAACTTGACATGAGTCAACAGTGTGATGCAGCAGCTAAAAAAGCCAATGCAATTCTGGGCTGCATCAATAGGAGTATAGCATCTAGATCAAGGGAAGTAATAGTACCACTGTATTCCGCTCTGGTCAGACCTCACCTGGAATACTGTGTCCAGTTCTGGGCACCACAGTTCAAGAAGGATACTGACAAGCTGGAAGGTGTCCAGAGGAGGGCAACCAAAATGGTCAAAGGCCTGGAAACAATGCCTTATGAGGAACGGCTTAGGGAGCTGGGTATGTTTAGCCTGGAGAAGAGAAGGTTAAGGGGTGATATGATAGTCATGTTCAAATATATAGAAGGATGTCACATAGAGGAGGGTGAAAGGTTGTTTTCTGCTGCTCCAGAGAAGCGGACACGGGGCAATGGATTCAAACTACAAGAAAGAAGATTCCACCTAAACATTAGGAAGAACTTCCTGACAGTAAGAGCTGTTGGACAGTGGAATTTGCTGCCAAGGAGTGTGGTGGAGTCTCCTTCTTTGGAGGTCTTGAAGCGGAGGCTTGACAGGCATCTGTCAGGAATGCTTTGATGGTGTTTCCTGCTTGGCAGCGGGTTGGACTGGATGGCCCTTGGGGTCTCTTCCAACTCTAGGATTCTGTGATTCCTAGCCAGTGGGCGCAGCAGCTGGGTGGAGCTCTCGAATCGCCCAGGGGTGAGCCCTGCCATGGTGGCACAAGGAGGCACAAGCTTGGAACTTGAAGCTTGTTGTGAGTGGCAGGACGTGACCTCCAGAACCCCGTTCTCCTTCTGGGAGCGCCAGGATGCTCCAGCACTTGTCTGCAGGTGGCGCCAGAGTCATCCCAGAAGCTGCCAGGTCCTAGTGGGCCTGAGGATGTGCTCAGTGGAGACTGGGGTATCTGCCTGGCCTGGCCTGGCCTTAGCAACCGCTGCTGCCTTCCTATAATACTCGCTGGCTGCCTGTTCCCTTGGAGAGGTGCCCTGGGTGTGCCCCCAAAGTCCCCTTCCCATTTGGATGCAGAAGGTTCCTGGTCCACCCACCCCCCGCAGCATCCCCAGGTAGGGAATCTCCTCTGCTGGAAACTCTAGAGAGCTGTTGCCTGCCAGGGTAGGCAATACTGAGCTAGACTGACCAGCGGTCTGGCTCGATTTAAGGCCGCTTCCTATATTCCTAACGAATAAACTCTGCACATGCTCAAGGGGCAGTTTTTCTTGAGCTGCTTTAATAAATGCTGGTGGCGGGGAGAAGGAGGAACTCTTCGCATGCTCAGAGGTGCTTAGTCTGAAAGGCCTGAACGCAACAGCAACAAAAAGCAGGGACTTGTTGCAGTCCTTACCTTCCGGACGACAGAGGACCAGCCGCTGCTGGCTGGAGATGTTGGGGGCAAATCCAGTTCGTCATCCAGATTCGCTGCAGTGCAGTCCTCATAGAAAAGGTGTAGGTAGGAACGAACCCCGTACCATTTCCCCCGCTCCATGCCTGGGCCCCGGCGGCAGCTGCACGAATGCTGGCAGGGTGCGGGCATTGGACCTGAGTGGGGCACAGCAAACGCAGCATCAGGCTCCCTTGGTTCCGAGAGGTTGGCCGGCCGTTCCGTCGAGCCCAGACGGACAGGAAGGGCTTCGAGAGGAAATGGGGAACCGCTCTGAATACTGGGATGAGTCTGCCGGTCATGCGGTTGTTCCACCACCAGGTGTGGAATGTGTTATACAGATGGGACCTGCAACTAAATTTTGCAGCGTGGAGGGCTCCCTGCTCAACCAGCCGGACATGACCTCTCCCAGGTTGCTCCATCCCGTCCCCACTTCTCCCCAGTTTTCTGTCTCCACTAACATTACCAGCAGCAGCCAGTTAGGATTCTGTGCCCATTGGACATGCTGAATCTTCATGGGGGTCCTTGGAGTATTTCCCCCTCTCTCTGAAAGAAGGTCGTTGGTCTTTTTGGACACAGGACTCCACATGTGGTCTGACCAAGGCGGAATAGAGTGATACCATTGCTTCCCTTGACCTGGACACTAGACTTCTGTTGATGCAGCCTAGAATAACATTAGCTTTTTTTGCCGCTGCATCACCCTGTTGGCTCACGTTCAGCTTGCGGTCCACTAGCCCCAGATGCTGGCCTAGATGGGCCACTGGCCTGATCCAGCAGCCGAGCTCTCCTTCGGAGAAGCAAATTCACCTTTAGGGCTACTTGGAAGGCAAGTCATATTGGTGTAAGGACGGTACTGTAATGATAGCTTAGTTTGAATGTGAACTCAACGCTGAATCACGGAATCCTAGAATTGGGTCATCTGGTCCGGCCCCCTGCAGAATCTCATTCAAGTGCAACCATGGGGACTGAATTCGGATCTCGATTTCTCAGTGTTCATTTAAATCTGTATACTAGTAGTTATTTACATAGAAAGAACTTAGACACTGTAAGTACTATCAGGATCCATATCCTCCTTCCTTCTAATAACTGACACCTGCTAGACTACCCTTTATGGAATGTTGTATATATGGTTGATCCAAACACAGCAACTTTGCTAAATGAATAAATGCTTAAGCCAAGAAAGAACTTAGCATATGAAGTGTAAGTATTGATTCCTGTATTCATTTATATTTTCAGTAATGATATAGAAATTTTTGATTATTCATATAATGAATGTGTAAATATTAACTAGGTTTGGTTTATATCACCAGTGAAAGTGTGCAAATGTACCAAATCTTTGAGAAATTTTCTTTTGAAGAAGAAGACTAGATGTTCTAATTTAGATGAGATGTAACATGTAAATTGTAAGTATGGATTTTTGTATTTGTCTGTTCAGACACTATTTACAAACTTTGCACTGTATGTTTTCATACTAATAAGGTTTGACTTATCCCACCAGTGTATGTATGAATATACAGTAAATCCTGGGAAAGAATTTACTGAAGAAGCCCAAAATTGTCCATGGGCGAAACAGGGGACAAACGCCGGCACCCTGTCTAATTTTTGTGCATCACATCTTCAATATTCCATCTGATTGGACTTGCTTTCATCTATTAACATCTGTACATATCATCGGACTGGACCTATTTTCATCAATATCTACAGGAGCCTGGCTAAAGACATTTATAGACTGAAATTGTCCTGTTGTACTAACTTGAATGAGTTTTCTGTTTGTGGCTTCTTTGTTTGACTTCTTGTATTGCTCACTTTTTGATTGGACTACCAATATAGAATTCAATACATGGAATGGTTTGGTAGATTTGCGTGCGCCGTTTTTGTGCTGCTTTGTTGTATACTGATTTACCACGAGTATTGGCAGCATAGGTTTATTTTTCCAGCCCCTGCAGAATCTCAGCTAAAGCATCCATGACAGATAGCCATCCAACCTCGGCTTAAAATATGCCGGTTTCCCAAAACAATTGCCCGTCGTGCATCCCTGGAATCTCACCCAGAATAGCTCCAGGAGAAGAGGTCCCCCTGGCGTTTATTAACAGGGCCTTCTCCCTTGTCCATTAAGGGCACTTGTGATAACAGCTGGGCTCTCCTCCTCCTCCTCCGACTCCAAAATGATTTGTTGGCTTCAGCAACTGACAGGGGCAGATTGGGGACATTTTTGTGTGGCCTGAGGGGGAGATTCCCACCCCATCTGTAAGCTGATAGTGAGCTCCTTTCCAATTTGGCAGGATGCTGTTGGTTCTGGAGGGATGGAGGGACCCGTTCTATTTCTGTACAGTGCTACCTTGGTTCTCAAACGGCGAAAATCCGGAATAAGTGTTCCGGTTTTCGAATGTTTTTCAGAAGCCGAACGTCCGATGTGGCTGTCAGCTATTGTTTCCGGGGCGCCTGCACCAATCAGAAGCCACGCCTTGGTTTTCGAACATTTCGAAAGTCAAGCGGACTTCCGGAACGGATTAAGTTTGGCGCTTTTGTTTTTGCTATTCATTTTGTGTTTTTGTTTTTGTTTTTGTTTGTGTTTGTGTTTCTGAGGCTTTTTCGGTTAATTTGTTTTTGTGACTGTGTGGAATCTAGTTCGGCTACTGATTGATTGATTGGTTGGTTGGTTGGTTGTGTGACTGAGGAAATGGATGAAAGGCCTCCATCCAAATGACTATCATCAGTGCAGGTAAGGAAAAAAATTAATTTTACTTTTTATCATCTACATCTTAATTATTTTATAGGATGGTACATTGATTATTGCTTTCATTTTATGGATCAATGGTCTCATTAGATAGTAAAATTCATGTTAAATTGGTGTTTCAGGGGTTGTTTTTAAAAGTCTGGAACAGATAAATCCGTTTTGCATTACTTTCTATGGGAAAGCACACCTTGGTTTTGGAACGCTTTGGTTTTGGAACGGACTTCCAGAACGGATTAAGTTTGAGAACCAAAGTACCACTGTATCGCATTCACGTCCAGCTCTTCCTCCATCTAGGAGGACCATGCAATGCTGGCCTCGCTGGGTTTTTTCGGTGTGTGCTCACGACAACCCTGAGAGGTAGGTCAGTCTAAGAGCTAAGTGACTGGCTGAAACGTGCACCCACAGTTTCCCATACCATGCACTTTGTGGCCAGGGGCAAACTACACATTACAAACAAGTTGTTGTTGTTGTTTTGCTTTATTTTAAAGGTATCGTTTAGACAAACGGCAGGAAGGGCGAGGTATAAATTTGATAAATAGATAGTAGAAATCAATCCATAAATGAATGTAACAGAGCAGTGGTATCTGTAAAAGCAGGAACGTGTCCAGAGGAGGGCAACCAAAATGGTCCAAGGCCTGGAAACGATGCCTTATGAGGAACGGCTTAGGGAGCTGGGTATGTTTAGCCTGGAGAAGAGAAGGTTAAGGGGTGATACGATAGCCATGTTCAAATATATAAAAGGATGTCATCTAGAAGAGGGAGAAAGGTTGTTTTCTGCTGCTCCAGAGAAGCGGACACGGAGCAATGGATTCAAACTACAAGAAAGAAGATTCCACTTAAACATTAGGAAGAACTTCCTGACAGTAAGAGCTGTTGGACAGTGGAATTTGCTGCCCAGGAGTGTGGTGGAGTCTCCTTCTTTGGAGGTCTTTAAGCGGAGGCTTGACAGCCACCTGTCAGGAATGCTTTGATGGTGTTTCCTGCTTGGCAGGGGGTTGGACTGGATGGCCCATGGGGTCTCTTCCAACTCTATGATTCTATGATTCTAAAAGCAGTTTTGGAAGGGGACCATTTTGCTAAGAGAAGCAGCTTTGGGAGGGGGCCAGATTGAGAAGAGGGGGAGAGGGGCCTGCTTCATCAAGTGGGTACAAATCAAGTGGGTACAAATTGGTTCTGGGAGCAGCCGCCGAGACCATATAACACTGGTCCTGAAAGACCTAGATTGGCTTCCAGGATGTTTCTGAGCACAATTAAAGTGTTGGTGCTGACCTTTGAAGCCTTAAATGCTCCCTTGGCCTGGTATAACCGAAGGAGCGTCTCCACCCCCATCGTTCAGCCCAGACACTGAGGTCCAGCGCCAAGGGCCTTCTGGTGGTTCCCTCACTGCAGGAAGTGAGGTTACAGGGAGCCAGGCAGAGGGTCTTGTTGGTGGTGGCACCCACCCTGTGGAACGCCCTCCCACCAGATGTCAGGGAAATAAACAACTCTCTGACTTTTAGAAGACATCTGAAGGCAGCCCTATTTAGGGAAGGGCGGGATAGAAATAAATTATTATTATTATTATTATTATTATTATTATTATTATTATTATTATTATAGAGGGGAGGGACATAGGACCCCCTGCAAACAAGGGGTGGGCAATGCATCATGATGCCCTGGGGTGTGTTTGTGTGTGTTTGCTGTGTTATAATGGACAGCCAGAAGATTGCTGTTCCTGCACCATCACACACACAAAACCAACCCTGTGGATCGGAGAAACTTTCTCAGATCCTTCAGACAGAAAGTGCAGAAGGTTTTCCTGCATCTCCAGGAAGCCTTTGTATCCGGGTGAAACAATTTATTTATTTATCACATTTATAACCCTGCCTGTTCCTCCTCAAAGGAGCTCGAGGTGGTTCTCCTCCCCCTCCATTCCATCTCGACAACAACCCTGTGAGGTATGCTAGGCTGAGAGAGGAAGTGACTGGCTCCCAAGGTCACCCACGGTGACCTTTGCTGCGTGTGGACATTCGAACCCTGGTCCCTCCCAGGCGATGGTCCAGCGCTCTCTAGCCACTATGCCGCGCTGCCCCTCTTTGCAATGCCTCATTGCATCCCTGTGCGAGGGAGACTGGCTGCCCTTCCCCCTCCTTCCCTCCTGCTTTCCTTTCTGCTCCCCACACCCCACCCATCAGTTCAGCCTGCCTGGCTGTGAGCTGGCTGCATCCTGTTTCCCTGATTGGCCGTTGCCATGGGGACCGCCTCACACAGAGAGGAGGGAGGATGGCTGCAAAGCCGGCTCCATCCTTCAGCATGCTGAGAGGCAGACCCAGATCCAAGGGCTGGTTGGGCGAGGAGGGAGCAAGCAAGCAGGCGCTGAACCCCTGGAGTCCCTACTTCCGGAAAGGGCCTTATCCCAGCCTCCTTCCTGCATCCTAAAAACCCTTCAGCAAGGTTAGGCTCCCCAACAGGGAGAGCAAAGGCTGCTGTTGCTTTTAATTGCTTTTATTCAACAGCACAGTCTTCTGCAAACTGAGAGGCAGTGTTGTGCAGTGGCTAGAGCGGTTCTCTTGTGAACCGCCCTGGGATCTTGTTTTTTTTTTTTTTAAGGACAATTTTTGTTAAGGGTTTTTAACATACAACACAATAAAAGCCAAGCCAATCTAAAGAAGATAAAGAGGAAAGAAGCAAGAATAAGCAAAGGGAGAAACTAAAGAAATAGAAAAAGAAGAACAGATAGACACTAGGTCCTCTAACACATTTATATATTGGTCCTTATTCCACACACGGAAGAGAGAACCATCCCAGTATACAAATGTAAATAATAATAATAATAATAGTGCTGAACTAGGACCTGGGAGACCAGGGTTCAAACCCCCTCCACTGGGCTATCATGAAGTTCACACTCACTGCCTCTCGGCCTAGCCTACCTCGCAGGGTTGTTGCAGGGGTTAATTGAGGCACGGGCGGAGAGAACTATCTACACCACCTCAAGCTCCTTAGAGGAAAAAGGTATATAAATGCAATGAATGAATGAGATAAATACACCTGGTGCCCTCCAGGAGTTTTGAAGCACCACTCCCATCAACCCCACCCCTCACCCCAGCAGCATTGCAGAAGGCTGTCACACTGCATTCATTCATTCATTCATTCATTCATTCATTCATTCATTCATTCACTGCAGAGTAGTAGAAGCAAAAGGTCCCTGCCTGGAGGAACATACAATCTACACTTCGAAAAAGTGGCAAGTGGGAAAGAGCAGAGGGAGCAGGAATCATAGAATCCTATAGTTGGAAAGTACATCTAAGGGTCATCAAGTCCAACCCCCGCAATGCAGGAAGATGAGAGGAAGGCGAGGATAGCAGGAAGACTATACGGAAATGACACTGCTTGCTTCTGGGGTGGGGTGGGGGGCTGTGGCCTTGAGGATGGTGAAGAACCAGAAGAAGAAAAATGAGGGAGGGACACAGAAGGCTCAAAGTATATTTCTAGGTGAGCAAGTTGTGTCCAACAGGGTGAGTTCCCCAAAATAAAAAGCACATAATATATTAATGACACAAGTCCAGCAATGTGTGTGTGGGGGGGGGGGTGAGCTCTCTGTTTCAGGGGTGGGCCCCTGCTCCCCCTCTGGTGCCTCCCATGCCCATCATTCTTAGCTGGTTGAGCCGAACGGGAATTAAGAGCTCTACCTGTCTTTCAAATCAGAACCAGTGAAGGCGGTGAAGGTCCTGTGTGAGTGCCTAGAGGCAGCTGGAGGATGGATGGCGGCTAACAGATTGAAGCTGAATCCTGACAAGGCAGAAGTACTGTTTTGGGGGGACAGGAGGCAGGCAGGTGGGTATGGAGGACTCCCTGGTCCTGAATGCCTTATGACAAACGGCTTAGGGAGCTGGGTATGTTTAGCCTGGAGAAGAGAAGGTTAAAGGGTGATATGATAGCCATGTTCAAATATATCAAAGGATGTCATCTAGAGGAAGGAGAAAGGTTGTTTTCTGCTGCTCCAGAGAAGCGGACACGGGGCAATGGATTCAAACTACAAGAAAGAAGATTCCACTGAAACATTAGGAAGAACTTCCTGACAGTGAGAGCTGTTGGACAGTGGAATTTGCTGCCCAGGAGTGTGGTGGAGTCTCCTTCTTTGGAGGTCTTTAAGCAGAGGCTTGACAGCCATCTGTCAGGAATGCTTTGATGGTGTTTCCTGCTTGGCAGGGGGTTGGACTGGATGGCCCTTGTGGTCTCTTCCAACTCTATGATTCTATGATTCTATGAATGGAGTAACTGTGTTCCTGAAGGACCAGGTGCACAGCCTGGGAGTCATTTTGGACTCACAGCTGTCCATGGAGGCACAGGTCAATTCTGTGTCCAGGGCGGCTGTCTACCAGCTCCATCTGGTACACAGGCTGAGAACCTACCTGCCCGCAGACTGTCTCGCCAGAGTGGTGCATGCTCTGGTTATCTCCCGCTTGAACTACTGCAATGCGCTCTACGTGGGGCTACCTTTGAAGGTGACCCGGAAACTACAACTAATCCAAAATGCAGCAGCTAGACTGGTGACTGGGAGTGGTTGCTGAGACCATATAACACCGGTCCTGAAAGACCTACATTGGCTCCCAGATGTTTCTGAGCACAATTCAAAGTGTTGGCGCTGACCTTCAAAGCCCTAAACCAGGGGTCGGCAAGGTTTACCTCACCTGGGCCGGTTCACTCCCGCGGAGATCACTCCGTGGGCCGGATCGCATCTGTGCAGACACGATTTCCGGTGCCGTGGAATGGAGTCCCTGCTCTGCGCTGCGCCAGTTTAAATGACCCCTGTGGGCCGCTTGTTGCCCATGGACCACAGGTTGTCGGCCCCATCCCTAAACGGCCTGTGCCCAGTATACCTAAAGGAGCGTCTCCACCCCCATCGTTCAGCCCAGACACTGAGATCCAGCTCCAAGGGCCTTCTGGCAGTTCCAAGGGCCTTCTGGAGACCCAGCCAGATGGTTGGGTGTATAGGCAATAAGTTGTTGTTGTTGTTGTTTGTTGTTGTGTCCCACCAAGTCCAACATCCTGTCCTCGCAGGGGCTACCCACCCAGACGCCCACTTTTCCTCCTGATGGGCAACATCAGCCCATCTTCCAGGTGATGTGGTTTTCTCTTTCATCTTCTAGTAAGCAAAGAACACACCTGGGCAGGTAAAGGAATGGCATTTCAAAGAGGCCTTTGGACAGGAAAGCAGCTGGGAGAGAAGAAGAGAGGACACAGGAGGAGGAGGAGAGAGAGCTGTAAACTGAGGGGAGGACTTTCCCTATCCTCTGTACCCCCCAGGAAACTCAACCAACCTGCCAACCTGGAACTGGGTGTGGTGAGGGCAGCTGAGTGGGACGCAGCTGTGAGCAGCCTGGCGAAGAACCATCCACCTTGAGCTGCCCATGAAAAGCAAATCTAGAGTGCGAGAGATGCCTGCTGTTTCCAGGAACTCTTCTCTTTGTGAGACTTTTGTGAGTGAACTGGGAGTTTGTTGGCGCCCCGAGTGAGAACCCGGAGGCTGAGAGGGAGGGTGTGTCAGACGGAAAACCAATTTAGATAGATAGATAGATGAGTAACTTTGTATTAATGCAAAGGTGTTATACGTAACGTTGCATTTTTGTAATGTCTTGTTCAATTTTTAACACACTAAGCAGTATAGGAATTAAATAATCTGATCAAAATCTAGTCGAATCTAAATGCCTGTGAATATTTGAATATCAACATTTTAAAATTGTTTCTGGTATTCATGCTGCTCGGTATTCAGAATCTGTGGATATTCTACCTGCATAGTTTATCCGGTTCACCGAGGAGATTGATGAGGGGGGAAGACATTATTTCATGTACATTTCCCCTTTCTCTCTGGTCAAGCAGATGTCCTGACCGGAAGCCCAGCTGCTGGAGCTGAGCACAACCACATTATCCCCACCAGAGGATCCTGGTAACTGGTATTCAGAGGTATTCGGCCTCCAGCAGTGGAGGAAGAACAGAGCCATTGTGGCCGCTGATCGTCTTAACCGGGTCATGGCCTGGGCCTTCTCTTTCCCCCTCCGGGTAAAGCAGAAGTGACAGAGGTAGCCCTATCCACGTTCCCCCTACTAATAAGAACATAAGAAGACCCTGCTGGATCAGGCCAGTGTGGCCCATCTAGGCCAGCATCCTGATCTCACAGTTGCCCACCAGATGCCCCAATAAGGAAACCCACAAGCAGGACTTGAACCCAAGACCCATCTCCCTTCCTCCTGTGGCGTCCAGCAAGTGGCATTCAGAAGCATTGCTGCTTCCAGCTGTGGAGCTAGAGCAGGAGTCATCCTGGCTAGGAGCTCTCGGTAGCCCTGTCCTAATTTGTCCAATCCTCTTTCAAAGCGGGTGGCCACCCCTGCTTCCTGTGGTAGGGAGTCCCATAGGTTAACGGGGTAAAGAAGTGCTTCGTTTCATCTGTCCTGGGCCTTCCACAAAGATCTGCTCCACCGCGGCTCCTCACCTGCGTTTGGGCACCAGCCAAGGAAGTCCTCCTAGCGCATCTCTGTGCCTCTCCGCCGGCAGCGATAAGCCACAGGTGGGCACCCGCAGGAGTGGAAGAGACAGGGCAGCTGCGGCCTCCGGTTCACGAAGGAGGCAGGCTGCGTCATCCGTGCCAGGCAGCAAAATGTCAAATGCCTTTTTGCCACCCCCTCACAGCCAGGTCAGCCGGGCAGGGCGCTTGGTGGGGAGGCCATTCCTCTGTGGCAGCAGGCAGAGATGAGGTTTGCTGCCCGCCGGCTGCGAGCGCAGCTCCAGAGTGCCAGGCTGCCAGTGTCTGAGTCAGTTGCTCTCGGAAACGGATGTCTCCACGGGGACGAGAGCAGCTTTCTCGAGAGCGCAACGCCTCCCCACCCGCCTGGCTGAGTCATGTCTGGCCTCGGCTGGGGCTGCCCACACCTCTGGCAGACTCCAAATATCCTGAGCCCGGCAGCCGGGAAGCCGAGAAGGGAGAGTCACTTTCGCTCTTTGAGGATGAACGTGGCAGCTTCTGCAGAATCCAATTATCTTGTTAACTGGGACCCGGCGGACAGGAGAAAACCAACACAAGCTCTGCGGGAAAGATGGAGCTCTCTGTGCCCATACAGAAGGCAACTGGTTTTGACATCCCTCCAGTGCTAAATGGGCTTAGGATCCACCGTCGAGACTGGGGGCACGATCCACCTGTACATTCCATGGAGAAATGGTGGGATTAAAATATTGTTGCAGGCCACCCCAATTTCATCAGATGGGTGGGGTACATCATCATCATCATCATCATCATTATTAATCTCTGAGCAGTGTGAGATTCCAGAGGTTCCACGCCCTTACCCAGAGTTCGTATTTCCTTCGGGAATGAGGCACAGCAGAGACTGTGGTGTTTTCATGCTATGTGGTTTATTTACGTAAATATATAACCTGGACGTGGGTGGCACTGTGGTCTACACCACAGAGCTAGGGCTTGCCTATCAGAAGGTCGGCGGTTCGAATCCCCCCGATGGGGTGAGCTCCCGTTGCTCGGTCCCAGCTCCTGCCAACCTAGCAGTTCAAAAGCATGTCAAAGTGCAAGTAGATAAATAGGTACCGCTCTGGCGGGAAGGTGAACGGCGTTTCCGTGCGCTGCTCTGGTTCGCCAGAAGCGGCTTAGTCATGCTGGCCACATGACCCGGAAGCTGTCTGCGGACAAATGCTGGCTCCCTCAGCCAGTAAAGCGAGATGAGCGCCGCAACCCCAGAGTCGTTCGCGCCTGGACTTAACGGTCAGGGGTCCCTTTACCTTTACCTATATATTTAACCTAATACTCCGTTCTCAGTCAATTCAATGGGGTTTCAGACACGAAACTAACATTCAATGGGACTCAGGATTAACTAAATTTGGATCCAAGCCATTTCCCCTGCTGGGAACGATGTAGCTCGGTACTGTCTACACTGACCGGCAGCTTCTCTCCAGAAAATGAGGGTGCTGGGTGGGAAAGCCACGTCCCTGAGACGACCCACCCCCTGCCCTGGAAGAGGGTTGCATTTATGCGCTGCCTTCGCCTCTTTCATCTGGGATGCGCTCTGGTTCCCTGCTTTCCTTTCCTGACGCTTAATTCACCCTGACAATTGAAGTAGGTGCCACACCCACTCTGCCTGGGAGCTGCTGCTGGCTTGCGAGGGGAGAGGAGTCTGCTCTGGCCTTGTTTATGTGTGTCAAAGGCAGGCAGGCAAACTTACGACCTTCTAGAGGAGGGAGAAGTGCCCTTAAGATGCTCCCCGTCCTGCCTCTCTGAAAATCGAGCTGCCTTCTAAAGGTTGCAGAGAGATACATGCCATGTGCACCTCTTGCTTGACAATAGCAACGTGAGAAGTGGCTGCTGGGTCAAACCAATGACCCATCCGATGCAGCATCCTGTTCTCACAGTGGCTGAACAGTTGCCTCTTATGGGAAACCAGCAAGCAGGATTCGAACACAAGAGCCCTGTCCCCTCCTGGGGTTCCCAGCAACTGGTGCTCAGAAGTACATAGCCGCCAACATTTCTCCAATGAAAATAGAGACACCCTGTTCCATAATAATTATAATTTTATTGCTTATACCCCGCCCATCTGACTCGGTAGCCCCAGCCACTCTGGGCACCTTCCAACATATAATAATAAAACTTTACTAATTTAAATATTTTCTAAAAATCGCTATACAGGGCTGCCTTCATTTGTCTTCTAAGGGTTGTAGAGTTACTTATCTCCTTGGCTTTGGGGGGGTCGCTTAACTTCATACCCTCCAAAATTTCTCCGATGAAAGTAGGGATGTCCTAAGGGAAAGTGGGACATTCCAGAGTCAAATCAGAAACCAGGGCATCTTCTGTAAATATGGGGCTGTTCCACATGCCACTTGGAGGGCCTGGAAGCATGACTGCCTGCAGATGGAGAGGCAGAACACTGCCACCTTGGCTGGTAGCTATTGATGGATTTACATTCCACGAATTTGTCCGGCCATCCTCCTGTGGCAGGGAGTTCCATAGTTCAACTATGCGCTGCATTAAGAAGTGCTGTCTCTTATCTATCTCGAATCTTCCAACATTCCTTGTTTCCAGATTGCACTGTTTGGGAAATAGGCTAAAGCAGCCTTTGCTGACCTCCTGACCTCCAGATGTTTACCCCCCCCTGCAACGCCCATCATCCCTGATCAATGGTCCTGCTGGCTGGGGGTCACGGGAGTCAAACAACATCTAGAGGGCACCAGGTTGGGGAAAGATGACCACGAGGACCCTCGCACAACCGCTTGCATGCACCCCTGTCTCCCTCCACAGTTTCCGGGTTGCTTTAAATCGATCCGGATCCCAGGGTGAATGGAAGACTTCCAGAGCGTTTGTCCAATCCAGACAGTGTCTGCATCGTTGGGCCAGCAACAGAGGGCTTTGGAGTCTGCCTTTCCGTTGCTAGGAAACGATGGCGGGGCCCCGAGATGCTCTGTTGCTGGGATGCTGATGCTGCAGGAGGGAGATCTGGCGAGGAGAGAGTGCCAGCTTCCCTGTTGCCAGGATACGCCTGTTGTCGGGAGGGGGGGGGAAGGTGTGGCTTGTTGCCAAGGTGCCTCAGCGAAGCCAAGAGCTTGGTCCTAGCAACAGTTCACCTCTCGCTGGTACCCTGTGCCCCATTCGTCCGCAGGGCATCTGATTGGTCCAGGGCAAGGCACCGAGGCACCGAGTGGCAGATTCCACCCACAGGTGCCATGGGAACTAGTTGCCACCTGTGGCTCAGTGACAGGAGCGGCTGTTTTGAATGCAGAAGGGTCCGGGCCCAATGCTTGTTATCTGCAGGTGGAACTGGGCAAATGACCCCTGTCTGAAACTCCAGAGTCAGTGCACATGATACTGGACTACTCAGTATTGTCCCAAATACTACTATCAGAACTACGATGTCCCAAATACCTCGACAAGGAGGCAGGATGAAAAGCCAGTGGCAGATTAAGTGTTCTGTTAAATAGCAGCTGTTTGCCACATTATTGTTTTTTAAAGTGTATTTTTAACACCTGGGAAGGGTGGGGGGGGGAATCTTCCGATACGTTAATCAGCATGTTCAGGGCCAGACCAATCCTGAATGTACCTCTCAGGTGACTTCTTTTCTCTGGCACCAATGGGGGCTGAGAGTTGGGGGAGCCCCACAGTTGCTGGGCAAACACAGCCTTTGACTAACAGGGCCAGCGAGGTGCTTGTCTTGTGTCCAGGCAAAAGGTCTTGTCTGCTTTCTTTCTTTCTTTCTTTCTTTCTTTCTTTCTTTCTTTCTTTCTTTCTTTCTTTCTTTCTTTTTTTGTCAAATGAGAAGTTTTATTATAGCTGAAACCACAAGCACATAAGAAGATGCTGCTGGATGAGGCCAAGCAGGATTCGAACACAAGGGCCCTCTCCCCTCCTGCGGTTTCTAGCAACAAGTATGCAGAAGCATTGCTCTCTCCAATTGCAGAGACAGAGAAATAGGTATCCTGGCTAGTAGCCATTGATAGCCTTATTCCTCCAAGAATTTGTCTAATAATAATAGTAGTAGTAGAAGTAGTAGTAGTAGTAGTAATAATAATAATAATAATAATAATAATAATAATAATAATAATAATTTATTTGTATCCTGCCCATCTGGCTGGGCTTCCCCAGCCACCCTGGGCGGCTTTCAACAAATGTTAAAATACATTTAAAATTCTCTTTTAAAGCAGTCCTGGTTGGTGGCCATCACTGCCTCTCCTGCGGGAGCGAATTCCTGAGTCTATTTATTTTTACTTTCTTATTTATAAAAAAAAAACATATGCTGATATTTCATTTAAAAAACGCCAAAACCGTTTACAACAAAAGTACCGGTACATAAAGCCGTACAGTAAAAACCATGCTAAAAAGTTGAAATCGGTAAATGAGCATAGTAAAAACTATGTGCTGTGTAAAGAAGGACATTCTTTCCTCCGTCCTGAATCTTCCGGCGTTCCGCTTCAATGGATGTCCACGAGAATTGCTCATTTCTGGACCTTTTCCAGACTCCACAGTATCCTGTTTGAGGTGAGGCAACCAGAACCACACACAGCATTCCAAGTGTGGTTGCAGAACGGCATCGTTGTTGCAATAGGCAGTTTTATTTTCAATTGCTTTCTTAACCATCCCTTGCATGACATCCACCTCTGCTGCACACAAGAGGCTTCTCTGCAGGCTTGGCAAAACCCTGAGGTTTGCAAAAGCAGCAAACGAACAAACCCCCGTTAGGGGGAAAAAAAAGTTGCTCCATCGCCCTTGATCTTTTCGGTTGCCCTTTTCTGAACAGGTGGGTAGCCGTGTTGGTCTGCCATAGTCAAAACAAAATAAAATAAAAAATTCCTGAATTGGCTGAATTGCAACTAATCACCAAACTTAAAACCATGGAGAAACCTGGTCTGAACAAAGACATTGGATTCTTATCCCATTATACATGACAAAGCTATCTTTAGCCATCTCACCCCTGGCTTTTTCCTGTAAGACCAATTGCAGTCATTAACAGTCGTCAACAGGTTTTCCACACCTATCAGCTGATCACCCATTCCCACCACCCTTCTGAGTAATACCCCTCCCCACTCCCTCACTATATTTAAGGATCTGGTGACTTCCATCTCAGTGTATCTGAAGAAGCGTGCATGCACACGAAAGCTCATACCAAGAACAAACTTAGTTGGTCTCTAAGGTGCTACTGGAAAGAATTTTTTATTTTATTTTCCTTTTCTGAACGTTATGGTTTGTGGTGATCGTGGGAGAGTGGGAGAAAGGGGGCCTGGGTGGCTTTCACAGCAGCAGTGGAGCATATGCCCGCTCTGCCCAGGGCGGGTATGCTCCCGAGGGGGGTGGAACGCGCTCCCAAGGTGGGCGTGGTATGGAGAGTGCTCTCCCAGGCGCGGGAGCACAGAGAGGCACATGCCCTGAAGCCAGGGGCCGAGCGAGCCGCCCACGAGGGCCAAGGAAGCCGCTGGTGGCAGAGATTCGGCGCCCCGCTTGCCCGCAGCTCCCAAGCCTCCCCCGAGCTGTAAAAACAAAGGGCGAAAGGGGAAATGCCGCTGGCAAAGCAGCACAGCTCCCCCCTCGCCCCGACGGCTCAGGGTAAGCTTGGGAGTCAGCTCACCGAATGTCACCCCCTCAGCGAAGACACCCAGGGCAGTCCGACCTCACTGCACCCCCCCTTCCTCCGCCCCTGTTCCACAGACCCTTCAAGAGTCCCTATTTTCTAGGGACATCCTTGATTTAGAGAAGCCGTCCCGGTTTCTCATTTGATCCCGGAATGTCCCGCTTTCCCTTAGGATGTCCCTGTTTTCATTGGAGAAATGTTGGAGGGTATGGAGAAATATTGGAGGATATAGAATCATAGAATCATAGAGTTGGAAGGGACCACAAGGGCCATCCAGTCCAACCCCCTGCCAAGCAGGAAACACCATCAAACCATTCCTGACAGATGGCTGTCAAGCCTCTGCTTAAAGACCTCCAAAGAAGGAGACTCCACCACACTCCTTGGTAGCAAATCCCACTGTCCAACAGCTCTCACTGTCAGGAAGTTCTTCCTAATGTTTAGGTGGAATCTTCTTTCTTGTAGGTGGAATCCATTGCCCCGTGTCCGCTTCTCTGGAGCAGCAGAAAACAACCTTTCACCCTCCTCTATATGACATCCTTTTATATATTTGAACATGGCTATCATATCACCCCTTAACCTTCTCTTCTCCAGGGTATGGAGAAATGTTGTAGGGTATGGACCCGTGCTCTGGTCCATGGGGTCACAAAGAGTCGGACATGACTAAATGACTAAACATGGAGTTATCTGACCCCCGAGCCATCTGAAGGCAATCCTCTATAGGGAAGTATTTTTTTAAAAAATGTTTTATTTTGTTTTTATATATGTTGGAAGCTGCCCAGAGTGGTTGGGGCAACCCAGTGAGATGTATGGGGTATAAATAGTAAAATTATCATTATGGAATGGGACGTCCCTATTTTCATGGGAGAAATGTTGGAGAGGATGTTTTCAGCAGATGTGGGGAAGAAGAGAAGGTAGGAAAGGAACAGCGGAGGTGAATTTTGGGGAAAGCTATTTGGAATGACATCCTATTTTGCTCCAATCACCTTTGGGATCAGGCAGGGGATATGTTTGGTCGAACCGGGAGCTGTGCTCCCCGCTGCCACCTTGACAACAAGCGTGGGTGGAAGACGACATCAACTCTGGGAACCCAGAGCCCTGGAGACAAGGCAGAGGTTCAAGGTGACGGAAACAGACGCATATTTGTCTAGATTTGGATGCTCTGTGTTGCTGTGGGCCTCTGTCTCTCTCGTAACAGGATCAGAGCTGTGGGATTAGGCCGCGCATCTCAAGGCTGCGAGTTGCCCCTCAGTTCGCCCAATCCGCTATGTCCTGCCTGGTGTGATAGTCTTTAATAAGCCACACAAACAAGGCGACCAGCTGCCCAGCTTAATCCGCTGGTGGGCTTGCTTTCTACGGCTAAGGGGATTGGGCCGGCTCCCTTGTTCCCGCACGCAGGGGTTTGTTTGGCTGTGCAAAGAGCCAGGATGATCCCGGCCCTTCCGGGGCCTGTTTGCCTGTTGGCTGCGGATCAGTACAGTTGTCAGGAGTCAACAGGGCTGACGACACCGCCCTGTTGCCGTGGAGACAGCATCCTCGTGGGGATGCTGGTGATGTCACCGAGATGCTGTTGGGAAGAGCCCAGGGAAGATGCTCGGACTCTGGCGACCATTTTCTAGGGGGAAATTCTTCAAATATCAGGAGCCGAAATGCGTTGCTTTGGGGGTTCTGCCTTGGATTTCTCAAGGAAATGAAAACAGTGAATGTGGGCCCCGTTTTTATCTCCAAGAGAGTGGATTAAATCAACCTGAGCACTGATGTTCTGTCCGTTACTTCCAGATTAGTTTCTGCACCTGGAATGGTTGTGTGACTAAAATAAAGAAAGAGAATAATCTTGTTTGAGGAGTTCCCGGAAGAAGCATCTGGCTGGCGACTGTGAGAACAGGGTGCTGGACTAGGGAGGCCGCTGGCCTGATCCAGCAACTTCGTCTTGTGCTCACCACCCCATTTTCTATTTTTCTTTTCCAAATAACACTGTTTTGCTGGATACTAAGCAGTGTGCAGCCTCATCAGGGTGCTTGCAGGGACATTGCCCCCTTTAGGTTTTGGAAGGGATTGGTGATTGATCGATTGATTGATTGATCTTTACAAAAAAGAAAAAGCCTTGCAAACCACACGGGTTCCACTGAGTAGGCCAACACTTCCCTCCTGTTTTTCAGTTGCTCCATTTTGTCTCTAAGTCTGCCGTCACCTGTGACACCTCTGAGCCAGGAGGCTCCAAATAGCTTTCATGGCTCCTAGTCTCATCCGTGAACTTGTCTAATCTCACTACGCAACACAGCGGAGGATTCCATAAATGAATTGTAAAGGTAAAGGGTAAAGGGACCCCTGACCATTAGGTCCAGTCGCAGATGACTCTGGGGTTGCGGCGCTCATCTCGCTTTACTGGCTGGGGGAGCCGGCGTCCAGCTTCCGGGTCATGTGGCCAGCATGACTAAACCGCTTCTGGTGAACCAGAGCAGCGCACGGAAACGCTATTTACCTTCCCGCCGGAGCGGTACCTATTTATCTACTTGCACTTTGACTTGCTTTCGAACTGCTAGGTGGGCAGGAGCTGGGACCGAGCAACAGGAGCTCACCCCGTCGCGGGGATTCGAACCACCAACCTTCTGATCGGCAAGCCCTAGGCTCTGTGGTTTAAAAAAAGGGGGGGGGGACGAACGAACCATCCACGAGGCAAGGTGAGGAGACTGCTTCAGGCTGCAGGATCCAAAGGGACAGCAGATCTATAGGCTTCCCTTGTTCCTGATGAAGATCTTCGCTTACCACTTCTTTCCTGTCGGGAAGGGGGGGGGGCACCATTTTCTGCCTTGCCTCAGGTGCCTAAATGTCTTGGGTCGGCCCTGCAAAGAGGTGTGGTTTTTGTCTGTATCTATTGCCAAGCGCAGGTGGCGCTGTGGGTTAAACCACAGAGCCTAGGGCTTGCCGTTCGAAAGCACGTCAAAGTGCAAGTAGATAAATAGGTACCGCTCTGGCGGGAAGGTAAACAGCCTTTCCGTGCGCTGCTCTGGTTCGCCAGAAGCGGCTTAGTCATGCTGGCCACATGACATGGAAGCTGTCTGCAGACAAACGCCAGCTCCCTTGGCCATTAATGCGAGATGAGCGCCGCAACCCCAGAGTCATCCGTGACTGGACCTAATGGTCAGGGGCCCCTTTACCTTTACCTATTGCCAAGCATTGTCACTGGACCACTCGGAGTTCTTGCATTCTGGAGAAGGAGAAAGAAATGATCTCGCTTTCTCCACATCAGGCATCGTTAAGAACCTGTGGTGCCCCCTCCCCATTTCTCATTAGACAAGACTGAGGGGACCTTGCTTCCGTTTCCTGCTCAACCACGACCTGGGACGAGTCAGCTGACCTACCCCACAGGGCTGTTGTGTGGATTACAGTGTGCGCTACCTTGGACGAAAGACAGGATGCCCATGCAGTTCAGTTATCCGTTAAAACCTTATCCTTCGTGGCGTCTCCCATAAGGCAGGCCTGGGACAGGAGTAATTGCTCATATCTGCGGCAGGGTGGGATATTGCTCCTGTCTGAAACCCTGGAGAGCTGCTGCCAGTCAGTGTGGGCAATATGTAGCTAAACTGACCAATGATCTGATTTGGTGTAGACGACACATTCCTATTTCCCCCCAAGAGAATCGCTTTGCAATGGGGCACGCAGAAGATCTCGTGTCTTGCATTGGTTTATCAGAGCCCACCAGGAAGGCTGTAATCAGAACGGTTTGGGGACGAGCCAGGAATATTCGCGTGCACCTTAACAGGTGCTTTCTTCTCTCAGTGGGGCAGCCTTGGAGACCGGACTGACTGGCAGCAGGGTGCCATGGCTCTTGCCCGTTTGACCAGCAATGAAACCAGCAACGGTGAAGCAATAGGGCTGCTAGCACATTTGCAAAGCTAAGCAGGGTCTGGTCTGGTTTCAAATTGGGTGGGAGACCACATCTTGAGATGGCTGCAATTGCAGGGGGTTGGGCCAGGTGACCCCTATCCAACTCTATGATTCTATGATCTGCTGTGAATGAGTGCTCAGGGCTTTTGGCAAAGGCATTCAGTGGTGGAATCTCAAGTCACTGCTGTGTGTGTCTCGCACAGAGAGAGGAGAGTTAGGGTTTGAATGAAAGGAGCTTTTAGCTACATCTAGGGGGAGTGCTTGAGATCCCCTACTCGTTTTGGAGTCTGCTATCAAGGGAAGTAATAGTACCACTATATTCTGCTCTGGTCAGACCTCACCTGGAATACTGTGTCCAGTTCTGGGCACCACAGTTCAAGAAGGATACTGACAAGCTGGAACGTGTCCAGAGGAGGGCAACCAAAATGGTCCAAGGCCTGGAAACGATGCCTTATGAGGAACGGCTTAGGGAGCTGGGTATGTTTAGCCTGGAGAAGAGAAGGTTAAGGGGTGATAGCCACGTTCAAATATATAAAAGGATGTCATATGGAGGAGGGAGAAAGGTTGTTTTCTGCTGCTCCAGAGAAGCGGACACGGAGCAATGGATTCAAAATACAAGAAGGAAGATTCCACCTAAACATTAGGAAGAACTTCCTGACAGTGAGAGCTGTTGGACAGTGGAATTTGCTGCCAAGGAGTGTGGTGGAGTCTCCTTCTTTGGAGGTCTTTAAGCGGAGGCTTGACAGCCATCTGTCAGGAATGCTTTGATGGTGTTTCCTGCTTGGCAGGGGGTTGGACTGGATGGCCCTTGGGGTCTCTTCCAACTCTAGGATTCTATGATTCTATGCTTGCTTCCAATAGGTTCTGCTTTGCAAATTTGCAAACATATATGGCTCATATTGCAGGCGCCACTTCTCTCTCTCCTCCTAAGGGCATCCAATCCGGCTGTGCTTCGCTTCAGGAACTTCTCTCCACCCCAGGGAAGTGGGCAGCATTAACATTAAGAATTGATTCGAATCCCAACTCTGCGCAAACTCTCTCTGGCTGTTCTTCAGGGAGCCAATCTCTGACCGATTCCTGGAGGGGTAAGGCTCTCCCGCGTTGGCTGCTGCTATCCTCGAGGACAGCATTCTCCCTCCACTGCGGGAGGCGGCATGGGGAGAGCGCGGTTCTCACACTCGGGCCCTGCTTGTGGACTTCCCAGAGGCGTCCGGCTGGCCACTGTCAGAACAGATGGCCCGTCTAGTCCAGCCGACCCGATGCCTCTGGGAACTTCGTTTGCAAGACCTGTCCCTTGCAGCTCTTTCTCAGCCTGTCCTACCCCACAGGGTTGCTGTGAAGATAAAATGGGGACAGAAGGAGAATCGCAGAGGCTTCCTTGGGTTCCATGGAGGGAAAGAGGGGTGTAAATGCAATGGTGCATAATAAATACACAAATTAAGAAATGCTTTCTTTATGTAGTATTTAGGCGCAAACCCTCTTCACACCCTAAAGCAGGTGGTGGGGAACCAGTGGTGCCTTTGGGGTGTTGTTAGACCTGAAACACATTCAGCCCCATCCAGCAGGGCTCATGGTCAGGGGGATTATGGGGGTTGTAGTCCATCAGCGTCCGGAGGAGGAGGCTACAGATTCCCCCCCACACACACCTTACCATAAGTCATTGATTGAACTTGTTTTGAGCAGATTTAATCGCATTAAACCATAGGACCCTTCATTGGAAGGCTTTAAAAGAAGACTGGTCAAATTCATGGGCTACCAGTGGCTGCTCTCCCCATATGAACCTCCCCGGACCCTGAGATCATCATCCGAGGCCCTTCTTCATTTGCCTCCTCCATGAGAAGTCTGGATAGTGGCAACACGAGAACGGGGCCTTTTCTGCAGTGGCTCTGTTTGTGGAATGCTCTCCCAAGGGAGGTCCGCTTGGCGCCTTCACTGTAAAAACATTCCTCTTCAACCAGGCCTTTGGCTGATTCATATCCTACAGCCTTTTATATGGGTTTGTTGGAGGGGGGATGATTACTTTCTTTTCGGTTCTTATTTTTATTATGTATTTTATGTTCTTATCTCGTGTTTTTATGCTGTGAACATCCCAGGGATCTTCAGATGAAGGTGGTTTATAAATTTAGCAAATAATAAAAAATAAATAATAGCAGGGATCATAGGTTCCATCGACAGATCTGTGTTGTGAATTGGTCTCTGCTGGGTCAGACTAAAGCTTGCCTCCTCATCGTTCTGCCCGGACACTGAGATCCAGCTCCGAGGGCCTTCTGGCGGTTCCCTCACTGCGAGAAGCAAAGCTACAGGGAACCAGGCAGAGGGCCTTCTCGGTAGTGGCACCCGCCCTGTGGAACGCCCTCCCATCAGATGTCAAAGAGAAAAACAACTACCTGACATTTAGAAGACATCTGAAGGCAGCCCTGTTTAGGGAAGTTTTTAATGTGTGACATTTTAGTGTACCGGTATTTTTAATCTTTGTTGGAAGCCACCCAGAGTGGCTGGGGAAACAAATAAATTATTATTATTATTATTATTATTATTATTATTATTATTATTATTATTATTATTATTATTGCATAAATACATCTTATAAGAACATAAGTTCAGTTGATAAGAGCACGAGACTCTTAATCTCAGGGTTGCGAATTCGAATCCCATGTTGGGCAAAAGATTCCCGCATTGCAGGGGGTTGGACCAGATGACCTTTGTGGTTCCTTCCATCTCAACAATTATATGATTCTATGATAAGGAGTGCCTTCCGCTAGCTTCAACTGGTGGCCCAGCTACGCCCCTATCTGGACAGGGATAGCCTAACTACTGTCGTCTGTGCTCTGGTAATTTCAAGGTTAGATTACTGCAATGCGTTATACGTAGGGCTGCCCTGAAGACAGTTTGGAAACTTCAGTTAGTGAAGAATTCAGCGGCCAGGTTGCTCACCGGAGCAAGACGGTTTGAGCATATTACGCCGATCCTGGTCCAACTGCACTGGCTACCAATTAGTTTGGCCCAATTCAAAGTGCTGGTTTTGACTTAAACTCAGGACCTTAAACTCAGGACCACAATACCTCAAGGACTGCCTCTTTCCCTATGAACCTACCCGGACCCTCATTTCATCTTCTGTGGCCCTCCTTCGTGTGCCGCCTCCTCGAGAGGCCCGGAGGGTGGCAACACGAGAACGGGGCCTTCTCTGCAGTGGCTCCCCATCTGTGGAATGCTCTCCCCATGGAAGTTCACCAGGCGCCTCCATTATACACCTTTAGGTGCCAGGCAAAAACGTTCCTTTTTAACCAGGCCTTTGAGTGACCTTTTTAGAATGTGGCTGGTTTTTTTGGGGGGGGGGTGTTTTTGGGTTATTGTTTTTATTCTGATTTTATATGTTGTGAACTTTTCTGTGAACCGCCCTGAGACAGTATATAGGGTGGTATATATAAAAATTCAACAAATAAATAAAATGAAATAAATTTTTAAAAAAGGAGAGCTTGATTGCCACATCAGGCCCAAGTCCAGCATCCTCTTCTCACAGGAGCTACCCAGACGCTCCTGGAATTCAGAGACATCTTGCTTCCATTACTAAAAATGGTAGCTGTTGTTGTTGTTGTTGTTGTAGGGGTCGTGTTTACGTGGGGGGGGGGCACCGTTTGGAACCGCCCATTTTAAAATTATTATTGTTACCTGTCGGGGTATTTTGCATGAGCACCGTCAGTTCTCTTCTGTGAAATATGCATTCTGCGGTGCCCACGGCAGTTCCTTAAGATTTCCAAATGTGCTCCCTGGCCCCCCCCCCAAGAGCTTGAGGGACACCAGGGCTGGTCTACTTTGCAGGACTCTTGGGAAGATGAAATTGGCAAGGGAACAGAAGGTCCCCTTCCCTTTGCTCTTCAGACGAAAACCAGCAGTCGTGAAAATCGTGGCAACACAAGAACACGGCCTTTTCAGTGTTGGCTCCGTGTTTGTGGAATGCTCTCCCCAGGGACGCTCTCACCTGAAGCTTTAGGCGCCAAGCAAAACCTTTCCCTTATAACCAGGACTTTGGCCTTTAACTACCTGTGGCCTTTGAGAATTGGGTGGGGTGTTTTTAATGCATTTCCTTCTCCGCCCCCCGGTTTTAATGCATCTATGTGGGTTTCATATATTTTTGCAAGTCGTTTCGGGTTGCGATAAGTCCTGCAGTAGCTGGTGCTTCCAAGAGGCTGGGGGAGAGACTTGCCATCATTTCCCTCCCGGACATTTGCCTTCTGCTGCCGTCGGCCTCCTCTGGAGTAGGGCTACGGGAGCCAGCTGCATGTCCTCTAGCTCTCCCCTCTGCACTGCATTTAAGCCAGACTCCTTGGTTTGCAAGACCCTCAACGAAACCTTTAAAGTCGGTTAACTCTTTGCTTTGCTTTGTGTTTGTAAGCCTAGAGATTGTTGTTGTTGTAATACTGAATTTATTCTGTGTTTCCCAAATGGTTGATTTCTGGTCATTTCTGAATAGGCTGGCATGCTACGCATTTCGTATAATTTGACGTTTTCTGGCTGCAAGCCGCTTCGGACACAGCTGATTGTGGGGAAAGTAGCATGCAAGTAAATTCAAGCAACTAACCCATTTAATAAATCATAAAATCATATTTATATATATAAAAAAATCAAGAGCCAACACAGCAGATCTCCAGACCAAGAACACACTTTATTCCAGGGTTACAACCACCATTTCACCATTTCCCGAGCTAGTCACAGAACCACACGGATGGCTCAAGTGCCGTTAACGTCCCCCTTTCAAAAAAATTTCTACAAGCCTATTTTTTTCTTCTTCTTCCAAGACGACGGTCACTACTAACACAACATTTACCAAGAAGAAAACCCAACAGAGCTTTCTAGCACCACTTTGCAGGTGGGACATTATCATCATCATCATCATTAATCATCATCATTATTATTATTCATTCTGTTGCTGCACCTGCGGAGAAAAACTGTCAAGCATTGGGAGAGGTTTAGAAGAAAGGGGTGGGTGGGTGGGGGTGCTGCCCCCCCCTCCCCAGGCCCCCTGCTGGCCACAATCTGTGGAGTTTGTACCTGAGAAAGAGTTTTATTTTTTATTTTTTAAATTATTATATTTTATTTTTAAGTCTTCGACAAACCACACACACCCACGCACGCACACCCACGGAAGCAAAATTACAGGCGGCAGGACTGTGGGAGGAGGAGGGGGGGAGAAAGAGAGGTTATTCACAGCGGAAAGGAACCGGGGGGGGGGGGGAGAGAGAGAGAGAGAGAGAGAAGCAAGCTCCAGACATCTCTAATGCACTAACATCGCACACATTTCTTCTTCATCGTCATGTGAAATCACCACTGAGCACCATTGTAATTTTAATTTTCATGTTCTCCCCTTACAGACACAACACCCCACCCCGAGAAAGAAAGAAAGAAAAAGAGAGAGACAGAGAGAGAAATCATATAAACTGCTCCGAGAGAGTCAGGGCAAGAGGAAGCATTGGAGAGAGAGAGAGTTTGTGCTTGGAAGTCAGAAGGAAGGGCGGAGGGCAGGTGGGCAGCCGCGTTACGGACCACCTGCCCAGCCTCCCCGGGGTTGTAGTCAGAGATGCAGCAGGTTTTGATCCTGCCGGGCTCTGAGTCCTGAGGAAGGTTTTCTATACATATATATTTTGCCTGAAAACATTTGTAAACTCTTGAGTAGCACTTGAGGCCAGGCTGGTCCCCATGGGCATGGGGTGGGGGGGCCCCTGCGGGCAAGGCGACAGAAACGAACCGTCCGAACTGAGGACGGGTGCAAGACAAAAAAATAAGGGGTTTTTCCGGGGAGCAGACACTGGCAAAGATTTCAGAGGAGCTGGCATTGTGGAGGGTTTTCTGCGTGGGGCCGGATTCTGTGCCCCACTGTTCCCTGCTTTGAAAAGACGAGAGTTCTCGACACCCGAGGCCCTCCTTGGCATGGGCTAAGCGCGAACCGGAGGGCCCCGAACTTAAAAAGTTTCCTAGACGGGGCTTTGCCCCGAGACATGTGACGAAAGACATGAGTAGCTTGAGGCATGGGCAGAGTGCTTTCTGGGCCACGCTCGGAGAGCGAGTCAAGAAATGAAAGGCCACCCGCCCTCCGTTCCTCAGGCTGGGGGTGGAAGTGGTGGCAGGGCTTCCGGGTAGGAGCAGGCGGCTAGACATCAAGTGTTCGTCAACCTCTCCGTATGACATTTGGCACGGCTCCCTTTTCTGGGAAGGAAAGAGCAGGTGGGGCTCGGGTTCAAGATCCCAGTGGCGCAGCTCCATCCCAGAAGAACGTGGGCGGAAACGGAGAACGTACTTCAAAAGCCATCTTCCCGGTTGAGATTGGGCAGGAGCATTTACCAGCACAACCTGGAGGTTTAAACCTGCACAACCTTCTGCATTCAAAGCAGGTGCTTTGCCTGCGAGCCCCTGCCCTGCATGCAGAAGGCCGCAAGGGTCACTGCGGCCCGTGCAAATTGTGCATCTGGGTCATCTCTGAATTTCCCACCGACACCAACCACAAGGATTGCCAACGTTTCAACCGGCGGCCGCAGCGGCGCCTTTACGGGGCAGCGCAACCCGGGGGTTGGCTCTCCACGCTTGGAACGGATTCTGGTGTCTAAACGAACACGGGAAATGGCCTGATCCCAGGTCAAGCTATGGGCGCATCTAGACTGGCGCAGCTCTCATAGGTACACACGCAAGGAGGAAGTTGCCTTATATCAGACCAGTGGTCCATCTAGACCAGTACGGTCCACACTGACTGGCAGCTGCTCTCCAGGGATTCAGCCTCTCCCTACCTGAAGATGCTTTTGGGGACTGAACCTGGCAACCTTCTGCATGCAGGGCAAATGTTCTACCCCTCCGCTAGGACCCTCTCCAGAATCTTCTCCATCACCTGCCACCAGGTCCTTTTTTAAACTGGGGGCACCAGAGATTGAACTTTGGCATGCAGACCGGCCACGGAGGAGCATGTGGGGGGCAGCGATGGGGGAAATCGGACCCACAGGAGAGGATCTTGGCGACTCCACAGCTGGCCCCCACGGGGCTGCGGCACAAAGGGTCCACAGACCCCAGCATCCTCACGGAGGCTGCAAAGACCCTGCCTCCACCACTCACATTGCAACCTCGGGAGTGGAGGCCTTTTGGCTGTTCATCCCCAGAATTGCAGAACTTTAGAGTTGGAAGGGACCCCAGCGGTCATCTAGTCCAACCCCCTTGCAGTGCAGAAATCGGACAGCTGCGGAGACTGCAATCTGCCCTAGCCATGTGAATGAAATCCAGAGCAGCAATCAAAGGGACTCAAATGCAAATCCCGGCCAAGACGAGTCTTGTACGCATCTCGCACGATGACTGGGAAAGCAGCAGCTGAGAGCCCTCGAGGGGGAGCTGTGCTAAGAGACCCCTCTGCATCTGTCAAGGCCAGTGCAATACAGTGACCGGAGCAGCCTTCTGACCCAGCTCCCCCAGACTAGAAATCCCATCATTCCTGATATTGGTCATGCTGGCTGGGGGTGGTGGGAGTTGGACTGGGAGGACCCAGCCTTGAACCGCCGCTCAAGCACAAAGCACCCCTGGGCGTATCCCTCCTTCTCTCCTACACCACAGGGTTGTTGTGTGGCGATAAAACGGGAGCAAGAACCACAAGTGCTGTGGCAAAACTCCTGGGATGGAAGGTGAGATAATCACTTGACAGATCCAGAGCTCTCTTGCAGAGAGCCAGGACAAAGCAAAGCATTCAGACCATCTAGCATCCGAATGATATTTTGCAGTTTGCCGGAAACGGCACGTTCATCAAAAACCTCCTTCCTTGGAGGCTTTTAAGCAGAGGTCGGGTGGCCATCTGTCAGGGATGATTTAGCTGAGATTCCTGCGTTGCAGGGGGTTGGACTAGATGGCCTTTGGGGGCCCCGTTCCAACTCCAAGATTCTACGATTCTTTGCTCTCTGGTGGTGTCCAGATGAGGATGAAGGGATTGTCCCAAGCGGCAGCGGCAGTCCTTGGGAGTTCCTCGAGCTCTGGGAATGTGAGCGGGCTTTCTAAGATTAGCAAATAGAATTAGCAAAACTCGCTGTGTCTAAAATAAACTGGGAGTGGAGATTGCTCTAGGGAAGGGATTTTTTTTGCATTAAAGAAACAGCCCTGAAAGCTCGGCTCAGCTGTTTTGAGGGGCGCAGAGAGACAAGAAGAGGCCTGGGATCCTCCAAAGGCAACGATCCGTGGCTTAATTTCAGCCACAGATAAGGCCCAGCCTCTGCTTTCAGTGCCAGGGTTCAGCCCCGGAATATAAGCAGCAATTGTGACCAATTGTGCTCCTGCCCCCGTAATACCTTTCTGAGCTGCCAGTCAGTGCAGGCAGCACTGAGGCAGATGGCCTCAAGGCCTGACTCAGTATAGGGCAACTTCATTTGTTCCCACATAAATGAGACCCGAGCAGAAAAATGCCCTGGTGGATTCTGCCTCATGGAGCTAGAAGGGACACCAAGGGTCATCTAGACCAACCCCTTGCAACGCATGTTCATTAGCATTTTCTAGGGGTGCATGGCGTTTCTGGATGCCCTAGTGCCTTGCAGGGAGTAATTTATCCCCATTGCTGAACACAGGCTCCTGAATTGCAGGCGGCTGCCTCCTCAAGTGCCATGCTTGAGTGGAGATTCCTGCCTTGCAGGGGGGTTGGGCTAGATGACCCTCTGAGCCCCTTCCAACTCTACGATTCTATGATCCCAGCCTTGCAGAGGGAGCAGCCCTTTTGGAGAAGGCCCGCCAGGCAGGTGGCAGGTCCTGTACAATTTCTAAATCAGAGCTTCCCTTCCAATGGCAAGCGACTGATTCCATGAATGGCACCTTCCTGCTCCGAGGCAGCCTTCCCCAACCTGGCGCCCTCCAGGTGTGGCGGACTACAACTCCCAGCTCTCTGAGCACCACCTGGGAAAACAACTGCAGGAGCTTCTGCTCCCCCCATTCCACACACCCCCCCTGTGGACATTTCCATGCTCCAGCCAGTTGCACACATGAAGTTTAAATCACTCCCCTTGCACACACACACACACCCCCAAATACTTTGCAATAGTGAGCTGCGATTCCTGCATTGCCGGGGTTGGACTAGATGACCCCTGGGTCCCTTCCCACTCTGCAGTTCTGATTCTATAAATGTGAACATAACACTTAATGCCAGTCAGAATGTCCATTTGGCTGGCAAAGGCTGTGCTCTACCCTAACCATTTACAGGTGGGTAGCCGTGTTGGTCTGCCATAGTCAAAACAAAATCGAAAATTCTTTCTAGTAGCACCTTAGAGACCAACTGAGTTTGTTCCTGGTATGAGCTTTCGTGTGCATGCACACGAAAGCTCATACCAGGAACAAACTCAGTTGGTCTCTAAGGTGCTACTAGAAAGAATTTTCGATTTTGTTTTTACCCTAACCATTGTTTCAGAAACACGCACAAATTTAACAAGCGTGCCCCCTCCCAAGGAGGTCCAAAATATGATTTGCAATGCCTTCCAGCAGTTAAGTCAAGTTTCAACTCATCTAGGCCTTCCTTCCCCTAAGCAGCCTCTCCCCCCAGGCAGATAACCTCCACATGCTGTATGTACAGTAGACCACAACTCCCATCAGCTCCAGCCAACTGCCCTAGAATAAAACTACAACTCCCAGAGTTCCTTGCTGGAGGGAATAACCCTTTAATAAGTCACCTTAAATGTGTAGCACAGGGAACGCCTGTATTTGGGAATGGGAAAGTGAAGCTGGAGTTTTGTGATCTGTAAGGCTAAACTGGGTTAATTGCCATGGCTTGGGAATCACAGTTCTGAAAAGCTCCCGGCAAGACCCAGCAGAAATGTGTTTGTATCCTCAGATAACTAGAATCCCTGGAGTTTATTGCAGAGGGGATGTAGCTCAGGGGCAGAACATCTGCTCTGCATGCAGAAGGTCCCTGGAATCTCCAGGCAGGGCTGGGAGAGAGAAACATGTGTCCGAATCAGAAATCCAGACTCATGAGGACTGGGGTCTTGACTTATTTTAAAAAAGAGAAGCCACAGCTCAGTGACAGAACACCTGCCCTGCATGCAGAAGGTCTCAGGTTCCACCCACAGCAGCATTTCCAGGTAGGGCTAGGGGATGTCCCCTGCCTGTCACCCAGGAGAGCTGTTGCCAGTCAGTGTCGGCAGTATTGAGCTAGATGGACCAAGGGTCTGACTCAGCACAAGGCAGTTCCCTAGATGTTCCTCCCTACGGGTGTTGCTGTGTGCCCATCTTTTCCCAGCAACCACAGGACAAATCCGGCTGTCCAAAAAAGGCACCAAAAGACTCTTATTACGTGCCGGAAAATGCCAATTTTGGAGGCACACTTCCCTGCCAAGAAACCTGCCTTCCCTCCATCCCGTGTCCCCAGGTGGAAGGGGCAGGACCCGCCTTGCTACTTCCACCGGGAGCGGCTGCCGAAGGGCACTCCTTCCACCTCGCTGCCTGACCGCAGCCCATCGCTGTGTCTTCCAGGCAGCTTCCGAGAATGGCAGAGACACACCCCTGCCAGCCATACCCTCCCTGCAATGAGCCTGCCATGCCCCGAGCTCCTCGCCCGACAGAGCCAGTTGGACTTCCCTCCCGGGGACACAAGGAGGTGGGAAGAGTTGGCAACACAGAGGGAACCAGCCCAGGCAGGAAACCCTCTCCCTGCTGCTAGCCAGCCGCGGAGACGTCGGCTGCCCTCCTCTCCGCCAGGGAAGCCGCTGGGTAGCCTCTGCCGGCAGCAAGCAGGGAAGCTGGATTTGACCTTCGGTGAAAGTCACGGCCCCCTGGAGGTTGGGGGAGTTGCCCTCTGTCACTCTCAGGTGGGCCTGAGCTTCCTGTACCAGGGACCCCCCACCCCACCCCACCCTGAGTGATTCCCTGGCGCTAGCAATCTCCTTGGCCAATTCCCAGAGAGGCTGGAACGTGGCAGCAGAGGGAGTGGCAAGGAGGGAGGATGCCAACAAGAGCCCGGTCTGCTTTGGATGCAGCACGCGAGGGGAAGGAGGGACCCATCGCTCATGCCAGTGGCATGCACCTCGAGGGGGAATCGGGCGGGGGGGAGGGTGTCCTTTTTGGGGGTGTCATGGGGGAGACGGGAACCGGCTGCCCACGAGAGGAGGGCATGCGCGAGCAATCGGATCCACGTGAACACCACGTGGGCGCCGCCCGGCTGTGCTTTTTCCCCAACCCAGTTCGGGAGCGTGTTTTCGTGCGAAAAACAAAACAAAACAAAAAAGTTATCGTGAAACGAGGACCCGGAAGCCCTGCCCACACTGGGTGCTGGAGACGAGACGGGCGGCAAAAATGTTCCTGAACATCTCTCTGAACGTGACGCGATCCAACGGGGGATCTCTTTCCTGGGAGCATTTAAAATGGAACAGAAGGGAAAGGGTTGGCAGTCAGGGGAGGGGAGGGTGTCAGGTAACCGAAGGGCAGAATACACCCCCCCCACCCCACCGTACCCACCCACCCCTGGCTGCCCACCACAAGACAAGCGCTGAAATGGCACGGAAATCAAAGTGGAGAATTGGAAGCTGCAAGAGGAGCAGGAGCCTAAAGGAAGGAGCGTGGGCAAGAAGGAGAGGAGAGGAATGGATCGGTGTGGAAGCTGAGATGGGTGGGGGGGTACCTCCGCCTTGGATGGCGGAGGAGCTGGGAAGCAGCTGCGAGGAGGAAGAGGCGGGGGGGGGAGAGAGACGGCTGGAGAGGCTTGCAATGGGGGGAAAAAACCTGATTAGACAGTCAAATTTCATGGGTAAATAGACACTGCATGGAGCCCGGATCCCTCCGTGGCTCGTGGGGGCGAGATGAGATGAGGACCCCAGCCCCGGCACGCCAGCCCCGCCAAGCCGGAGGACGCCGGCAAAGTGGGTGTGTGCCGAGCGGGGGATGGGCTGATGGAGAGCTCGCCTTTGAATTCAGCCAAGGCAAGAAAATGGAGATACCTGATTCCTGCATGTAAACAGCTGGGTTTCTTTTTTCTTTTCTTTTTTTTGAGACAACCTGATTGCGGAGAAGTGAGAGTTTACCTGGCTGGGGATTCAGTACGTGAAGACCAAGTCTGAGATGCTGGACATCAGCCAGTCCCCAGCTATCATCTCAGTCACCTCCGGGGTGCAATAATCCGGGAACTCAAAGTGAGACGTGGCGCCCAGGGGGAAGAGGTCCAGGTCTTTGTCGAAGACGGACCAGTCCGGTGTCCCACAGGGCGTGTTCGGCTGGGCTCGGGCGGGAAGGAAGCTCAAGAGCTCTTCTTCAAACTCTTCGTCCGATGAGGCGAAGGAAGACAGCGGAGACCGGGCGGACGCCGGGGAAGGGATCTCCGAAGACCTTGCCTGGTCCGAAAAGGGCTTGGCGGTGGCAGCAGCAACAACAGCACCAACCTCGTGGTCCTTTGGGTCGCCAGGACTGCCCACCCACGCTCCTTTCTCGCCGCTCGCCGGCAGCACGTGCCAGAACTCTTTGCCGGGAGTTTTGGGGCCGTCGTCAAACGGCGCCTCCATCAGCCGCGCTTCCAGCGGGTCGCCGTCCAGCTCGGGCGTCGTGCGTCCCTCCTGGCTGCCACTGCCGCTGCCACCCTGCTTTGAGGGCTGCCTTCTGCCGGACGCCACCCTCCCGAGGACGGAGGGCTTGATCTTGACCTGGACCCTAGGGCGGGACTTAGCAGTGCCCGCCTTGCCCTTCTTCCTGGGCCGGTACTTGTAGTCTGGGTAGTCAGCCATGTGCTTCAATCGCAGCCGCTCTGCCTCCTTGACAAAGGGGATCTTCTCCGAGTCCTGCAGGAGCTGCCATCGCCGTCCGAGGCGCTTGGAGATCTCGGCATTGTGCATGTCCGGCCACTGGTCCATGATTTTCCGCCGCTCGTTCTGTGACCACACCATGAAGGCGTTCATGGGGCGTTTGATGTGCCCGCTGGGAGTCTTGCACCAGCCCGGCTCCCCTTTGGCATCCTTCAGCAGCAGGGCATCCTTGGGGCACACCTCCCGCTTGCCCTCCGACCCCCGGCTCCGCACGCTCCTCTGCTGGACCATCCTTCCCCCCTCGTCTTCCACGTTCCAGGCTCTGAGCCCCGGGTTATTTTCTCATCATCCGGCAAGGGGTGGGCGGATCTGCCGCTCGCTTGTCCGTGTGGGAGAGCTTCTCTCTTTCTCTCTCTCTCTCTCTCTCTTCCCCCACACCCACCCTGGCTGCCGGCGAGCTCTGCCCGGGCGTCCACGCCCCCCTTTTAACTCAGTCACTGAAGCAGCTGGCTGGCAAATTGACAGAAGTCGTTGTGGCACCTCGGCTGGGCAAGTGCCGTGCTTTCCGCAGGCGCCAGACGAGCGGCGAAGGGAGCCGGGCCGGCGGGGGAGAGAAAGAAAGAAAGACAGAGAGAGAGGGAGAGAGAGAAGAGGGGTGCTCTTTGGCAAGAAAAAGCCGGCCAGAGGGCAGGAAGGGGTGGGCGGGCGTCAGCTTCAGGCCAGGGAGCCCTCTGGGGTGCCTTGAAGAAGAGTCACGCCTTCTCTGCTCAGCCGCTGAGCTTTCAGGGCAAGACCTGAGAACGAAGGAAGGAAGGGAACGGCAGAGGGTCGGTCTTTTGCCCCTCGGGTGCCCTCCACGCCTCTCTCTCTCTCTCTCTTTCCCGAGCCAGCCAGCTCACGCCCACCCCTCTCGCTGGCTCCTCTCGGCTGCCTTCTCTTATAGCCCATCCCCGCCGACAGCCCCCTCCTCCTCCTCCTCCTCCTCCTCTTTCCCCCCTCCCAGACGTGCCCCTCCCTTCCTGCACAGTCTAGGGGCTGCTGCACAGCACACATTGCTCGCTCAGAGTAAACACCCAGGTGCTCATTCTGTCAATGGGAGGCCCCGCCCACCCGGGGACGTCATTGGTTGCGGGGCAGGAATGGAGCATTAGCATCCCCCAATAGGGGCGCAACAGGGAAGGAGTTGCTGGAGAGAATGTCAAAAAACTTTCTCTCCTCCCGCCACCATCCTCAGCACAGACCCACCCACCCCCCAGCCCACCCAGGGCATATCTGTTACCTGAGACCGGACCCCCCACCCACGCTCCCTGTGCTACCTCTCCCCCCCCCCCCAGGATTGACCCAAGGCAGGGGGTTTAATCGCCAGGCGTTTCCTGTGCCACTGTCTGGCTTTCTGTTCCCATCAAGTTCACAGGCAAACCTAGTTTTGTTCTGCAGGGAAAAGAGAAAGGAGTTTTTGCAAAAGAAATATTTCGGATTCCTCAGCGTCAGGAAAGTGTGTGCAAATACGCTCTGCGTTTGTGTGTGTGTTTGGAGGAATGGATCGAGAGAGAGAAAAGAGGATGTTTTAAACCTCGACCCAAGACCATGCGGGCGAACGCCAACTTTCCAACCGGCTCGCGCGGCAGCGCTGCAAAACGATGCCTGCCGATGCAGCGGCTGTTAAAAGGCAGAGTTGCAGAGGTCAGCGGGGAAGTTGGCAGTCCCTGTGCACCTGGGAGTTTTCAGGATAGTGTTTGGTCAGCTGGGCACAGGAGATTCAGAATCCAGGTCAGGGGGCCAGCAACCTCTCTTCCTACACCCAACGCAAGACACCAAGTTAGTGTTAGGATTCTGTGACAGGCACAAGTCGAGGGGACGCCAAAGGCCATCTGGCTCATCCTTCCTGTGCCCACAGGTCAGTCTGTTCAACCCACAATGTGACATGTGGCAATCATGAGCTCCTTTCCTCCCCCGAAGTGTAAATGCTAATTTGGCCTTTTTTAAACTGCTTGCACTTTCAGAAGAGCCATAGCTCAGTGGCAGAGCATCCATCTTGCAAGCAGAATCATAGAATCATCATCATCATCATCATCATCATCATCATCATCATCTACTATACCCCGCCCATCTTAGAGTTGGAAGGGACCCCCCAGGGCCATTTAGACCAATCCTCTGCAATGCAGGAATCTCAGCTAAAGCATCCATGGCAGATGACCATCCAACCTCTGCTTAAAAACCTCCAAGGAAGGTCTCAGGTTTAATCCCCAGCATCTCCAGGTATGCTTGGGGGAATCTCCTACCTGAAACCCTGGAGAGCTGCTGCCAGTCAGTGTGGACAATACTGAGAGGCCCCCAAGGGCCTGACTCAGTAGAAGGCAGCTTCTAATGCTCCTAGGAAGCTTTACGGTTCACTTTGATAATGGCACTCACCACACAACGCTGCGTTTTATGATCTTCAAGGCTCTTCACCTACATTACCCTGACAACAGCCCTGTAAGGAAGGCCGGCATCAAAGCTGTAGAAAGTGGCCGAGAGACAGCGGCTTTCCTATGGCAACATTTAAACCAGTGGTGGCATCCTGACTCACAGCTCCCGCTCTTAACCGCTGCTCTTCAAGTGCTCTCGCCGCAGAAACAAGAAATGGGAAAGGTAGTATGGTGTGGTGGTTAATGTGTCGGACAAAGACCTGGGAGACCAGGGTTCGAATCCCCACTCGAAGCTCACTGGGTGACCTTGAGCCAATCCTTGCCCCTCTCAGCCAACCCTGCCTCGCAGGGTTGTAGCGGGGATTAAATGAGGAGTGGGGGGGGGGGGCGAGAACCACATAAACTGCCTTGGGCTCCTTGCAGGAAAAGGGGAGACGTAAATGCCACAAATAAATAAAACAATACATAAACAGCTCAGTTGGTTACAGTGTGGTACTGATAATGCCATGGTTGCAGGTTTGATCCCCTTATGGGACAGCAGCATATTCCTTCATTGCAGGGGGTTGGACTAGATGACCCTCGGGGTCCCTTCCCGCTCTACAATTCTATGAAAACTGGCGCTCTCTAGATGTTGTGGACTACAACTCCCATCAGCCCCCTCTTCAACTCCCATCACCCCCTTTTGGGCAAAAAAAAATGAAAGGCACAAATACAGGATGGGTGACACCTGGCTTGAGAGCAGTACATGTGAAAAGGATCTAGGAGTCTTAGTAGACCATCAACTTGACATGAGTCAACAGTGTGATGCAGCAGCTAAAAAAGCCAATGCAATTCTGGGCTGCATCAATAGGAGTATAGCATCTAGATCAAGGGAGGTAATAGTACCACTGTATTCCGCTCTGGTCAGACCTCACCTGGAATACTGTGTCCAGTTCTGGGCACCACAGTTCAAGAAGGATACTGACAAGCTGGAACGTGTCCAGATGAGGGCAACCAAAATGGTCAAAGGCCTGGAAACGATGCCTTATGAGGAACGGCTTAGGGAGCTGGAGAAGAGAAGGTTAAGGGGTGATATGATAGCCATGATCAAATATATAAAAGGATGTCATATAGAGGAGGGAGAAAGGTTGTTTTCTGCTGCTCCAGAGAAGCGGACACGGGGCAATGGATTCAAACTACAAGAAAGAAGATTCCACCTAAACATTAGGAAGAACTTCCTGACAGTGAGAGCTGTTCGGCAGTGGAATTTGCTGCCAAGGAGTGTGGTGGAGTCTCCTTCTTTGGAGGTCTTTAAGCAGAGGCTTGACAGCCATCTGTCAGGAATGCTTTGATGGTGTTTCCTGCTTGGCAGGGGGTTGGACTGGATGGCCCTTGTGGTCTCTTCCAACTCTAGGATTCTAGGATTCTATGATTCTTCCAGCCATCCCAGTTGAGGGAGCCTGGCCTGGTTAGACAAACAGAATGGCCCTAATTTAAGGCAGGCTTCCTTTGTTCCCAGGAAAGACAAAGACAGAGAGCCAAGAATCCAAGAGCTCAAGTTCGGCAACCTTTACCATCCCTGTCTTCATTCACAAAAGTATTCCCCAAGTCACCCAGCACGTGTGCAGCCATCAGACTGCGGAAAAAGCTGTCAATTTTGATGGTTATTTTATATTTTCATTTGTTTGCATTTAAACGCCCCCCCCCCAACGAGCTCAAGGTGACACAAATGGTTCTCCTCGTTTAAGCCCCACAACAGCTCTGCGAGGCAGACTGGGCTGAGAGGCAATGGTTGGCTTAAAGTCATGCAGTCTGATTCGTGTCCAAATGAGGATTCGAACTCTGCTCTCCCAGGTTGACACTCTAACCACTACACACCATGCTGCCTCTGAGGTTAGGCTTGGGGTCCTCAATGTGACATCTTCAGATGATCCTCTTGGCACCCACCAAGGCCCTTCCTGCGCCTCCCATTTAAAACAAAAACAAAAACAAAAAAACTAGGGAGTTTGGCTTCTTTTAGCTGTTTGGTTGGGAGGGCTACCTGTTTTTGTGGGGGCTGGATGTCTGGGTTTTTTTTTCCTGTGTTGTATTTGTGCTGGGGAAAGTTTAGGTGTTTTGCTTGTTGTTTGGGGAGGGGAAGGTTCTGAGCATTCCCAGTTTTTCTTCTGTGAAATGGGTATTTTCGTGGTGCCCACACTGGATTTCCAAAGGGGTCCCTGGGCTGGAAATGGCTGCGATGCCCCCTCCCCACCCAAGTACTTGTGAAAATGCCTCTACCTTGCAATCTTTATTGCTGAAACCAATAAAAGCAATAAATTGCTTGCCCCATGTCTCCAGGCAAGGAGGGTTGTTAATGGCTCCAGAGGGGACTTCTATTCAGAGTCCCTCAGAGTCATTGTGTTTCAAATGACTAAACCACCCCTGCCCCCCCCCCCCCCACAAAACAGGCCAGCCAGATTCTTTCCTTTTGCAAGGCTAGTATAAATCACAAAACCTTACCTGTTCTGTCCCGGTTCTGACACCATTCCACTGGGTTTTCTCCCGAAAATGCAGCAGATACGCGAATATCCGTCTCCCAAACAGCATCCCCTGCCCACCTCAGACTGGATTGTTGCAGCAGTACTGTGGCAGAGGGTGCTAGAGACAGCAAAAGAAAGAGGAACCTCCACTCTTAGAGGCAGTATACCTCCATATAGGTAAAGGTAAAGGCAAAAGGACCCCTGACCATTAGGTCCAGTCGTGTCCGACTCTGGGGTTGCGGCGCTCATCTCGTGTTAATGGCCGAGGGAGCCAGTGTACAGCTTCCAGGTCATGTGGCCAACATGACAAAGCCGCTTCTGGCAAACCAGAGCAGCGCACGGAAACGCCGTTTACCTTCCTGCCGGAGCGGTACCTATTTATCTACTTGCACTTTGACAGGCTTTCGAACTGCTAGGTGATCAGGAGCTGGGACTGAGCAAAGGGAGCTCATCTCATCTGATCAGCAAGCCCTAGGCTCTGTGGTTTAACCCACAGCGCCACCTGGGAAATGCTATAGAACATGGGTAGGCAAACTAAGGCCTGGGGGCCGGATCCGGCCCAATCACTTTCTAAATCCGGCCCCGGGCCTAGACGGTCCAAGAATCAGCATGTTTTCACATGAGTAGAATGTGTCCTTTTATTTAAAATGCATCTCTGGGTTATTTGTGGGGCATAGGAATTCGTTCATTTTCTTCCCCAAAATATAGTCCAGCCACCCACAAGGTCTGAGGGACAGTGGAGCGGCCCCCTGCTGAAAAAGTTTGCTGGCGCCTGCTATAGAATTTGGGCGGCCACCACTTTAAAGGCCCTGCGAAGCTCAGGAGCAAGGCAGTGGGTTGGGTGTTGCTGGAAATAAAACGCTGGGCTAGAGGGACCCCCTGATCCCGGGGGTGCCAACCATTTTAGGCCCATGGGCACATTGGGATTTGAGTAAGGTGTCCATGGTACCATTGTGCCCACAGTGACCGGGTCAGCAACCCCGACATTTCTGATCCATCAATGCAATATTCTCAACTGCAACCTTAGAATCGTAGAGTTGGAAGGGACCTTGAGGATCATCCAGTCCAACCCTCTGCAATGCAGGAATATGCAGCCAGGGATCAAACCTGCAACCTTGGCATTATCAGCACCATGCTCAATATTGGAGAGGCAGAACTGGGATGTTTGGGTCACTGGCAGAAACAAGTGATGTTCAGGAAGTGAAAGATAAGATTGCCATTATTATTATTTTTTGCATCTGGAAGGGCCCCTGTCTCATAGCAGCAGCCAATCAGATGCCTCTCTCCCCCCCCCAAAAAAATAGTGAAAATACATATTTACTGACATACACACAGACCTGGTAGATTTGATTGGGGCGCAGTTGACTCAGAGCTTCCCCTTCAGTTCACGCCCCCCTCTAAACTACAAATCTAAAGCCGTATCAAACCACTTTAAACCAACATGGATTGCCCCAAGAGAATCCTGGGAGCTGTAGTTTGTTCAGGGCGCTGAGAGTGCATGGAGACCCCTTTTCCCTTAGCAGAGCTACAGTTCCCAGAGTTCCCTACAAGGAAGGACTGCTAGTTAAAAACCGCCCTGAATTGCAGCTGAGCTCTGTAAGGGAGAATAGGGGCGTCTCCTCAGAACTCTCTACACCTTTAAGAAACTACAGTTCCCAGGATCCTTTGGCTAAAATGATAGGAAACTGCTTTAAATGCATAGTGCAGAAGGAGCATCTTGCGGCAAAGGTTTTTGCTCAGCTGTGCCCCAGGTCCACCTTCGCCAATCTGGTGCTACAACTCCCAGCAGCCTTAGCCAGCGTGTCTGTAGTCTGTCCGGGGGTGGGTGGGGGGCGCACCAGGTTACCCTAGGTGGCTCCCCAGACATACCTCCATCCTTGCTTCTCTTCTTGCATCCTGAGTGCCCCCAGATCTTGCATTCAGAGTCTTCCGGTCCTCGCATAGCTCCGTGCCCCTCCTTGCCGCAGCCCAAACTGGCTTTCCTCGCCTGGTCCTGGTCAGACCGAAGCCTAGCTCTCTCGCCCCCCCCCCCATCAAACTTCCAGCCGAGGACAGCAAAAGAGTCACTGGCTGCAACTTTTGCAGACAGCAAAAAAAAGTTGACTTCTTACTGCTCCCTTTGCAGAGATGTTGGGTGGAGATTTCTTCCTGAAATCTCCACCCACTTGCTGCCACTAATTCACCCCTGCTAGGTGCAAGCCCCCGGGGGCCAATATGTGGCCAGCTAGCCACCAATTTGTCCATGGCACCCACCCATGCTTTCAGACTGTTGGGCAACCTACAAAAGCAAGCTGTTTTAGCAGCTCCTTGCATTTGCATGCCTAAAGGTGTGGAATTGCAAATATCCGGGCACTTGCTTACAGAAAAGTCAGAAAAGGAATGGAAGTTGCTCCTTGCTGTTTCCACATTTTCAAAGCTGCTCTGGAGATTTGGGCCTTTGTTCCCCTGCTCTTTTGTTCGCTGCAATTGATTTGCAAATCGCTGCTGGCCCTCTCTCTGCAAGCCATATCCTGCTAACCTTGAACAGAGTTTGGCAGCCATTGCCAACCTTTCCCTGGGACGGATTGGGGGGGGGCACCGGGTTGGCACCTTAGTGTTGATCAAACTCCTTTGGCTGGCCCGGCAGAGGAGCTCGGGCGTTGCAAAGGACTGAGCAGAGTTGGAAGAGACCCCATGGGTCATCCACTCCAACCCCCCCCCCAATGACCCAGGCAGTCTTTGCAATGCTAAAATGACTCCCAGGCTGTGCACCTTGTCCTTCAGGGGCGCAGTTACCCCATTCAGGACCAGGGAGTTCCCCCACATCCACCCTGTCTCCCAGAAACAGCACTTCTGTCTTGTTGGGATTCAACCACAATCCGTTCACCGCCGAAATAAATAAATAAGATTGTCCAGTAGCACCTTAGAGACCAACTAAGTATGTTCTGGGTATGGGCTTTCTTGCGCATGCACACTTCTTCAGATACCTTACACACTTCTTCGTATCTGAAGAAGTGTGCATGCACACAAAAGCTTATATACCCAGAACATACTTGGTTGGTCTCTAAGGTGCTACTGGACAATCTTATTTATTTATATTTCAACTGCATCAGACCAACACAGCTACCTACCTGAATCTAGAACCTATTATTAGTAGTTGTAAACTAGTCTGTGATGTTCTGTTTCTGTTTTTGGTTGTTGACTTGAGAATCTAGAACCACTGACCACCATCCATGAAATGAGGTTTCGCCAGGAATGCAGCCTGTGATACATTTGGGACTGTACACCCACAAATCCTATGCTCCATTCATGATTATTCATGCCTCCTGATTAAACATAAGCAATATAAATTAGTTATTTTTTTTATTTATTAATCTCTTTACATGCCACCTTTTATCTAAAGTTCCCAGGCCAGTGTACCACATTAAGGATATGAGTTAGTGAGCATAAAAAACCACAATACAGACCATAATAAAATAATAATAACAACAACAGCCCCCCCCCACGCACACACATTTAACAGGCCATAGATTGTTTAATGGTCAAAGGCCTGGGTAACGAGGGATGTTTTTGCCTAATGTCTAAAGATATGTAATGATGGCACCAGGCGAGCCTTTCTGGGGAGAGCATTCAACAAGTGGGGAGCCACCACAGAAAAGGCCCATTCTCTTGTTGGCACCCCCCGAACCTCTTGGGGAGGGGGGCGTATGACAAGCGCAGGGTCTGGGTTGGTTCATATGGGGAGAGGGGGTCCTTAAGTTATTGGGGTCCTGAGCTGTGTAAGGCTTTGTGGGTCAGGCTTTGAGAGCCAGTGTGGTTAAGAGCGATGGACTTGTAATCTGGTGAACCGGGTTCGCATCTCCGCTCTGCCACATGCAGCTGCTGGGTGACCTTGGGCTAGTCACACTTCTCTGAAGTCTCTCAGCCCCACTCACCTCACAGAGTGTTTGTTGTGGGGGAGGAAGGGAAAGGAGAATGTGAGCCGCTTTGATACTCCTTCGGGTAGTGAAAAGCGGGATATCAAATCCAAACTCCTCCTCTTCTTCTTCTTCTTCTTCTTCTTCTTCTTCTTCGAAATCAGCACTTTGAATTGGGCCTGGAAATTAATTGGCAGCCAATGTAGTCAGGTCAAGATAAACAAATAAGGAGGCAATTGACCTTGCAGTTAGGGAGCCAAGCCCTAGCATGGTCATTGTGTGCCTTTCTGGGTCATTTCCTCTCTCAGCCTCAGTTTTCCCATCTGCAGAATGGGGATAAGAGCTCCCCACCGCACAGGGTGCTGTGAGGCCCAGCACAGCAAAAGGCAACACAGCACACCCTGCAGCTTTTACAGCTCTGTACAACTGAAGTCCCACTAGCGTAAAAACAAAGGTGCAGAAATTGCTCAGGTGTCTTGTTGCCAATTCCCTTCCACTCGCAAAGGGTACCGCGCTGCTTTCTTTCCGCCTCCCTTGTGCTGATGCGTTAAATTCGCCGTCAGAACCACATCCCAAACTTTTTACCAAACACTGCGTTTTGAACCGGGGCAGATTTCTGGTTTCCGTCGGAAACCACCGCCGGAAGCTGCTAAAACTTTGCCCGTCCCTTTTGTCCGCTTGGCTCTCTCACTTTACCAGCCCAGCTCCACTGGTTGGGTTTCCAAAAACCTGCTACTCAATGCGTCCTCTTCCTTTGTAGCCTCAAACTCCAAATTACGGTAGCAACGGGTTGTTTTTTTTTTTTGCAGAACCCGTCTTGGCGGAGGCATGGAGACAAGGGGAAAGAAAACAGCTTGCCATATTTTGTTCTTTATTTATGATGCTTGTTGTTATCTGGGCTTGAGCTTCTCCTCCCTGCACCCCACAGGCATCTTGAAGGAGACAAACAGAAGCAGGGATTACGGGAGCGTGGAGATAGCAGCAGTAGCAGCAGTGCCGGGACTGACAGATGTGTTAACATTAATCATGCCCAACTTAAAAGAGTTGCCTCCTTTTCAGTGATTTGTCTCCGGCTAAGCGTGCTGCTGGCTGCAGGGACACCCAAATGTGGGTGCGGGGAAGGCGCCTGGGTGATGTTGCCTGAGCGACTGGGAGCTTCCTGGGGCAGGTGAGTCTGCCATTGGCTGCTCCGGAGGCGGAGGACTTTCCCGGAGCAGGTGAGGTGCTTATTGGTCGCCCGGGCGACTGCAAGGATGCCGGCTCGGGGGCGCCTCTGATTGGCTGCCGGGCTGAGTGATGGGTTATCCGAGTGTCTCGTCCTGTGGAGGCAGTTTCCGTGGCAACAAGAGTTGCAAAGGAGAACCAGGGGCCTAGGCCGCAATTGGCAGTATTGGAAAGGGGGGTTGGGGGGAGAGAAGATAAAGAATATATGGGAAGGGGGAGAGGGAGAGGGAGGGGTTGCAGGAACCTCTCAAGGCTGCTATCAGCCAGACCTCTGATGATTATATTATTTATTGTCATCTAATAAGGTAACCTGAAATATAACACAGATCTGTATTTGTCTCTCTGGGTAGTAGCTCTGGTTGAGAGCGGGTGCACAACGGCGCAGCAGTAAAACCGCTGGCACATTTGCAAAGCTAAGCAGGGTCCGGAATGGATTCAGGTTGGGCGGGAGACCACATGTTGAGATTCCTGCATTGCAGGGGGTTGGACTAGATGACCCTCGGAGTCCCTACGATTCTATGAATGGCAGCATCTGTGATACTTTCGCACACAGGGCTGGGCAGGGCATAGATCCAGATCTACTGGCAAATTCCTTGGTGGCTTCCCCTAGATCCACGAGGCTTTCTGACCATTGGTTGTTTAACAATAGTGATGACAACGACAAAATGTGTGGTCCCTCTCTATCCCCAGCCCCCCCCCCCAATAAGCTACTGAAATGAAGAGAAGTGAGTGGGGCGGAACCAGGGTGGGTGGGTGTTTATTTATTTAAAATATTGATATGCAACATTTCAGCACCTCTTCTAAAAAGGAAACAATTACTAATAGGTAAATAACTGGGGCGCAAGTGGTGCTGTGGGTTAAACCACAGAGCCTAGGGCTTGCTGATCAGAAGGTCGGCGGTTCGAATCCCCACGACGGGGTGAGCTCCCGTTGCTCAGTCCCAGCTCCTGCCCACCTAGCAGTTCGAAAGCACATCAAACTGCAAGTAGATAAATAGGTACCGCTCCAGCGGGAAGGTTAACGGTGTTTCCGTGCGCTGCTCTGGTTCGCCAGAAGCGGCTTAGTCATGCTGGCCACATGACCCGGAAGCTGTACACCGGCTCCCTCGGCCAGTAAAGCGAGATGAGCGCCGCAACCCCAGAGTCGGACACGACTGGACCTAATGGTCAGGTTTACCTTTACCTCTAAATAACTAGCCTGTGGTTTATGTCTGAAAGGACAGTGGGTTCATTTCTGGGACAAAAAACAAATTCCTGGCCGATTATGCTCAGAGGAACTCTTGTCTTTAATTTCTGTGTGCAGCTGGTGGATCTCACAACCCCGCTAGAAAAAAGCAAGACAGATCATGTTATGTGAAGTCTGCCCAATCCTTATGTGTTGTGCCTTCTGTACAGAGTAGAAAAAATGTCTTTTTTTGCACTGCTTCTGGGTCTAACCCCTTTTGCTAATACAATTTAAAATATTGTTACATGAAATCATGGCCAGTGTCTATATTGCAGCACAAGCCTCCCCATGTCCCGTTGATCTGCCATTTGGGGATAAGGAAACAGACATGCCTTGCAGGGGGGTAGTAAGGGAACGAGGCGTGTGAGGCCTAAACTTGCTGTCCTATGGGGAGAGATGGACCCACACCTGCCCAGTAGTATCGTGGATGTATGCCTGTGTCCCCTCTCTCACCCAATTCATGTCAATGTTCAAGTCTAACAGACCTGCAGCCCGAAGCTCTGGCTGATTGTTTTGACACTGACCCGATGCAGCTGAATTGGAAGATTCAGGACAGAGAAAAGAGAAGCGTTAAACTATGGAACTCCCTCCCACAGGAGGCAGAGATGGCTCCCAACTTGGATGGCTCTAAGAGAGGATAAGGCAAATTCAGGCAGGAGGGGGCTACCCAGAGCCTGCAATCTTCATCTGACGCCCTTGTCAGAGTGCCCTGTCCAATAAGGCGCCCTAGATCAGTGTTTTTCAACCACTGTTCCGTGGCACACTAGTGTGCCGCGAGATGTTGCCTGGTGTGCCGTGGGAAAAATTGTGTTTATTTGATTCCTATTCAAGAGAATTACTTTATATATAGTCAATATAGGCACAGAGTTAAATTTTTTAACATTTTCTAATGGTGGTGTGCCTCGTGATTTTTTTCATAAAACAAGTGTGCCCTTGCCCAAAAAAGGTTGAAAAACACTGCCCTAGATGGCAGTCGGTGGCAGGGTCTTGCCAGTGTTGGCACCCTTGTCACCAGACTGCTGCTACTTTCATGTCTTTCTGGCCCCTGGAGAGTTTTCTCATTTCCCCCAATGAGCACATTGTAACCTTTCGTTTTGCTTCAGCTCTGTTGGGCTTTTTTTGATTCTCTGCTCTATTTACTCTTAGATCTTTTTCAAAATTATCTGATTTGGTGCCTTTAACGCTGTGTTTTGTTTTATTGCATTCGTTGTATTTTTAGCTTGTTATTTATATTCTGCGAGCTGCCTGGAGAACTGCTTGTTATAGAGAAGCCTATAAATAATGGAAGGAAGGAAGTAAATAAGCAAATAAACAGGCCAGTTCCTACAGCTCTGCCTTTTTTATTTTTATTTTCTTAAAAAGCAGTTCCTCAATGTGTAGACGGAAGCAGGACATGCACAGCTTCCCCCCATCTGCTTATTTCTGCGCATCGGTCATCTTCTATTAAAGGCACAAGCGCGGGCCAGGCTTTGGTCAGTTGGCAACCACGCATCAAGGCCAGGGGCAGAGCAAGGGGGCAGGGGGCGGGCTGCCCCAGTTCTAGGGGATTGGGGGTGGCACTTTGGCCACCCCCCTACCCACCCCAGCGCCGAAAGAAGCGGCCGAAAGGGAAAAGGGGGGAAGCAAAACGGCCACGTTCAAACACCCGGTATGCTTCCCTTTTTTCCCCCTGCGCAGGCAGGAGCCGCCGCCTGGCATCCCTGGGGGCGGTGTTGCGCGGTGCACGTGCGTCATGATGTCATGACGCAGGCACACGCCGCGATGCCCTGCCCCCGCGATGCCCTGCCCCTGAGCAAGGCTTTGTTGGAGGAGTTGCACAGACTTTTCATAGAATTGTAGAGTTGGAAGGGACCCCGGGGGTTATCAAATCCAACCCCCCTGCAATGCAATGACAAACCTAGACAGCATCTTAAAAAGCAGAGACATCACCTTGCCGACAAAGGTCTGTATAGTTAAAGCTATGGTTTTCCCAGTAGTGATGTACGGAAGTGAGAGCTGGACCATCAAGAAGGCTGATCGCCGAAGAATTGATGCTTTTGAATTATGGTGCTGGAGGAGACTCTTGAGAGTCCCACGGACTGCAAAAAGATCAAACTTATCCATCCTTAAAGAAATCGGCCCTGAGTGCTCACTGGAAGGACAGATCCTGAAGTTGAGGCTCCAGTACTTTGGTCACCTCATGAGAAGAGAAGACTCCCTGGAAAAGACCGTGATGTTGGGAAAGATGGAGGGCACAAGGAGAAGGGGACGACAGAGGATGAGATGGTTGGACAGTGTTCTCGAAGCTACTAACATGAGTTTGGCCAAACTGCAGGAGGCAGTGGAAGACAGAAGTGCCTGGCGTGCTCTGGTCCATGGGGTCACGAAGAGTCGGACACGACTGAACGACTGAACAACAAAAGCAATGCAATGTGGGGCTCGAACCCACGACCCAGAGATCAAGAGTCTCCTGCTCTACCGGCCCCCTCCTCATTCAATCCCCACAACAACCCGGTGAGGTAGTTCTGACTGAGAGGCAGTAACTGGCCCAAGGTCACCCCTGGTGGTGAGATCTGAACCTTGGTCTCCCTCCCAGGTCCTAGTCTAACCACTATACCACACTGCCTCTTACTGCTACCAATGGGTGGACAGGAAGATATTCACCCTGCCCTACAGCAAGGTTAGTCTTCCTCCACAACATATAGGGACTGATCCCACACCATAAGCTGGAAAGAAGCTTAGCTGTCAGAATTACATGTGAAGGGGGCATTTTTCTTTATAAGCATGCAAAAAAAGAAAGGGGAAAGGGGGGGGGGAGAGGAGCCTGGAGCCTCTTCAGCAAAAATGGTACTTATTGCTATGCAGATATATTCTATATTCCTTTCATTACCATGCTAATTAGTGTTCCTGCCATGGTGTGCCAAGGCAGCTTTCACTAGAGCAAATAGCCCAGCTGAGTTAGATAGAGGGGGGAACAAAGAATTAAGATGATGGAGGAAACTGCCACCCGCCCTGTTCTTTCCTCCTGCTCTGCTGAAAGAAGAAGCCAGAGTTATTCATGCTCCTTGTATCTACGACACAAGTTTAAGGGCAGATAGATTGGCCCTGGAGCTTCCAGGTTCAAGAGCAGTCTACCTCTGGATTACACTCACCAAGGCACAACCAGGGATGGAAGCCTGTAGCGCCCAAGCCCTGCAAGCAAGATTTCTGTGGTGTGGGTGTGTAGAATGCTAGGCTCTGTGCATCTTTGCCAGAAATCTCGGTACATTTTTACGATCCTGGTCAGAGCCAAGTTTAAATGTTTGCATTTCGTGGAATTGTGGAATTGTAGAGTTGGAAGGGATCCCGAGGGTGATAGGTGCCATCTCACGCCGGAGGGACTTCAGCTTTGCCCATTGGTGAATCAATATGGCTTGTTGTTGTTGTTCAGTCGTTAAGTCGTGTCCGACTCTTCGTGACCCCACGGACCAGAGCACGCCAGGCACGCCTATCCTTCACTGCCTATGGCTAACCTGATTCAAAAACACCCACTTACCCCACTCACACATGAAAACTAAGTCCATCATAGCCAAATCACCAAGCAACCACACCCTAGCCCGAACACAAGAGCCCTGTCCCCTCCTGGGGTTCCCAGCAACTGGTGCTCAGAAGCACATGTTGTTGTTGTTCAGTCGTTCAGTCGTGTCCGACTCTTCGTGACCCCATGGACCAGAGCACGCCAGGCACACCTATCCTTCACTGCCTCCCGCAGTTTGGCCAAACTCATGCCGGTTGCCTCGAGAACACTGTCCAACCATCTCATCCTCTGCCGTCCCCTTCTCCTTGTGACCTCCATCTTTCCCAACATCAGGGTCTTTTCCAGGGAGTCTTCTCTTCTCATGAGGTGGCCAAAGTACTGGAGTCTCAACTTCAGGATCTCTCCTTCCAGTGAGCCCTCAGGGCTGATTTCTTTAAGGATGGATAAGTTTGATCTTTTTGCAGTCCATGGGACTCTCAAGAGTCTCCTCCAGCACCAGAATTCAAAAGCATCAATTCTTCGGCGATCAGTCTTCTTTATGGTCCAGCTCTCACTTCCATACATTACTACTGGGAAAACCATAGCTTTAACTATACAGACCTTTGTCGGCAAGGTGATGTCTTTGCTTTTTAAGATGCTGTCTAGGTTTGTCATTGCTATTCTCCCAAGAAGCAGGCGTCTTTTAATTTCGTGACTGCTGTCGCCATCTGCAGTGATCATGGAGCCCAAGAAAGTAAAATCTCTCACTGCCTCCATTTCTTCCCCTTCTATTTGCCAGGAGGTGGTGGGACCAGTGGCCATGATCTTAGTTTTTTTGATGTTGAGCTTCAGACCATATTTTGCGCTCTCCTCTTTCACCCTCATTAAAAGGTTCTTTAATTCCTCCTCACTTTCTGCCATCAAGGTTGTGTCATCAGCATATCTGAGGTTGTTGATATCTCAAAAGCATCAATTCTTCGGTGATCAGTTTTGATATGATAAGATTTATTTGGGGGCCTATTCCTAAAAAAAAGCTCAACAATTTTGGTCGGCCCTCACGCATGTTTAACTCCATCAAATCTGGCCCTCTTTGAAAAAAGTTTGGGCACCCATACCATAGGCCAGGCCCAACCTCTCTCACCACCAAAGGAACACAAGCAAATAGCAAAGAGAAGCTGCACAAAAGACGCTGACGCAAAACCCCACACATACATTAAGTAAAACAGAAACATCGCCATTCGACCCCACCCACACCCACCATGGCCCCCTCCACCTCTTCCCCCCTTTTCTTCCTGTTTTAACACGAATGTCTCAACGAATGAAACTGACCTGTAGAAAACGTAACTTGAAAAAAGAGACATTGCACATACTTTTGTAAACCAAGAAATCTTTAATAAAAAAAAACGTTAAAAAACAACAAAACTTTGCCCATATGTTATTGTGCGTGCCGAAGCACCCACGGCCCCCAGGAATTGGCCCCAGTGCCTAGGGTCCCCAGGTTGTGCTCACAGCTGTCCCTGAGTGAGCTCGCACCACCAACCTGGGATAGGTCAGTCAGTAGAGCATGCAACTCTTAATTTAAGGGTTGTGGGTTCGAGCTTCATGCTGGGCGAAATATCCCAGCATTGCAGGGGGGTTGGTTTGGATGACCCTTGGGGTCCCTTCCAGCTCGACATTTCCATTACTTTATCTTTGTAACGCAGAGTTGGTTTGCCAACAGGCCTGGTGTCGGAACCAGCTCCCCATAGAGCACATCCTTGGGGGTCCTTCTCTACTTCTAAATCTATTATTTAAATCTATTATAACCAGTGCTGTTCTTCTAGAAAAAGGGGTGCAGGAGCTCGCCAGGAATTTCTCTTAGAACGACAAAGGCGCCCACCTGAGAGATGCTGGAACTGAACTCCTGTGAGCTCCAGCTGAAAAAGAAAACGCCCTGATTATAACTATTATATCTTACAGATTTCTGATAATAATTATATTTTATATTTGAAGAATTTCATCGTTTCCACACCTGTTTTTTAAATGTGAATCTGGGAATTTTTTTGTGGGGGTGCAAGCGGTTGGCGGTCCCCACCACCTCCTGCTGCAGGGAGTTCCTTAGTTCGACTGTGCGCTGCAGCAGTGCAAGGAAGGGTCTTCTGCAAACTGAACCAGTGGATGGAGGGGATCCCTTTCCCGCCATCCCTGCTCAAGCCTGGCGAGACGGACCATTGCCTGACGTTGCAAAAAGGGTCCTTTTGCAATGAGAGCCTGGCTGGCAGATGCAGCCCGGCATGCATCTCTCGAGCGTAAATCTTGCAGCCATCTGAGCATAAATGCTGGCTGAGGATATGTCTGCTCCTCCATAACATCCCTTTTGACATTCAGGCAGCCCTTTGGAGCCACATGGAAGGGATCTGCTTCTCTCTGCCTGCACCTGTCACTTTAAGTTAACTCCTTGGGAACTGAAGCTTGCAGCAGAGCTGAGCCAATCTGCTTTCCCTTGAAATGAAGTTTAATGGAGGGGTGGGGGGAGGAAGAGGGGAGGGGTGGAAGGGAGGGGGGAGGCTAGGGCAGAACCTAGGTAGCTCCTGGATGACATCACCGGCAGCCAATCACAGCTGCCCTGCTGGGCCCTGGGCCCTAATGCCATTTCCCATCAGAGACAAAACAAAATAAAAAATAAAAATTCCTTCCAGTAGCACCTTAAAGGTAAAGGGACCCCCGACCATTAGGTCCAGTCATGTCCAACACTGGGGTTGCGGCGCTCATCTCGCGTTACTGGCCGAGGAAGCCGGAGTCCAGCTTCCGGGTCATGTGGCCAGCATGACAAAGCTGCTTCTGGCGAACCAGAGCAGCGCACGGAAAACGCCGTTTACCTTCCCGCCGGAGCGGTACCTATTTATCTACTTGCACTCTGACGTGCTTTCGAACTGCTAGGTGGGCAGGAGCTGGGACCGAGCAACGGGAGCTCACCCCGTCGCGGGGATTCGAACCACTGACCTTCCGATCGGAAAGCCCTAGGCTCTGTGGTTTAACCCATAGCACCACCCGCGTCCCTTAAGTAGCACCTTAGAGACCAATGTGGCGATCACCCAAACGTAGGATTGGCACAGAAGGAGTTAAAAGGAAAAACCAGTAAGAACCTTTAGGGGGCGGAGTTATGTGGGCTATATAAACCCCTCCCGGGGAAGGAAGGGGGTTCTTTAGTCTTTTGGTTCTTTAGTCTTTGGTCTTTAGTCTTTTGGGGCTTGTCTTTAGGCTTGTCCTTTGTCTTTAACTAGGGGGCTTGTTGTGGGTATTGAGAGGTTGGAAGAAGGGTGGCAAGGGAAGGAGTAGGAACAGGGGTGGGAGAAATCGTTGGGCACTGTTGTTAACAAGAACACAACCAAGAAAGTACTGTTTATCCAGAAACCACATGCTTATGTACCAAACTTCAAATAAAACAGTTTTGTTCCAATATTCTCCTTGACTGAACTGAGTGAAGTAAATACCAGACAGACTGGTTGGTGGCAGCGGTTAATTAATAAAGTGGTGAGTACAGGTATCAACGGACCGTTAAACGTCTGGGGGACCTGTGCAGGTTGAGCGAACCGCCACAACCAACTAAGTTTGTTCTTGGTATGAGCTTTTGTGTGCATGTATCTGAAGACGTGTGCATGCACACGAAAGCTCATACCAAGAACAAACTTAGTTGGTCTCTAAGGTGCTACTGGAAGGATTTTTATTTTTTATTTTTTTTTGACTACGGCAGACCAACATGGCTACAAGAGTCTGGGATGGAGCCTGGGAACAAATTGGCTCAGGTCCACAGCAGCCAGTGTGGGGCTGAGCACAAGCCAGCAAGCAGCAGCTAAGGAGGGTGGCATCTGGGTTTTCATCCTGGAAGGCCCAGGGCAGAGCCTCTCTCTAGCTGGAGGAAGTGGAGCATCTGATTTTGGAGGGAGAGGGGGTCTCCCAGAGAGTTGGACATGGGATGGATTCAGACATCAAGATTGGGGTGGCTGGTTGGAGATCATGCATAGACATGCCCAGGTTAAGACCTTGAGAGGCCCTAAACACTTAAAAGATTTTGGTACCCGCATATATATCTCATTCAAAATATAAACAATCATAAACCGTCAAATAGAATTGTGTTTTTCGAAATGGAACAAAGCGTACAGTAAGACAGAAGACAATGTTTATATGTGTATGCTTCCACTTTATTTGCATTTGAAAATTTTCCTCCTACTTTTTCTAATTGCAAAGTCCTCAAAACTAATTTTGCATAACTGCTTCTATACTTCTATACTTAGGCAAGAAGGGGTGCGGGTGGCGCTGTGGTCTAAACCGCTGAGCCTCTTGGGCTTGTTGATCGGAAGGTTGGCGGTTCGAATCCTGGGACGGGGTGAGCTCCCGTTGCTCTGTCCCAGCTCCTGTCAACCTAGCAGTTCAAAAGCACGCCAGTGCAAGTAAATAAATAGGTACCAGTGTGGCAGGAAGGTAAAAAGATTCCACCTAAACATTAGGAAGAACTTCCTGACTGTAAGAGCTGTTTGACAGTGGGATTTGCTGCCAAGGAGTGTGGTGGAGTCTCCTTCTTTGGAGGTCTTTAAGCGGAGGCTTGACAACCATCTGTCAGGAATGCTTTGATGGTGTTTCCTGCTTGGCAGGGGGTTGGACTGGATGGCCCTTGGGGTCTCTTCCAACTCTAGGATTCTAGGATTCTAGGATTCTAAACGGCGTTTCCATGTGCCCTGGCACTTGTCACAGTCCTCCGTGCACCAGTAGCTGTTTAGTCCTGCTGGCCACATGACCCAGAAAGCTGTCTGTGGATAAACGCTAGTTCCCTAAGCGAGATGAGCACCGCAATCCCATAGTCACCTTTGACTGGATTTAGCCATCCAGGGGTCCTTTACCTTTACCATGGACGAGATAAGACAGCCTGCCTGCCTTGTTGTATGGTTGTTCTGTTAATAAAAATAATGATAATGATAATGATAATTTATTTATTTATATAATAATTTATATAAATAAATAAATTATTTATACCCCGCCCTTCCCAGTTCAGAAACCCGGGCTCAGGGCGGCTAACTGTTGGCATTTTAAAATAAGCTTCAAGAAAGAAAATGAACGCTCAGCTGAGCCATTTGTGAAAATTAATGTTAAAAATCCAGCAATGGGAAATTTATGTGGTTCCGCCCCCTCTTCCCTTGATGCCTTAAACACAGGCTTATTTTGTTTAATGGTTAATCTAGAGGGGTCACCATGAAGTGGTTCGGTTAGAATTCAGTGTTCTCGAACCCAGATCCAACCACAGTTGGATTACCAGTATACTTCTGAATTACCAATTGCAGGAGAGGACTCCTCCCAGAGGAATCTGGTTGGTCCACCCCCCAAAAAAGGAAAGTGGGTGTGGGGTTTGACACTAAAATAATAATAATCATCATCATCATCACCATCACAATTTTCCTACTGGACAGGAGGATAACTAAGATGATAAGAAAGGAGATTTTGGCTAAATGTAAGACAGAACTTTCTGATGCTAAGAGTTTATTATTTACCTGTGATTCCCTGTGATGGCGCTTGGGGATCCCGTCTCCTTCTACAGTACTATGATTCTGTGAGATGCCAATATTCCATGTGCATCTTTTGCAGGAGAAAAACAGCAATGGTCAACAAATTTTGGACAATTTGTGTTGTGCGAATGCAAACTTGCTCGCTTCGTTTCAGGAAGCGGCTTTTGCGTCACCTGGAAGGTCAACAATAATGCAGAAAGTAACAGGGGGAATGTCATGAAAACAGAATAAACTGCCCTGTGGATGCAGCCAGCGAAAGGATTTAAGGAGAGGTAACAGTGTGGTGTAGTGGTTAGAGTGTCGGGCCATGACCTGGGAGACCTGGGTTCGAATCCCCGCTCAGCCATGAAGCTCACTAGGTGACTTTGGGGACCAGTCACTCACTCACTCTTGCTTTCTTTGGAGAAAAGCAATGACAAACCTAGACAGCATCTTAAAAAGCAAAGACATCACCTTGCCAGCAAAGGTCCGTATAGTTAAAGATATGGTTTTCCCAGTAGTAATGTACGGAAGTGAGAGCTGGACCATAAAGAAGGCTGATCGCCGAAGAATTGATGCTTTTGAATTATGGTGCTGGAGGAGACTCTTGAGAGTCCCATGGACTGCAAGAAGATCAGACCTATCCATTCTTAAAGAAATCAGCCCTGAGTGCTCACTGGAAGGGCAGATCCTGAAGCTGAGGCTCCAGTACTTTGGCCACCTCATGAGAAGAGAAGACTCCCTGGAAAAGACCCTGATGTTGGGAAAGATGGAGGGCACAAGGAGAAGGGGACGACAGAGGATGAGATGGTTGGACAGTGTTCTCGAAGCTACCAACATGAGTTTGGCCAAACTGCGAGAGGCAGTGGAAGACAGGCGTGCCTGGCGTGCTCTGGTCCATGGGGTCACGAAGAGTCGGACACGACTGAACAACTGAACAACAACACTCACTCTCAGCCTAACCTACCTCGCAGGGTGGTTGTTTGCGGAGGTGAAATGAGGAGGAGGAGAATCAAGCTCCGGGAAGATACAGGGCGGTATAGAATAAAGGCGATAAATAAATGAATATCGTCTCTGAGCAAGAGCAGAGGCGAATCATTTTGGTGGCGGAGTCCTGGAGACAGGGGTGATGTCCTGGACAGAGTTCTGGAAGCATCTGAGAGGGGTGGTTTATTTCTACAGAGGACCTCACTGTCAGAGACAAAGGCCACCTGTTCCCTCCCTGGCTCCTTCTTAGCTGCTCCAGGTAGAAACTTGGCAAGTAAAAAGGAGGCATTTTCAGGGTCCTGCCAGGTTGCAGCAGCCGATGATCCTCGGCTCCAGGCTCATGTCTTCAAGGCTTCCCTGGTCCCTGTTCTTGTTTCATGGCCCCCTCTGCTGGGCCTGCCGAGGAACTGCCTGTCTCCGGACATTGGGAAGGAATCACAGAATCCCTGCAGGGTCGGAAAGGGTCATCAAGCCCGATTCCCTGCTGCAATGTAGGGATCACAGGTGAAGAATCCCCGACAGATGGCCCGCTCCAACCTCTGTTGAATAGCCCCCCCAAGAAAGGAGAGTCTCTAACACCTTCCCTGGGAGACCGTTCCACTATCAAACAGCTCTTAGCACCAGGGAGTTCTTCCTGATTTTTGGGTCGGAATCGCCCGTCTTATGATTTGAATCCATTGGCACGAGTTCTGCCCTGTGGAACAGCGGGAATTCATGAAGCAAAGGGCCTTCCCTCCCACCGTAGACTCCACTGTCAAGCTGTACCACGTCCCTCCTCCACTCTGCCACCCAGGCAGGGCCGGCGCGTCCATTTAGGCGAACTAGGCAGTTGCCTAGGGCGCCAAAATGGAGGGGGCGCTGGCCAACCTGCCCCCAGCGGCAGAGTGGTGGGAGGGGAGAGCAGCCCAAAATCATTTGTCTCCTGAGAAATCTCTATGTGGGACAAGAAGCTACAGTTAGAACTGGATATGGAATAACTGATTGGTTCAAAATTGGGGAAGGAGTACGAAAAGGCTGTATATTGTCTCCCTGCTTATTTAACTTATATGCAGAATTCATCATGCGAAAGGCTGGACTGGATGAATCCCGAGCCGGAATTAAGATTGCCGGAAGAAATATCAACAACCTCAGATATGCTGATGACACAACTTTGATGGCAGAAAGTGGGGAGGAATTAAATAACCTTTTAATGAAGGTGAAAGAGGAGAGCGCAAAATATGGTCTGAAGCTCAACATCAAAAAAACTAAGATCATGGCCACTGGTCCCATCACCTCCTGGCAAATAGAAGGGGAAGAAATGGAGGCAGTGAGAGATTTCACTTTCTTGGGTTCCATGATCACTGCAGATGGTGACAGCAGTCACGAAATTAGAAGACGCCTGCTTCTTGGGAGGAAAGCAATGACAAACCTAGACAGCATCTTAAAAAGCAGAGACATCACTTTGCCGACAAAGGTCCGTATAGTTCAAGCTATGGTTTTCCCAGTAGTAATGTATGGAAGTGAGAGCTGGACCATAAAGAAGGCTGATCGCCGAAGAATTGATGCTTTTGAATTATGGTGCTGGAGGAGACTCTTGAGAGTCCCATGGACTGCAAAAAGATCAAACTTATCCCATCCTTAAAGAAATGAGCCTTGAGTGCTCACTGGACGGACAGAACCTGAAGCTGAGGCTCCAAGACTTTGGCCACCTCATGAGAAGAGAAGACTCCCTAGAAAATACCCTGATGTTGGAAAAGATGGAGGGCACAAGGAGAAGGGGACAACAGAGGACGAGATGGTTGGACAGTGTCCTCAAAGCTACCAACATGAGTCTGACCAAACTGCAGGAGGCAGTGGAAGACAGGAGTGCCTGGCGTGCTCTGGTCCATGGGGTGACAAAGAGTTGGACACGACTAAGCAACAACCACAACAAACAGTGATTGGACGGTCATCTGCCAGGGATTCTTTCCCTGCAATTCCTGCATTTCAGGGCGTTGGTCTGGAAGACCCTTTGGGTACCTTTGAACTGTACAATTCTGAGCATCTATAAGTCAGGAGCAGGCAACGGCAGAAAGCAGCCTGGTTTTCTGAGCTCCTCATCGGTCCATCCAAACATAGTCCTGCCTTTACTCACACCGGCAGCAGCCCTGCAGAGTCTCCACGGCGAGAGGTTCATCCGGGACTGCTCCTGGAGATCATTTGTGTGGTGATCATTTGCCAGGGGATCTTCTCCTGTGAGCAAAACAGGCACTTCACCACCAGCAGCTTACGAACCCATGTGATAGCCACCATCTCCAGCACAGGAAAGCTGAATCACAAGGAGCTTCTTAAACCAGCACATGACTATCCCCTGATGGTTGTTGCTGCCTTGGCGGAAAGGAGAGGCATGCCGTAGCGAGAGGAACTTCCTTTCCGTAATGAGAAGCACCAAGTTTCTAGTCCAGCCTTAGCCAACCTGCTGCCCTTCAGATATAAGCAGCGGTGCAATATCGTTGCCCCCAAACTCAGAATTCAGATCTGTTTATTTCATAGAATCATAGAGCTGGAAAAGACCTCAAGGGCCATCCAGTCCAACCCCCTGCCAAGCAGGAAACACCATCAAAACATTCCTGACAGATGGCTGTCGAGCCTCCGCTTAAAGACCTCCAAAGAAAGAGACTCCACCACACTCCTTGGCAGCAAATTCCACTGTCGGACAGCTCTTACTGTCAGGAAGTTCTTCCTAATGTTTAGGTGGAATCTTCTTTCTTGTAGTTTGAATCCATTGCCCCGTGTCCACTTCTCTGGAGCAGCAGAAAACAACCTTTCTCCCTCCTCTAGATGACATCCTTTGATATATTTGAACATGGCTATCATATCACCCCTTAACCTTCTCTTCTCCAAGCTACACATACCCAGCTCCCTAAGCCGTTCTTCATAAGGCATCGTTTCCAGGCCTTTGACCATTTTGGTTGCCCTACTCTGGACACGTTCCAGCTTGTCAGTATCCTTCTTGAACTGTGGTGCCCAGAACTGGACACGGTATTCCAGGTGAGGTCTGACCAGAGCGGAATACAGTGGTACTATTACTTCCCTTGATCTAGACGCTATACTCCTATTGATGCAGCCCAGAATTGCATTGGCTTTTTTAGCTGCTACATCACATTTATGTATACATTTAATTATTCGTGAATATATTTATCTACAGCAGTACAATGGTACCTGTGGTTACAGACGCTTCAGGTTACATACGCTTCAGGTTATATACTCCGCTAACCCAGAAATAATGCTTCAGGTTAAGAACTTTGCTTCAGGATGGGAACAGAAATCGTGCTCTGGCGGCGCAGCAGCAGCAGGAGGTCCCATTAGCTAAAGTGGTGCTTCAGGTTAAGAACGATTTCAGGTTAAGAATGGACCTCCGGAACGAATTAAGTACGTAACCAGAGGTACCACTGTATCGTAAAAACATACCGGTAATACAGCGGTTTACGACAGTATAAAAGAAAACAGCAACAGCATAAAAAGTTAAAAGCAAAAATAAATTAAAAACAAACATCAATGGACCATTGTGGGGGAGGTGCACTCTGAATTTCCTATGTAGGTCAGGTGCAACATAAAAGTTTTCTGCAGGCATTTAAAAGCTGGCACAGAAGCTGCCTGCTATGCATCAATGTGAATTTATTTGCACGTGTGCGCAGGTGTCATATAGGTGGTTGCAACAGTCTTTTGCTTGACAAACATGCCAGTCTCACCATAAAAAGAATATGGCATTAGCTATGCCTCCCAGTTTGGTGTCATCTGCAAATCTGATGAGCATCCGCTCAATTTCTTCATCCGAGTCAGGAGTAGGCAACTTAAGGCCCGTGGGTCAGATGCGGCCCAATCGCCTTCTCAATCCAGCCCACAGACGGTCAGGGAATCAGCGTGTTTTTACATGAGTAGAATGTGTCCTTTTATTTAAAATGCATCTCTGGGTTATTTGTGGGGCCTGCCTGGTGTTTTTACATGAATAGAATGTGTCCTTTTATTTAAAATGCATCTCTGGGTTATTTGTGGGGCATACAAATTCATTCATTCCCCCCCCCCCAAAAAAATATAGTCCGGCCCACCAGATGGTCTGAGGGACGGTGGACTGGCCCATGGCTGAAAAAGGTATGACTTTGCTATGAGTGTGCTGGTGTCCCCAGGATGCGGGTGGCACTAAACCACTGAGCCTCTTGGGCTTGCCAATCGGAAGGTCAGCGGTTCGAATCCCTGTGACCTCCCATTGCTCGGTCCCAGCTCCTGTCAACCTAGCAGTTCTAAAGCACGTCAAAGTGCAAGTAGATAAATAGGCACCACTGCAGCAGGAAGGTAAACGGCATTTCCGTGCGCCCTGGTTTCCGTCACGGCGTCCCGTTGCACCAGAAGCGGTTTAGTCATGCTGGCCACTTGACCCGGAGAGCTGTCTGTGGACAAATGCCAGCTCCCTTGGCCTGAAAGCAAGATGAGCGCTGCAACCCCATAGTCGCCTTTGAATGGACTTAACCGTCCAGGGGTCCTTTAGCTTTTTTACCTTTGTTGTGTTGTTGTTGTTCAGTCGTTCAGTCGTGTCCGACTCTTCGTGACCCCATGGACCAGAGCACGCCAGGCACGCCTATCCTTCACTGCCTCCCGCAGTTGGGCCAAACTCATGTTAGTAGCTTCGATAACACTGTCCAACCATCTCATCCTCTGTCGTCCCCTTCTCCTTGTGCCCTCCATCTTTCCCAACATCAGGGTCTTTTCTAGGGAGTCTTCTCTTCTCATGAGGTGGCCAAAGTACTGGAGCCTCAACTTCAGGATCTGTCCTTCTAGTAAGCACTCAGGGCCGATTTCCTTAAGAATGGATAGGTTTGATCTTCTTGCAGTCCATGGGACTCTCAAGAGTCTCCTCCAGCACCATAATTCAAAAGCATCAATTCTTCGGCGATCAGCCTTCTTGATGGTCCAGCTCTCACTTCCATACATCACTACTGGGAAAACCATAGCTTGAACTATACGGACCTTTGTCGGCAAGGTGATGTCTTTGCTTTTTAAGATGCTGTCTAGGTTTGTCATTGCTTTTCTCCCAAGAAGCAGGCGTCTTCTAATTTCATGACTGCTGTCACCATCTGCAGTGATCATGGAACCCAAGAAAGTGAAATCTCTCACTGCCTCCATTTCTTCCCCTTCTATTTGCCAGGAGGTGATGGGACCAGTGGCCATGATCTTAGTTTTTTTGATGTTGAGCTTCAGACCATATTTTGCGCTTACAACAACAACCTTTGTTGTAAGAATTTACAATTCTCATATATATATATATATATATATATATATATATACATATACATATACATATATACACATATATATATACACACACACACACACACACACACACACACACCGGTATATAAAAATTGTTATTAATTTTCCAAAAAAACAGGCCACATGTCTGAGACAGATAGGCCTCACACCATTTTGACTCTCAAAATGACCAAAATGTTTACCAAATGGGTCTCTGCAAGGAGGGAGGGGTGAGGGATTAAAGAAGATTACCATCTCAAAGGAATGGCCAGGCTACTGAGAAGAGGCATCAGATAACGCCTTTTTGTGTGGTGTAGGTGTGATGCATCTGGGTGATGAGCTTGGGTTACACCTCTTCCGTGATTGATGTTTCTGGGCATGGGCTAGACTCCAGGAGGGATTTTGAAATGTCTTTATAAGAGCATGCCTGCATTGTTCTGGGTTTTCTTTTCCCTGAAAACACCGTTGTTGCAACAGCTTCAATAAAGATCAAGCTTACTAGCTGCTTTGCTTCTCAATTTTCTCTGGTTGGCCCCTGTTTTTTACTCCTACCAATGGAGAACCTGCAAAGGACTTTGCAAGGGCTCTTGTGTACCCCATAAGGGAATAAAGGCAGGTGTTTTTTTTTACAACACCTTGCTGGTGCCCCCATCATAGCATTAGTGGGAAAGGGGTGCAACACAATGGATTCTTCTGCAGGATACAAGACAGGGTAGCTAATTCCCCCCATCATGGGTTTATCATAGGACCTCCAGTCTGCCTTGGGCCCACGGGACGTCCTGGCTGCATCCCAAAGAGGAGATAAGGGCTTGGGTGGGTTCTGTGAAGGAATGCCCCAAGGGGGAAAGTTCCACGCCTTCCCTTCCAGCTTCCACTCTGCAGCTTTGCAGCCAATGGCCAACCCCCCAGGGGGGAACAAAGCTCTCTTTGTGCATATAAAAAGCTGCCTTGCTGGGCTTTAGAAGCAGTGGGGGGAGGTTGTGGTCAGGTGTCCTGAGGAAAAGCTCTCCAGCCCAGATCTCCACCTTCTCTTTAGAGTCTGCGTTCATCTGCAGCCCAGCATGCAACCAACCGAAAACTTCAGGTAAGCACAAACAGGGAGAGAGCCAGTGTGGTGTAGTGGTTAAGAGCGGTAGACTCATAATCTGGTGAACCGGGTTCGCGTGTCCCCTCATCCACATGCAGCTGCTGGGTGACCTTGGGCTAGTCACACTTCTCTGAAGTCTCTCAGCCCCTCTCACCTCACAGAGTGTTTGTTGTGGAGGAGGAAGGGAAAGGAGAATGTGAGCCGCTTTGAGACTCCTTCAGGTAGTGAAAAGCGGGATATCAAATCCAAACTCTTCTTCTTCGCCTCTCTATAAACTCTTCCATACTTATTGGGATTTTTAGTGCTACTTATGCATGCACACATACCCCCAGGTGTCCACAGGGTACTGACCTCTTGAAAATGCGATCACATTGGCTGCTAAAATTTACTTTTCCCACTATATATATATATCTTACCATATTTTCTCTGGGAATACAAATCCAGATTAAATGGGGAAATAATATGTGACAGCATCTTGGTGAGGGGTGGCATCGTGTGGGTGCTGCAATAGAAAATCAAATATTGCATGTGCACCCGCTTTAGCATTTAAATCCCCAGGAGACATGGTGTTTAAAGTGTGTCTCCAGAAGGTCTCTCACTGTGTGAGCAACAACCCTTTATTAAAGATATCCCTTTATAAGGTCTTGTATGAAAACTTTCAACTTCAAAAGGAAAAAAGAAAAATTGAAAGTAAGATTGATGATTTATTTTTTTTAAATGCTTATAGCATCCCAAAAATGTCATTGCAAATCTGTAACTTTTGTTTTGTAATCCTCACTTTGAGTGACTTCTGGTATTCTGGCCAACATACAGTTTTGCACATGGGCACCTAAATACCACAAGCAGAATTATAGCTGGTGGAAGATCTCTAGACATAAAGTTCCTATTATCCACCTAGTGGACAATCTCTGTGGTTTCTAAACTTTAATCGCAACACGTGAAGGCGTCCACATTTGTAATTTCCAATTGGATCTTGTCCCTTGGTGGCTGCCAAATTCTGCGTCCTACAAAAACCCACATTAGGAATTCTTTGGCATCCTGGTAAGTCTTGTACGATGTGCATTTGCCTATTTGTTTGGTGCTATAGGCTAAATGATTGGATTTCAACGATAAAAAAATCTATCCGCTTTGATATCTGAAGGTGCTTTTAGCAACAAGTGTGTGTCCATCATTTTGTTTCTGAACATTTTTGGTGGCAATGGACTGTAAGGGTGAACTGTTTCCATTGAAAACTACCGGTCACAAAAATACTTGTAAAGACATTATGACTGGACAATAAGTAATATTAATGATTTTATAATTTAAAATGGACATGCGGTATGATGATAAATGCTCTACCAATTGGCTTTGGCCTTTTCCTTACCCGTTGGCAACAGATTCCACAGCTGACCATCCCTACCTCTGGGGTTGGGCTAGATGACCCTCAGGGTCCCTTCCAACCCTGCAATTCTATGATTCTGATTCAACTTTGCTGCTGTTGTTTTTCAATCTCTCTTTCCAGCTTTGAGCTCTGCAGAGAGACGGCAGACTGGCTCCTGGCTCGTACCAGGCAGCGTCCCAGAATTGCCATCATCTGTGGCTCTGGACTGGGACCCCTCGCTGACAGCTTGAAGAACCCAGAGTCTTTCAAATACATGGACATCCCCAACTTCCCGCACAGCACAGGTATGGAGGACTCTCTTTGCTGCGTGCCGCTGCCCTACAATTCCTCCCAGGGTCTTTTCACACCATCCTGGGCCCTGGGGTCTGCTTCCTCGCTGGCCGGCCGGAAACGATGGTGCATGAAATAGAAAATGGCAACAAGAGAGCAGCTCTATGTTTTGGGGCCGGGTTGGCTGTCAGCTTAGCTTGAGGGCATTTTCACCCAGGGTGCTAAAATCCCGCTTTGCATTTCTCAAGCCTCGCATGTGAATGGGAAACCCACCATAGCAAGGATCTACCTGTGAGTTAAAAATAGCGATCTCTGGCTACCCCCTCGTGGCGAAATGGACACATCGGCACTTTTATGATGATGCATGGCAGAGCGCATGTGAATTTTCCTACCTGGTAGTGTAAAAGCTGTGTAGGTAACTGGAGGGTGTGTGTGTGGAGAGAGAGAGAGAGAGAGAGAGAGAGCAGGGACTCTGACATTATGTTAGGAACCTAGGATTATATTGTGCATTGATGAATTCACGCAGGTCCAAGAGCTTTCGTTGTCATTCCACAGCTGTGCCTTGTGAAAACCTGATCTAACCCACTGGATTGAAGCTCGGTTAAGCAAATCTTTCTTAGGATTTTCCACGCATCTAAGACGATCCAATTCAGTGGGTCAGTTTGGATTTTTGCAAAGCATAGGCACAGAACAATACGGAACTCTCTCAGACCTGGAGGAATTAATTGGTGCACAAAACAATTGAAATTTGGGTCAAGCAAAATTGTGAACAAGCCCTTGCACTCCAAGGTGTTAGCATTCCCAGCCCATCCGGGAAACACCGGGAATTCAACCTGGCATTTTCTGCTCTTCCGCTGAACCCTTCGCACTATGTTTCCAATGGGCTTTGAATAAATGTGCAATTAATTGTTGTTTTGAATTCTGTTGCATTATTGTCTTCCTGGCCTGGACGCGGGTGGCGCTGTGGTCTAAACCACTGAGCCTAGGGCTTGCCGATCGGAAGGTCGGCGGTTCGAATCCCCGCGACGGGGTGAGCTCCCGTTGTTCGGTCCCTGCTCCTGCCCACCTAGCAGTTTGAAAGCACATCAAAGTGCAAGAAGAGAAATAGGTACCGCTCCGGCGGGAAGGTAAAGGGTGTTTCCGTCCGCTGCTCTGGTTCGCCAGAAGAGGTTTAGTCATGCTGGCCACATGACCTGGAAGCTGTATGCGGACAAACACCAGCTCCCTCGGCCTATAGAGCAAGATGAGCACCGCAACCCCAGAGTCATCCGCGACTGGAACTAATGGTCAGGGGTCCCTTTACCTTTAATGTCTTCCTGAGTTGTTCATGCAAACCACTATTCTGAACAATGCTGAATAAATGGCAGGGGGCCTTGGGGATGAGTTTATGGAACCAAGGGGGAGCTGGCCCAACGAAGTTTGGGATCCACTGGTTTAATAAACAATGGCTTCGTTGCATGAAGTGTGTGGGATCTCTTTTTCTTGTTGAGGATCTCTAGCCATCGCCAAGATGTGAGTCTCAGTTCTGCTCCTGGTGGACCTCCTAGGTGGACCTCACGATTGGGAGAAGGCGCCTCCAAGGACATTTGGGGCATGTTAACATTTCTCTTTCTGCTCTCTTTCTCTCTCCACAGTGTCGGGCCACGACGGGCAGCTTCTCTTTGGGGAGCTGCAGGGCAAGCCGTGCGTCTGCATGAAGGGGCGCTTCCACATGTACGAGGGCTACCCTCTTTGGAAGGTAGGGCAAAGGGCTGCTGTGCCCAAACTCTAACTCAAGTGATGGGCACCAACTTGGTCGGCTTTAAGGAGGAGAGGGCTATTGACAGCTACCAGCCAAAATGGCTATGCTCCGTCCCCACAGTTGGGGGCAGAAGTGCCAGCTGGTAGTCGAGCATCCAGAATTCAAGCAACTCTCCCGTCCTGTGGTTTCTTGAAACTGGGATTCAGAAGCATTGCTGCCTCCAGCTGCGGAGGTGGAACATTGGCACCCTGGCCAGGAGCCCTCAATAGCCTTCGTCTATTCCTGTTTTATATTTTTGGAATATTTTTTTTTTGGAATAATTTTTTGGAATAATTCGGATGCCTGCCTTGTCGCCGTGGGAGCGGGAGACCGGACTAAATGGGCCGCAGGCCTGATCCAGCTGCCAGGCTCTTCTCACCCTCGTATGGAGAGAAGGGACACCCACCCACCCCACAGCTGATGTAGTAAACGTCCCTCCGCTCTGCTCTCTCTGCCAGGTCACGTTCCCGATCCGCGTTCTCAAACTCTTGGGCGCCGAGACGCTGCTGGTGACCAACGCGGCAGGGGCCTTGGCTGATTCGTACAGCGTCGGGGACCTCATGATTATTCGGGACCACATCAACTTGCTGGGCTTGGCCGGGCTAAACCCCTTGCTGGGGCCCAATGAGGAGAGGTGAGTGCCAGGCCAGCACCAGGCCAGGAGTCCTCCAGCTCCATGCAGAGGAGCTCTGTGCATGAGCATGCATGAGCATGGGGTTGCGGATAGTCTCTTTCTGGCTCTCAGGACTACCCAAATCACATTCCCTCTTCCCAGGCCACACCTCTCACCAGCTCTGCTTCACATTATTGTAATTCCTTTCCCCCTTAAGCTGCAGGCATGAAACCTTTACATGTGTCACGTGTCTGCTACACACCAGTACAGACTGCTGGGAACTTCCGTTGTGTATAGCTTTTGTTTTTCTCACTGTCTCTTTGTGAATACGAAGGAAAGATGCCATGAATTGTCTGTCCTGAATAATGCTGAATAAACTGCTGTAAATATGCTTCTACATAAGCCTCTCAGCACCTCTTGTTGGACTGCAAAGTCTGCTAAACTGTGTTCAGGTTCAGGTGGTCTGTTTGGCCCTGGCATCTGGCACCATGCCAGTTTTCCTCCCTGCTCAGAGCACCCCATTCTTTCTCCAGGTTTGGACCTCGCTTCCCTGCTCTTTCGGATGCATACGACAGCCAGATCCGCACTTTGGCCATGGACACAGCCCGGCGCCTTGGCTACAGCTCTTTCATCAAAGAGGGGGTGTACTGCATGGTCGGGGGCCCCAATTTCGAATCTATCGCAGAGGCCCGACTCCTTCACGTGCTGGGGGCAGATGCTGTGGGTAAGAACTGGAAGGAAGCTGCGTCTCTTTGCGTCCGGTAACCCTTGGCCTTGTTCTACACCTGCTAGATTGCCTTCTTCCCTATGGCCAGCCTTTGCCAACCCAGTACCCTCCAGATGTTTTGGACTACAACTCCCATCAGCGCCAGCCAGAGCTGTAGGCCAACACCTCTGGAGAGCACCAGGTTGGCAAAGCCTGCCTATGGCTTTAAGCATCTTGTTTGCAGCACTGATTTGGTTGCAAAGTTTTATTACTTTGTGGTTGCCATGGAGGGGGAATTCTTTAGCAAGTGCCTGCACTCATTGTTTAATTCTACAGGTTACTCCCCCCCACACACACACTATGTGAATCCCACTTGCATGCAACTGCATTTATGACATAGATTGGCCCAGACGCGTAGCTAGCCGCTGGGCTGCCGGGGGCGGCAAGCCAAGCGGCACCCATGGGGCGGGGCGTCGCTCTGTGCGCATGACGTCATGACGCATGCGCACGGAACGACGCCTCCGCCTGGGCCAGTTGGCCCGCCCCTCTCCCACTCTGCTCCGTGAGCGGAGCCGTCCCGGGGAAAGGAGAGGGGTTGGGCCAGCGAGGGTGGTGTCATTCCCCTCGCTGGCCTGCCCCTGTCCTTTCCCCCCTGGGCTCCGCTCCCTGAGCACAGCGGGCAGGGAGCGGAGCGGCGAAAAAAGCCGCTGAAAGGGGGAAAGCCCCCTCTTTCAGCGGCTTTTTTCGCCACTGGCTGGAGGCGGGCCATGCGCTGCTGCTCCCGGGTGACGGAGGGAGCGGCGGCGCGTGGAAGTGGTGGGAGGGGCCGCCGCTTGTCACCCTGTCACTGGGGGCGTACCACCCCTACCGCCCCTCCCCAGCGACGCCCCTGGATTGGCCTTCCCTTGCTTGGCTCCTGGAACATAACCACCCGCATAACTGGGAGGCAGGGATGCCTGTATTTGCAAAAATAAAAATTCTAGAGAGTACCTGATCTCAGACAAATGCACCACAGGAAAGATGCATCTGGGTTGCTAGGGGGCAAAGAGAGGGCAAACTAGAGATTCCAAGGACTGCTAGAAAGTAAGATGCCCTGAAAGGGGGGGGGGAGAAACCAGAAGCTCTATAGGACCTCAGGGATTTTTATTGCCCGGTGTCCAAACAACTCGCTTAACAATCAATCACAGCTCTGACTTCACTCATTGGCTAAAATCACTGATAGGCGGGAGCATCCAGGCTGGCTCATTTCACAAGAATCGCTTAGACATGTACCTGGGCATTTGGCTTCATATGTTTCTTTGTAAGAGAGCTAAATATTTCCTTAAAAAAAAAAAAAAGAAAGTTCCGAGTCTGAAGCCTTTGCCGAGGGGGCCAGTGGCACCAGGCTGACAACTCCCGAGCTAAACTTTTGTTATGCAGAGGTGTAATTTGCTGTGAAGTCCTGCACCAAGCTTACGAGATTGCGTCCCGCTTCCTTTTAGGGATGAGCACGGCAGCAGAAGTCGTTGTGGCCAGGCACTGTGGCTTGCGGGTGTTTGGTATCTCGCTGATCACCAACAAGGTGACAAAGGACTACAGCGTGAAAGAGAGTGTCGACCATCACGGGGTGCTTGAAGTGAGCCGGAGGAGAGCTTCCACGCTCCAGGCGCTCATCACAGCCCTAGTGGGCAGGCTGGACTCTTGCAGCGGTGGCGGCGGCGGCCAGAAGTACGACGAGACCTATCAGAATGGAGTCTAAAAACGCCAGGCTTCAGCTGTGGACCCAGGAGTGTGCTGGCAGCAAGGGGAGAGCCACCCGCTCCACACCGTACTCCAAACAAAATCTGGACTGAGAATCCAAAACTTTGACCATGCCTGTCTCAATCAAGTGACCAGCCTCTGCCAAGCTAGTACCCTCCAAATGTTTTGGACAGCAACTCCCAGTTCTGGCAGTCCAAAACATCTGGTGGGCACCAGGTTGGCAAAGGCAGCTTGACACCAACCCTGCAGATGTCTTAGTTCTTTATTGTAAGCTGGCCTATCCCTTGTTGGCCCCACAAAGCCCACTGAGCCTGGGAGAGCCAATGGTGGTACATTGATGAGAGGGTTGGACTAGGACCCTGGACAGACCCAGATTCAAATCCCCACTTGGCCATAAAGCTCACTGGGTGACCTTGGGCCAGTCACTGCCGTTCAACCGAACCTACCTCGCAGGGTTGTTGCAGTGAGGATAAAACCGGGAGCAACAGCAAACATATACATCGTCTTGAGCTCCTTGGAGAAAAGGTGGGATTATAAAGTAATAAACAAACTGTCCATATCAACTGCTCTGTGCTATCCTGGAGGAATAAATAAATACTGTAAAAATGCACATAGGATTTAAAAGTTAACACAACACGCCACCCTAATCTCTGAGTGGTGCAAGGTTCCAGACAGGGTGGATTTGATTTAAATCAAACTGATTTAAATCACGATTTAAATCACTAGTCAGTAAGGCTCGGGGTGGATTTAAATAAAAAAAAAATCCTATTTAATTTTTTAAAAATCCGATTTAAATTTTTTTAAAAATTGGATTTTTAAAATTTAAATCCACCCTGAGCCTTACTGACTAGTGATTTAAATCGTGGTTCCAGAGGTTCCAACCATGGCGTTTTACAGTCTGCAGCCTTCCCTGTCCTCGCCAGGTCACAGTCACAGCCAACTCTGAAACTCTAATTCAAACTCTCCTTTGTCTTCCAAGTGAACTCTTGAGTTGAGGAAGGGCCCCTTCCTTTTTGCATCTGGCACAAAGTTCCATCTCTCTGGCTTTCCTAATGGCTCATTACCTTCCCTGTTTCTTTCTTAATAGCTCGTTTCCCAGGTGATTTCCAGGCTGGCCAGCATTAGAATCTGTGCTGGATCCAGGAATTAGAAGTGGGGGTCCAAGCATTCACCCTAACCCTGCAAACCTGGGAACTGCCATTCTAGGTGGCATTGCAGCTGGGGGAATCCCTTTATTCTCAGCGTCTTATTTTAAAAAATGCAAAAGAAACGAGACTCTTGTCGTGGGAGAGCAGGTGGAGGTGGCAACTATGGGAATTAAACCACGTTCAGTATAGTGGGCCATCGGAGCCATGAAAAAAAAACAGGAGCCTTGGGGACGTATTATTTATTAAGTTTCAATATCACCCTTCACCCGAGGATCACAGGGTGTTTTAGGATATAAAAACACACAAATACGTAACATAGTAATGTAAGGGGAAATCCCAGGTGTGGAACTGTCCAGGCACCTGGCCCTTGGGGATAAGCCCACTGGTTTCTGCGGAGTTAAATAAAAGAAGTCCAGCCACTGGAGCAAGGACAAGACAGGGTTTATTATTGCGCAATAGGTTACAGTAAAACTGCACCCCGAGAGCAGCGTTACAAGAACTTTTAAAAAATCCTACCATATCCCAGAATACAGTTTGGAAACATCATCACTACATCACGAAAGGAGAGGGTTATACATGATTAACATATAGGAAAAACAAGATTAACATGGGGGAAACAGAGCAATATCAGGGAGATAGCCCTGAGCCAATGTGAATGGGTGTTAAGTATTGGCAAGGATACCTTGACCTGGGAGAGAACAATGGGATTCCGGTTGAGGGATATTAGCCCAGTGGCTTCCTGGAGCACCCAGAGATTACCTGCTGAGGCATTTCCCTGTGTACTTGGTCTCTCGCCTACTGGATCATGGCAGAGAGATGGGTTTCCTTAAGGGCATCACTCCGTACCCCAATGAGTTTACTCGGGAGGAGACTTTGCTTAGGTGACACCCCCCCCCCGTAATTTCCGTAACAATTAACAAACAAGAGGAATTATCTCCTGACAAACACACACACACACAGTTTAAAGGCCATAGTTTACTTTGCCAATACAGTGCACTATGTGGGACATGGGCATGGGCCCAAGCAACTCATTGGGGGAGCCCCCACCTGGCATGCATAAGGTCCCAGGTTTAATCGCCAGCATCTTCAGGTGGGTTCGACTTGAACCCTGCAATATTCATCAGAGGCCTTTCTTTGTCTGCCTCCTCCACAAGAAGTCCGGAGGGCAGTAATATGAAGGGGCCTTTTCTGCACTGGCTCCCCATTTGTGGGATGCTCTCCCCAGGGAGACTCGCTTGGCACTTTCATTAAAAAATATCCCTCTTCTCCCAGGCATTCAACTTATTAATGTCCTATGTTTTTTTATAAAAAAAAATGTGGTTTTTTGGGGGGTGGGGTGGGGTGATCAGTTTGATTTTGTTTTGTGTTCTCATTTTTTTATTTTTATACTGCGAATTGCCCTGTGATCTTTGGATGAAGGGTGGTATGCAAATTTAATAAAAAGCAATAATCATGCTGCACAGGAAAGGCTCCTGTATCACAACTGCAATACATTAATTTAACGCTGAGGGGGGGGAAAACCCCCACGTATTTCAGCATCAGGCACACTCTGCATGGAGCTCCAGGTGCGATGGACAAGGCTCCCTGTCTGTAAATCTGGACTGCTGCTGTCAGTCCGTGCAGGCAATACAGAGCTAAATTGAGCAGCAGCCTGACTCAGCATGCAGCAGCTTCCTACCTAACGGGGTGGGGGAAATGTGGGGCTGAAACACAAGAAGACAAGGCGCTCCCTTCGGTGCAATTGGCTTTGCAAAGGAGAGAGCGGGGAAATAGACAAGCCAACATAAAATAAAATAAGACGCTTTTGCAGCGCGGCAGCCGGCCGCACCATGTCGAGAGGCGCACGTGTGTGAAAGGGCGATCGCGCATGTGCGGAATGCTGGAAGGCGGAGGCGCGGTCACTGCCGGGGCGGGGCCTTCCTTACCTCCAGGGACCGTCCATAAAGTACCCGATCCCGGAAGGCGGAGAATACTGCGGGGGGCGCGAAAGGCGGAAGCCGAAATCTCAGATACAGCATTAAATATTTCCAAAGGGTCGCTGGCAGGGAGGAGGAGGAGATTCTTTCCACGCCGATGGTTCTTTAGGGTGCGGAACGCTTCCGAAAGCGTGTGGTACTTTGCGGACGGTCCCCCCGCTAGGCTCAGGCTCGGCTTCCGTACTTCTCTCGGTCGCCATGGAGACGGACGGGCGGCCGCGCCGGAGGGCGGGGGCCTTCCCCGGTTGCTAGGAGACGCGGGAGGCTCGGGAAAAGCGTGACGGGGAGCGGCAGCAGGTAAAGGCCGCGTGGAGCGTACCTGGCCAGGGGCAGTCTATCCCTGAAGGACTGCTGTTGGGGCGGGGGGAGCGGCAGCAGGTGGTCCAGGAGAAGAAGCGGGGAGACTGCACTTGGTCCACCTCTCTCCCGAAAAGGGCCATTCAATATTTTATTATTATTGTTATCATCACCACCATTATTATTATTATTATTATTAATTTTCCATTTAAACATATATAATCACATCATTGTTATCCACTTTACTTCTTTCGCTCATTATCGCCTGTCTACTTCCTTCCCTCCCGCCCCTTGGCTTTCAAAACTAACCTTTATACCACAGCATTTTATATATTTTTCCAGTTCTAATGAAACTCACCACAAAATACCTCAAAGTTTAAATAAATGTAGAAAGCTAAAAAAAAAAAATTCTCATTACAAGTCTTCAAATCACCCTGCTGGTGTTGTTAATTGCTTACAATGAGCTTTCGAATATTCAAAACAAAATAAAAAAATCCTTCCAGTAGCACCTTAGACACCAACTAAGTTTGTTATTGGTATGAGCTTTCGTGTGCATGCACACTTCTTCAGATACATTCTTTCGAATATTGTATAAATTTACTCCAGTCTTTTTTGGAATACTTGATCGTGCCTGTTTCAGATTCCCCCATCAGCTTCGCCAGTTCTGCAAAGTCCATCATTTTCATCTGCCCCTCTTCTTTCGTTGTTAATTCTTGTTGTCGTTATTGTTTTAACATTTGATTGGGAGCCGTCCAGAGTGGCTGGGGAAACTCAGCCAGATGGGCGGGGTACAAATAATAAATTATTATTATTATTATTAGCTTTCCTGTTTTATCATCTCACCAATGCATAGAATGTTACAGTCAAACACATGGCAGGAAGAAGAGAGAAAAAAGATAACATCAGTATCAGACAGATTTCTGTAAACAATAATAGCAACATAGCTTGTATTTCCAATTTCATTGACTCTTATGAACCTCACTATTAACTCCCCTTCTTTCTCTGGTTTCTTATCTGTCGTCTTTCTGACTGCGTTTTCTTATCCTACTAAATCAGTGTTTTTCAACCACTGTTCCGCGGCACACTAGTGTGCCGCGAGATGTTGCCTGGTGTGCCATGGGAAAAATTGAAAAATTCAAGAGAATTACTTTATATATAGTCAATATAGGCACAGAGTTAAATTTTATAACATTTTCTAATGGTGGTGTGCCTCGTGATTTTTTTCATGAAACAAGTGTGCCTTTGCCCAAAAAAGGTTGAAAAACACTGTACTAAATTATATCCATCTCCTTGCACTGCCCCACTTAGTCACATCTACTGCTGATCTCCCCCCCCCCTTCAGTCTGTTAAACTTAATTTCTTGTTATAATATTTCCCCCCATGTATTCTCTATAGAATGTCCGGTCCTCTTTTAAATTCTCACAGCCTTCATTTCTTAGTCTGTTTGTCATGCTGGCCAGTCCTATATACAGGTGAAACTCGAAAAATTAGAATATCGTGGAAAGGTTCATTTCTTTCAGTAATTCAGCTTAGAAGGTGAAACTAATATATGAGATAGACTCATGACATGCAAAGCAAGATATGTCAAGCCTTTATTTGTTATAATTGTGATGGTTATGGCGTACAGCTGATGAAAACCCCAAAGTTGAGATTGTGAATTTGGGGTTCTCATCAGCTGTACGCCATAATCATCACAATTATAACAAGCAAAGGCTTGACATATCTCGCTTTGCATGTCATGAGTCTATCTCATATATTAAACTCCAGTAGCTAATGAAAACAATTGCTTACATAAATGGATTTTTCCACAATATTCTAATTTTTTGAGTTTCACCTGCAGTATCCTAGTATTTTCAAGGTGCCGTTCTTGTTCCCCACTTCTGTGCTACCAGAATTCAGGCAGCTGTGGTCACAGACATCCATAGAGTAGTTTGGGTTTTGGGGGGATTTCTGTTGTTCTAGTCATGCAACTCCCTGTTGTTGTTGTTCAGTTGTTCAGTCGTGTCCGACTCTTCGTGACCCCATGGACCAGAGCACGCCAGGCACGCTTATCCTCCACTGCCTCTCGCAGTTTGGCCAAATTGATGCTAGTCGCTTCGAGAACACTGTCCAACCATCTCATCCTCTGTCGTCCCCTTCTCCTTGTGCCCTCCATCTTTCCCAACATCAGGGTCTTTTCCAGGGAGTCTTCTCTTCTCATGAGGTGGCCAAAGTACTGGAGCCTCAACTTCAGGATCTGCCCTTCCAGTGAGCACTCAGGGCTGATTTCTTTAAGAATGGATCGGTTTGATCTTCTTGCAGTCCATGGGACTCTCAAGAGTCTCCTCCAGCACCAGAATTCAAAAGCATCAATTCTTTGGCAATCAGTCTTCTTTATGGTCCGGCTCTCACTTCCGTACATTACTACTGGGAAAACCATAGCTTTAACTATACGGACCTTTGTCGGCAAGGTGATGTCTCTGCTTTTTAAGATGCTGTCTAGGTTTGTCATTGCTTTTCTCCCAAGAAGCAGGCGTCTTCTAATTTCGTGACTGCTGTCACCATCTGCAGTGATCATGGAACCCAAGAAAGTGACATCTCTCACTGCCTCCATTTCTTCCCCTTCTATTTGCCAGGAGGTGATGGGACTCCCTGAGCACCCACAAAATTCCCGAGGAAGGGGCTGGGCTCCCACAAACTTTGGTGCCAGCCCCATGCACCCACCTTCACAGGGCCAAGCGGGCACTCCTGATGTCATGGCAAGGCCTAAAACAAGGATTTATTAGGCGGTGGGGGGGCAAGCTTTATGTTGGGGGCGGGAGAGAACCAAGTTTTCTGCAATGTAATCGGTCAGTTAAGTATTTTTATTTACTTTCCATTTTTCCAAAATAAAGGAAGAATGGATACAGAAACTTATGGAATTAGGCAGAAATGGCGAGACTTAATTTACAGATAAATTATAAACAGATAAACACATCGGCGGGGTTATTGTAACAACCTGCAGTTTTATAAGAGTATATATTTAAAGAAGATGAATAAGTGAGCAAATTAAGTTAATTCGGATAATTTGCAGAAGAGATTAGAAGCAAATTTAAGGAACCACAGAAAGAGGGGGATGGAAGTCAAGTTTTGAAATGTCAAAATGAATGCAAAATTAGTGTAATGTATAAAATTAGGGAAATATGTAAACTTTAAAAGTATAAATAAATAAACAGAACCCCCCCAAGTATTTTTCTTTACTTGATTTGGGGGGGGGCAGCTTCTCCCCCCAGCTATGCTGCCCATGGCCTTAAATGGATCCAGATAACCCATTTCCTGCAAAAGCAGGCCTGCAGCTGAGCCAACACTCTGCAATAGCAGCTCCAGTGCTGTCAAGTATCCCGTTTCCCCCGGGATTCTCCCTTATTTCAAGCAGTTTCCCGCTGCTCTCCCTTATTTTTTATTTCCCTTAAATTTCCCATTTTTAATGGAAGCAGCTCCTCCCCTGCTGGCCAGGGACTGGGTGGGAAGACCTTGCCTACTTGGAGAGAAAAGCCTCAGCCCTCAAAGCAAGTGGGAGCTGTTTCCCGTGCTTACAGGGGGGTGTATTCCTCCCCCTGCATCAGCCCCTATCCGTTGCCGCCGGGCCCCTCAGCTGGCCAATAGGGTTAGCTGGCGGGCGGAGCCTGGCTGCCTTTGAGCAGCTGCTGCTTCCTGTCCTGTTTTGATGGGATCAGACAAGAAGATGATGGGGCTCCATTGCGCGGAGCACATGGCTGCCATCATCTTTGCTCCGCTCTGACCCCGAATCCGCTTGGAGTTTACATTGCTGCTCCGCCCACTTTTGCTTCTGGCTCCGCCCACCACTGACATGTGACGGTCCCCAGGATAGGTGAGACTGCTGATCCCTTATTTTCAAATCCGAAACTTGACAGCTATGAGCAGCTCAACGCTTCTGAGTCCAGGCTTACTTTCCAAGCTGCGACCCCAGAGGTGCTCCTGTGTTAACCCTGCCGATTCTTTATCCGGAAATGGAGGGGCTACCTGAAATGGGGAAGCGTTTCTCTCACCGCCTGGCATTTGGTGATGTAAAAAATAAACTGCAGCTTTAAACCTTATTTAAACAGCATTTTCGAGCAATATTTAAAGCGGGAAAGCAGAGTCTTGAGTTGGGTGACTTCAAGTGTGCATGGTCGTAGCCAGGAAAGGGGGGGGGGGGCATTAATGGGTTGTTGTTTTTATTCTGCTTATATATTTTGTGGTTTTATATTTTGATTTTGTCTTGTGAACCGTCCTGAGACATCTGGGTATAGGGCGGTATATAAATCCAATTAATAATAGTAATAATAATAATAATAATAATAATAATTTTTGTTAGGTGGGGGCAGCCAATGTTTTTTGGGCTTTTTTTTTTAAGGAAATCAAAATTTTTTGGGGAAAGTGTGGGTAAATATACCCTGTAAATATGCTTGGGGAGGAGTGTTCCCTCAGCCTCCTCTCTTCTCCCCTCTCCTTGGGAGTCCTCCTGGAAACCGCTGCCGCTGCCCCTGGTCTCTGAGCTGTCCCCCCCTGCTCCAAGGAGAGGTGCCTCCTCACACTGCCCCACAGGCAGGGGCATAGGAAGGGGGGCGGTGGAGGCGGATCGCCCCGGGTGCTGTCACAGAGGGGAGTGACATTCTGCACGCTGCCTGCCTGTGACTCCCAAGCCTACCCCGAGCCATTGGGGTAAGGCGGGGAGCCGCGCTGCTTTGCCAGCATCTCCCCCCCCCCTTTTGACAGCTTGGGGGAGGCTTGGGAGTCTCGGGCAGGTGGTGCACCGGACGTCCGCCATGTGGGCGGCTCGCTCTGCCTCTGGCTGCAAGGCGCGCGCACCACTCCGGGCACCTGGGAGGGCACCCTCTATGCCACGCCCCCCTCGGGAGCGCACCCGCCCTGGGCAGGGCGGGCATATGCTCCGCCACTGCCCACGGGGGCCTAGGATGCACACCCTGGCCAGCCCCAGAGGCACCATTCGCCTGGGGAGCTTGTAGCCAGGGCTGCTGTACCAAACAGCTGTGAAAGCCTTTGGGAGGTGACAGAGGAGCGAGAGAAGGAAAGAGGGACAGAGGCCAGTGTTGCCTGCGGCACCCCTGACCATCCTTCAAGGCACCCCAGGGTGCCACGGCACACTGGTTGAAAACCACTGCTTTGCTTGATGAGCGAGAAGTGTTCCGTTTTAAGAAGACCAAGTATGTTTCAAATGAATTGGGCAGGTGTATAGTTGAGCACGCCTCTCTTTGTGTTCCCATTTATCCGAGTGTTTCTCACCCTCTGCAGCACTCCTCCTCGCGAGCTCAAACGATGGCTTTCCAGAGTCCAACTATCTCCCCCAAGAGCCTCATCAGCTCCATAAGACAAACTGTGAGTCCCAGAAAGTGGGGAGGGTGGGGGAATTTTACAAAACAGTACGGCAACTGGTATATTGTAAGTCGTTGTGAGTTTGCATTTTGTAAACAAAGCGACTAATTAGCCCAATAAATAATATTAAAACAACTAAATCCAGTTTGCCCACACTTCTTTCTTCCCCGAATGTATTTACGTATATATTTATAAAAGCACTTGCGTGCAGTTATATCATTGAATACTGTATTAAATGTGTTTGTGGGAGAACGATTAATGATTCGTTTTATTACGTATTTTGTTTTTGTTTTATTACGTATTTTGAATTCTCATTTTGTCTTCTGTTATCAACCACCCTGGGATCTTCGGATGAAAGGCGGTATGCAAATTTAATAAGTACGTAATTGAAATAGATATCGAAGCATTTTGCAAGAATATCTCTACACAATAAAAAAAAAAATAGAATTGGAAATTGCAGAAAGATGGTTTCTTAATTGCCTGCATAAGATTGGTGGCATAGAAACATTCAAAGTGTTGATATGAACCTATAAGGTCCTATGCAGCTCAGGCCCCAGTTGTTTGAGAGATCACCTTATCCCTTATATAACCAGTAGGTCACTACATGTGTTGGTCTCCCTGAGTAGAGCTTGAGCTCTCTCCCAGTTGAATGACTACCGGCTATTTGTGAATAGCATCGGGGCCTTTGTGGGTCCCCCTAGGGGAATAGGCTGAGCTGAGGAACACTAGATTACACTTTCTTCAGACAGGCAAGGAACCGTTTGCTTCACAGACAGAAAGGCACTCTGCACATGCCCAGGGATATGTTTGCTTTTAGGGCCTTTTTTCGTTTGTTTTTTTGTCTTAAAGGGTGTTCTTCTGCTGAATATTGTCTGTTTCCTCCATATGAGCCTGTCCCTTTCTTGTGCTGCTTTTAGGATTACAGCAAATGGCAAAGAGACAATGTGGCACAGAAGTCCGCACTGAAATTAAACATGCCTCCGATTTCGGCATCAAAGGACTTGAAGAAGGAAGGGGGTGTCAGTTCTCCAGAAAAGCCTAAAGAGAAGAAAATAGGTTGGGAAAGGTTTTGCTTGTGTGCCTGGACTCCGGCACCCGGGGGGAGGAGGAGGAGTCCGTTGCCACCCCAAACTCTTCTGGGCTGGAGAGACTTTCAGCACATTCTCCCCTTCTCTGCCATGTTGTCCCCAGCAGCTATAAACCGGGTGCTTTACCCCAAACGAATTTAATGCCACTTTCCGTTTCAGAATGGGCAGCGACTGCAAAAGCGGTCGTGAGAATGATGCCCCCTATGCGACAGAAGCCCACTTGGAATCTAAGTATGACAAAGGAAATGGCCCGGGCCAAGAGGCTGGAGAATATCAAAATCATTCAGGTACATAAAACGATACCCTGCGTTGAAACTGTGGCATCAGGTGCTGCTGATACAGACATAGGGATGGTCCAGAAACATAGAATTGTAGAGTTAGAAGGGACCCCCCCAACAGCCCTTCAGATATTTGAAGATGGCTATTGTATCTCCTCTCAGGCTCCTCTTTTCCAGGCTGTCAGGAAAACCCCCTCCCCGCCACGGCCGGCGTCGCAGGAGCATTTAGAGTACAGGGATCCACGTCCGCTGTTTACGAGCTCCTCCTCCCCCTCTTCCAGTGGGAGCTCGCATTCTTCGTATTCCTCAGGCGGGGACGGAGAGGGGGAGACAGGAAGGCGGTGGAGGGGCTTAGAAGGGGTCGGAGAGCCTCAACAGCACAGGGAAAGCAGAGATAGAGGTCAGGTTCCCACGCTACGTGGTCGGTCACAGGAGGGAAGAAGGAGGGGTTTCAGGGTTCCGAGGCTTTTCTGGTGGAAGAGAAACCGAAAGAGTTCATTCCTGGACACTGATGAGTATGGAGAGGATGCTTGAGACTTTGCTTTGCTGTACATAGCTTGCACAATAAAGAACTTAGTTTTTAGAAGTTCTTTGCCTTGGACTGTTACTCATGAGCAACCACTAAGCGTCCTTACACAGGCTAAACATCCCCAACTCCCTCAACTGTTCCTCATCAGGCTTGGTTTCCAGACCCTTGACCATCTTGGTCGCCCTCCTCTGCATACCTTCCAGCTTGTCAATATCCTTCTGAAACTGCGGTGCCCAGAGTTGGACACAGGACTCCACGTAGTCTAGTAAAACCCTTGCGGTGTTGCCCAGAATCGGGTGTAGATTTGATTTCTGCATTTTTGACCAGAAACTCCAAATTTGGCGATGGGGACCAGTTGTGCAATTTCCACAACAGTGCAAAAGGGCGTGGGCAGGAGAAGTAGCCGGGGGGTTGCAGCGTTCTAGGACCGTTGGCATTCTCCGGTTTTGGGTGGCGTTAAGAAGAGGTGAGCTGTTTGGTAACCCCTTCCTTCCAAAAAATTTCCCAGAGGTTTATCAAGCACAAGGCAAACAGCTTGGAAGAAATAAAACGCCATTCCAACTTTCTCCTGGAGAAAAACCGGGCGCTGATGGAGGAGATCAAGGAGATGGATGCAGACACCGTCATCCAGGCCAGGGGCCTTCTCCAGCAGTACGACATGTTTGGGGTAAGGCTGGTGTAGTCAGGAAGCTGCCTTAGTCATCTGAATGGCTCTGTGTCAGGGCCCAGCGATAATTGGCACAGAAGGGGACCTCCTGAATCCCAGCCCTTTGCTTTAACCAAGCAGCTTCTCTATGCTTCTAGAAACGTAGGAAGCTGCCTGATACTGAGTCATAGAATCATAGAATCCTAGAGTTGGAAGAGACCACAGGGGCCATCCAGTCCAACCCCCTGCCAAGCAGCAAACACCATCAAAGCATTCCTGACAGATGGCTGTCAAGCCTCTGCTTAAAGACCTCCAAAGAAGGAGACTCCACCACACTCCTTGGTAGCAAATTCCACTGCCGAACAGCTCTCACTGTCAGGAAGTTCTTCCTAATGTTTAAGTGGAATCTTCTTTCTTGTAGTTTGAATCCATTGCCCCGTGTCCGCTTCTCTGGAGCAGCAGAAAACAACCTTTCTCCCTCCTCTAGATGACATCCTTTTATATATTTGAACGTGGCTATCATATCACCCCTTAACCTTCTCTTCTCCAAGCTAAACATACCCAGCTCCCTAAGCCGTTCCTCATAAGGCATTGTTTCCAGAGTACTGGTCATAGAATCATAGTATAGTAAATTTGGAGAGGACACCCAAGGGCCATCTAGTCCAGCCCCCTGCAACAGTCCATCTAGCACAGGATTGTTGTGACTAGCGGTGACTTCCCAGGGTTTCAGGTAGGAGTCTTTCCCAGACAGGAGTTAAATAGGGAACCTTTTTTTGCAAGCGAAGCATGTTCTCTGCCATTGACTTAACAGCTCTTCCCATATACCCAGGAGCGGTTGAAGTTCATGCAATTAGATTATAAATTGCCCGCCTGCAATGTATTGGCCGGCCTGCTGTGATGTCATGGAACGTTCACAAGCATTCTGAGGCACTGAAACCTATCGCTATGGAAAACAATCTTAGTGCAATCTTACTCACTGCGGTTGCAACCGGAATCGTTGGATGAGAAGTTCAGCAATTTTGCTTGCAATCCTTAACACATTTACTAGGCAGTAATCCCCACTGAGCACAGTGAGGGTTAATCCTGAATGCTGTGCATGTTTTAAATATTTTGTTTATGTTTTGTGTTATTCGCTCTGAAGTATTATAAAATCCAGTTTACATAGTGCACCATAGATATTGGCATTATGATAATGGCAGCTTTATTTTCAGTCCCTTTCCCAGAAACCCCAACATAGATTTTGACTTTCCCCCAGCTGCTGCAAACCGGGGTTGTCATTTTCATCAAGCATTCCACTGTGACTCCCGGGCGCTGTCCCTGGCCAGTCTCCACTAGCTCAGACTCCAGGAGTGCCTATGGGAAGTTAGGATGTTTTTGTCCCAGCCTGCATTGCTTGACAGTTGCTTATATGGCTATTCTAACCCCCAGCCACCCAGTTTGGAGGGATCCTTTTGGATTTCTTCCCTATAGACTTTTCTGTACAAACTAGGAGCTGCAACAAGCGGTTCACGAACTAGTTTTGGTTCTTGGTAGTCCCAAGAACCGGTGCCTTTTGCTCCTGTCTCTGCAGACAATCATCCGATCTCTTCGGGACTCAAGTCAGAACCAAGCTGGTGTAGCAAAAGCAGATCTTGCGGCAGCAGAGAAAATGGTGGAGAAGAATTTGGGAAGTAAGCAGCACGCAATTTGGGACACCTTGCCTCCTGCTCCCAGCTGGGTGGGACAGAGAAGAAGCCCAAGCCAGTAAACTCAAGATCTTTGGATTTAGCTGTAGTGGAAAGTTAGCTTGCCCGACACATTCAGATTGTGTTCCTCTGTCTGTTGCCTCTTGTTACGAAAGGGGTGGAACACACAGATACGAGAAGCCCAGGCAATGCATTGGCAATCCAGGCTAGCTTCCATAGAAATGGAGGGACCAAGGAGATTTGTTCTTTGCATGCGTCTGTCTCAAGAGACAATGGAGTGCGCTGCTGAGACACAAGCCTGGGAGTGTGCAGAAAATACCTGAAGGCAGCCCTTTTCAGGGAAGTTTTTAATGTGTGATATTTTTGTATCTGATTTTTGTTGGAAGCCGCCCAGAGTGGCTGGGGAAATCCAGCCAGATGGGCGGGGTACAAATAATAAATATTATTATTATTATTATTATTATTATTATTATTATGGAGGTCCTGGGCTGCCCAGACCACAAACCCTCCTTCTTGTCCTTGCTGATGGGGTCCAAAGGAAAGCAGAGAAACAAATTTGGCAGAAAACAGAAAAATACAAATCAAATTAACAAATGCAAACAATACCCTGCTACACACACAATTTTAAATACCACATAGATTGTTTTAATTAGCCACAGGCCTGGGAGAAGAGGAGTGTTTTATCCTCTCGTTAATTCTGCTGTTTTAAATGTGCATTTTGTATTTGACCTCATCTAGCAACGTTTTCTTTTGAAATGTTTAGGATTTTCTTTGCTAACTTTGTTTGTGTTAAATACGTATTCTGTAGCTGACCTCCTTTGTAATTTTTCTTTCGAAATCTTTTAAGATAATATTTTAGTTAAGTATGTTGCTTGGTCTGTATACTTTATGTTTGACTTTCTTCAGTAATGCTTTCTTCTGGATTGTTTTCTTTGACGTTTTAATGTGGTGTAAACCGCTTTGAGATTTTTTCCCCCTTTAAAATATAAAGCGGTATAGAGATAATAAATAAATAAGTAAGTAAATAAATGTTTCCCTTTATCTTCTTCCTCTTGCCTTGCCCTCTTCCTCCCACTCCAGAACTGGATCAGGAGATGAAACGCATGCAGGCCAAAGTGCACGTCCTCCAAGAAGAGCTCAACATCCTGAAAACCTACATGGACAAGGAATACCCGGTGAAAGCCGTCCAGATAGCCTCTCTGATGCGCAGCGTCCGAAACCTGAACGAAGAGCAACAGGTGAGCCGAGGGAGGCCTTGCTGGCCTCTGCCTTGTCTTTGTGGGCACGGGGCTGGCAGCAAAGAGCCCTTGGGTACCGGTCTGATCCGTTCTCCTGCTTTGCCGCCCCCAGGATGAGCTGGAGGAGATGGAGGATATGTTCAAAAGGTACCTGGAAAATATGAAGACGAAGGCGCGAGAGGAGCGGGAGCGCTTTATGCAGCACGTTACAGAGGTCCGTGGGGCAGGGCTGGTTGTCTGTGCTTTGCCCGGTGGATGGGTTCGGGTGGGGCTGGTTGGGGTTGTCTACTCTCCGTGCGATGTGTGTCCGGGTTTCCTCACTTGGCCAGAGGTCCGGAGAGATCTTCTCCTGGGCTACAAGCTTGTTACCACGGCAGGAGAAAGTAAAGTTGCAGATTTTCCTTGAGGACCTTTTTTGGAAATTATTTCCCTACACTGGGAGTTTCCAGTGCAGTGTCCACAGGGGCCAAGACAGGTTGGCGGAGTCAACAGGTGTAGCAGCAGCAAGTGAGAGGGAAGAGGACTCCCTGCGATGACCCAGTTAGACCATTTTGCTCATTGTGGTCTTCCTCCGACAGACAGCAGCTCCTGAGGTTTTCAGACAGGGCATATCCCTACTTGGGGATTGACCTGGGACCTTTCGCACACAGAGCACATGCTCTGCCTTTGAGCGAAGGCTCTCAAACGCTCCCTTCCCCGGTGTTGCTGTTGCAAACAAACCCACAAACCTTAGCAGATGCTTTTAAGTAAAAAGCAGAACGTCAGGGGATCTGATCACAGTTTTCTCATGCCATTTCTGTTTGGGCCGCCACCAGGCCCAGAAAGTACTGGCCTAGATCTACCGATGATCCGATGCAAGATAAGGCAACTGTGTACATATATGCATATGTAGTTCAAAATGTCTGGGAAATGCTCTTCTGTCTCCTGGAGCAGAAAGTGCAGCAGGAATAGTCCCCCCGCCCATCTCTGACAGGGAGATTCATGCCCTCTGAAAAATGATTTCATTTATGATAGTCAAGCGGCAGATCAAGGGAAGTAATAGTACCACTGTATTCCGCTCTGGTCAGACCTCACCTGGAATACTGTGTCCAGTTCTGGGCACCACAGTTCAAGAAGGATACTGACAAGCTGGAACGTGTCCAGAGGAGGGCAACCAAAATGGTCAAAGGCCTGGAAACGATGCCTTATGAGGAACGGCTTAGGGAGCTGGGTATGTTTAGCCTGGAGAAGAGAAGGTTAAGGGGTGATATGATAGCCATGTTCAAATATATCAAAGGATGTCATATAGAGGAGGGAGAAAGGTTGTTTTCTGCTGCTCCAGAGAAGCGGACACGGGGCAATGGATTCAAACTACAAGAAAGAAGATTCCACCTAAACATTAGGAAGAACTTCCTGACAGTAAGAGCTGTTCGACAGTGGAATTTGCTGCCAAGGAGTGTGGTGGAGTCTCCTTCTTTGGAGATCTTTAAGCGGAGGCTTGACAGCCATCTGTCAGGAATGCTTTGATGGTGTTTCCTGCTTGGCAGGGGGTTGGACTGGATGGCCCTTGGGGTCTCTTCCAACTCTAGGATTCTATGATTCTATGAGCCACAGTGTGCGGCTTGGCAAAGTGATCTGTCAAACTGTCCTCTGGAAACTCACACCTTCTAGGGGCTCCGGGTACCCTGCCGCTGCCTTCCGGGATCCTTTGTCCATCTTTGCTTCTAAATCACATTTCCCCCTTTCTCTGTGCAGAAGATACTGACGCAATACCAGGATGGCCTTCACCAGATGGATAAGAACAATTTGGAGCTGAGAAGGCAAATAAGCGCTCAGAAGGAGGCAAGAGCTTTGGGGACAGCAGCAAATGGCTCGGCGGGGAATTCTGCAAATGTCTGGGCTGGGGTCGAAACAAAATAAAAAATATAAAAAATTCCTTCCAGTAGCACCTTAGAGACCAACTAAGTTTGTTATCGGTATGAGCTTTCGTGTGCATGCACACTTCTTCAGATGCACACGAAAGCTCATACCAAGAACAAACTTAGTTGGTCTCTAAGGTGGTGCTGTGGGTTAAACCACAGAGCCTAGGGCTTGCAGATCAGAAGGTCGCCGGTTCGAATCCCCGCGATGGGGTGAGCTCCCGTTGCTCGGTCCCAGCTTCTGCCCACCTAGCAGTTTGAAAGCACATCTAAGTCAAGTAGATCAATAGGTACTGCTCTGGCGGGAAGGTAAACGGCATTTCCGTGCGCTGCTCTGGTTCGCCAGAAACGGCTTAGTCATGCTGGCCACATGAGCTGGAAGCTGTACACCGGCTCCCTCCGCCAATAAAGAGAGATGAGCGCCACGACCCCAGAGTCAGCTACGACCGGACCTAATGGTCAGGGGTCCCTTTACCTTTAAGGTGCTACTGGAAGGATGTTTTTTTTTTGACTACGGCAGACCAACACGGCTACCTACCTGTAATTAGAACTATGGGCTGGGGTGTCAGGGCTGGAGCCAGACGCAGGTCAGCACGAAGAAGCAGAGCCAGTTGCCAGCGAAGTTGACCTCTTATTCAAGGAAAGGAACATGAAACTCAGCAACCCTTCCCAGTAGGTCTTGCCCCTATAGAGCAGGGCTGACGGCCCCTGCTTCCCACCCTTTCTACGGCTCCTCCTCTCCCAGATGTTTCCCCAGCAGCCCCAAACTGCATCTGTGCAACTTTGGTCTCTGTCCTGCCCTCCTCATTATCCTGCGTACTCTTGCAGACAGGACGGGGCGGGGCGAGCTTGTCTCAGCAGGAGAGGGAGACTCCCTGGATTCTTCAGCATGCTCTTGATCTTCGCCCCCCCCCCCGCCCGCTTCAGCCTCAGAGTCTGAACTGCTCTATGTCACCGGCTCGCCCTGCTCACTAAACCCTGTTGCTCCTTCAGCATCCAACCCTTCCTCCCAGTCTCCTCCCTCTGACCTCTCCCTCAGCGTCCCACCAGCAATCTCTGGGCTCTGAGGCTTCCTCCTTGGTGGGGTAGGGTGCCTCCCTTGAGTGTTCCCCTGCTGGTACCTCCCACCACTCCTTGTCATAGAATTGTGGAGTCGGAAGGGACCCCAAGGGCCATCTCGTCCAACCCCCTGCAATGCAGGAATCGCAGCTGAAGAATCCCTCACAGATGACCGTCCAACCAGTGAAGGTTACAGGTAGGTAGCCGTGTTGGTCTGCCATAGTCAAAACAAAATAAAAAATAAAAAAAATCCTTCCAGTAGCACCTTAGAGACCAACTAAGTTTGTTCTTGGTATGAGCTTTCGTGTGCATGCACACTTCTTCAGATAAGTGAAGGAGAGTCCAGCACCTTCCGGGGTGGAGTGTGTCCTGAGAAGGGGCTTAATGTTCCTGGCCGTTACTCCACCTGACTGGTCGTTACTCGTCCCAACATCCCTGGGGAACATAGCTGTCAACTTTCGGATCTGAAAATAAGGGATCAGCAGCCTCACCTGACAGTCACATGGCAGTGGTGGGCGGAGCCAGAAGCAAAAGTGGGCGGAGCAGCGCCCGGTGCCTTCTTCCTGCTCCTCCTCGGCGGCTGGAGGCTCGGCTTGGCGCTGGCCGCAACAAGCGCCCTGCACCCCTCCGCACCGCTCGTCCTCGGCGCTCAGGCACCGCTCGCAGCAGCCGCACTCGTCCCGCGCCATCAGCTCTGGTGCCGCGCACCGTGCCGTCTCGCACAGCTTGGGCCGGCAGGGAGCGCACGCCGCCATCTCCGCCATGCTCCTTGGCGCCAGGCACAGCCAGAGCGCCAAGAACGGCAGCAGCCGCGGCGGCGGTAGCATCGAGCCCCAGACGGCGGGCATCATGGCAAGCTGGGCAGGCAGACCAGGCAGGCGACGGCAGCTCAGGAAGGAGCCGTCTAAAGGGGCACAGCGAGCAGAGGAGGGCGAAGCAGGCCAGCCCGCCCACCCGCCGGGCGAGAGGCGCACCCGGCCCCTGGAAGCGCTGCCGGTTCCGGCGCAGCAGCCAGCCAGGGAGGAGAGAGAGAGAGAGAGAGCGCTTGGCCGGGCTGCCGACGGAGCGCTCCCCCTAGTGGCTTCTCGCTCGCTCTCCTGGCTCTCCTGCTCTGCTTGCAGCCGAGGGAAGCGCCAACGGCTTGTGTCTCCTCCCCCCGGGCATTCCCGGCCCTCCTCCACCTCCACACAACCCGGGAGAGGAGCGGGAAACACATGTAAAAACGGGGGAATCCCGGCCAACTAGGGATACTTGACAGCTATTCTGGGGAACGATCTCACAACGAGCTGGAATGAGGGGAGGCTGGTCCCTGGCATGGAGGCACTTTGGGAGGGAGTTCTATCTTTTGTGATAAACGTGAAACGCCAACCCCCGGTGGATTGTAGGCTGAGATTCTGAGCCGAGTGTAGATTGAAGGTGGAGCTAAAATAATTGGATCATCATATGGAGGGAATCTTCTACATCTCCGTCTCGGCCTGATGGTGGTAGCTAAATTCAGGCAGAGGTTTTCTCTACAACTCTGTGGCGGCAGCAATAGAGCACCCTCAGAGTTATCTGTGAGTAAGCGGTGAACTTCTGATCTGGAAGCCCAACGTGTTTGAAACTCCATGGAGGGGGAAAGGCCATTTGGAGCAGGGGAATGGGAAGTGTTTGGGGCTGCAAGGGCAGGAGTTGTTATAACAGCAGCAAGGAGTCTTGAGGCACCTCAATGACTCGTGGTCTTATTATGGCGCCACCTTCTGTGGGCTAGAGCCCACTTCACCCATCTCCCTGACTTGCTTCTTTCTCCTTTCAGGTAATTGATGGACTGGTGAAAGACGTCACCTCTTTGCACAAGAACCTCATAATGCTCCATCACTCCACTGGGGATCCGCGGGAAGTGATCTTCGCAGACGTCCTCCTCCGTAGACCCAAGTAGGTCCCTCAGCCTGTGTCCCAAGCAGCAGCATTTTCTGGGGGTGCTTTGGGCCATGCTTTCACGCTGAGTGAGCCCTGGGGGGGGTGCGTTGCATTGGCCAAGGAGCTGCACCAGAGACTGAAAAGCAGGGAGAGGAGCAGGGCGGCTTTCTAGCAGGTTGCAGGGTGGAATAAACGAGCACTCCGAAAGAAAGTAGGTGCGCCTGCAGCTTCATAGTCTGTTGCGGGACCCTGTTTTTAGGCAATGAGAGTTGATGGGGCCACTTTGGTTCCTGTCCTCCTTTCCAGCTTCCTGCTGCCAATTATAAGGACATAAGCAGATCCTAGTCTAGGGCTGGGCAATATCTGGTTTTCAGCAACATGATAGATCACCAGCTAAACATTGCTATATAACAATATATCACCATGTCTGAAATAAGGTGGAGCTAATCATAGACATTGGCCGGCTTCATGGTTTTTCCCGCACCATGATTTTTGCCAGCACCTGCTCTTGTGGTTCGCTGCCCCCCTGCATGAGGCAGGGGAGAGCTGAGCCGGCAGAGTTGCTGCAGGAATTGAGAGAAGCATTGGCTGGCTTTGCGGTTTCCCCCACATTGTGATTTTTTTGCATGCATCGCCAGGTCAGAAATTATGAAACTGGTGTCACAATATGGACTTCAAACCAGTTTTGGACGGTATATCGATATATCACCCAGCCCTAATCTAGTCTCACAGAGGCATGTGAGAAACCCGCAAGCAGGATCTGAGCACTCGAACCCTCTCCCCTCCTGTGGTTTCCAGCAACTGGCATTCAGAAGCATCACTGCCTCTGAATGTGGAGGCAGAGCCGAGCCATCTTGGCTAGTAGCCTTCAAGAGCCCTCTCCTCCTTCACAGTCTTGTCTAATCCTCTTTTAAAGCCACCCAGGCCATCACTGCCCCCTGGGGGAGCGAGTTCCGGTTTTTCCTGCGCTGCATGAAGGCTTCCCTTTTGTGAAAGAGACAAGGGACATGGCAGTTTTGCTGCTCCTCTTCTGTGCCTCTTTTCTGCCTCGGACCTTTGTCCTTCCTCTCCTCTGATCGGCCCTTTGCTCTTCCCTTCCAGGTGCACCCCAGATATGGATATCGTTCTCAACATCCCCACGGACGAGGATTTCCCCCTGTAGCTGCTGGAAACGAGCTTGGGATTATGCACCTCGATCGCACAACGCCCTCCCTGTAGGCATCTGGGAGCCAATTTCCCTCCTGCTTTGCTGAGCTACACCCAAAGCCAACGGCCTGCCTTACTCCCGGTCCGGCGTCTTTGAACCTTCCTGCTAAGAACCGCTGCAGGGGCTTTCCTTGGCATCCCTGCCTGCAAATATTCCAGCATTAGATTCTATTAAAGCCAGTCCTATCTGTTCAAAGAGAGTCAGTGTCTCAAATAATCACGACTCCTCCACGGAAGTAGCACTGATGGTGCAACATCTGCCCCTTTCATTTCAATTATTATACTTCTGTGCCGCTTTTCACTCGCACGAATCACAAAGTTGCTCACAAATGATAAATAACGAGAACGTAATGGAACACCCCAGATACAACATAAATCTCATAGAATAAAGGAATCATCAGAAAAACAGTTGCAAATAATCAGTCAAACTCTTTGACTTCTTTGGCCATCACTCGTAGCCAAGTAAGATTGTCTTCCATAAACACGGTTTTAACAATGAGTCTGTAAGTGACTGTGGAGGCCAATTCTGGATCCACACATCCTTCCACAGTGTGGGGACATTGGTTTCCATGTGAGAGTTGTTCACGGTGTGGATTTGCCAAGCGTGCCTTCCTCTTAGCACGTTTCTCCCTTGCGTCCTGAGTTTGAGCATCTTCAAAGCCCATGACACTTTTGGTAAAGGCTGTTCTCCAACTGGAGCGCTAGCAGGCAAGTGTTTCCCTATTGTTGGTGTTTATACTACATTTTTAAAGATTTGCCTTGAGACGGTCTTTAAACCTCTTTTGTTGACCACCAGCATTACGCTTTCCATTTTTAAGTTCGGAATAGAGTAGTTGCTTTGGAAGACAATAACCAGGCATTCGCACAACATGACCAGTCCAACAAAGTTGACGTTGAAGAATCGTTGCTTCGCCACTGGTGATCTTCGCTTCTTCCAGTACTCTGGCATTAGTTCGCCTGTCTCCCCAAGTGATGTGTACAATTTTTCGGAGACACCATTGATGGAATCTTTCAAGGAGTTGGAGATGGGGTTTATAAGTGGTTCATGTTTCACAAGCCTACAGTAAGGTTGGTAGTACAATAGTACAATCAGTCAAACACAATGGAGAGGTCAAGGCAGCTTCTTCCAAAGGCACTTTGAGCATAGAATCGTAGAGTTGGAAGGGACCCTGGGGGTCATCTCGTCCAACCCCCTGCAATGCAGGAATCTTTGGCCCAACATGGGGCTCAAACCCACAATCCTGATATTAAGGGTCTCGTGTGTTTTTTTTTCTCCCCATTTGACCTGCTTGCAATTATGATCCATGTCACAGCTTCCTATATCCAAGGTCAGATGCCTCGGAAACGGGACTCCCTGTAATTCCGCTTCCCAAAGGTGTCCCAGCTGGAAGTTCCTCTGCGCTTGAGGGTCAGCTTTGGGGGTCTTGGGTAGGTGGCGTGAGACCCACAGCTTTTCCCCTCAATGCTTCACAACTGCCTGCCCACCCACCACCCCAAATCTGCTGCCTGAAGTGGTTGCCTCACACTGCCTCACGCTAGGGTTGCCCCTGGTGAAAATCCAACCCCCCCCCCAATATTGCTGTTTATTTCATTCCTCTTATCTTTCCTCCAAGGAGTGCATTTTATCTTCACGACAACCCCATGAGATAGTTCATGTTGAGAGATGCGGACTGGCCCAAACAGTGGCGTAGCATGGATTGCCAAGCGCCCAGGGCAAGGAAAGTATTGTGCCCCTTAACCGATTCCTCCTGAGGCTGGGGTGCCACCATGAGTCTCGCCATCTGCCCACCTTCCCCACCGATGGGGGATGCCATGCAGCCAAACGATACAAAGACCCATCATCTCCCGGCAGCTCTCCCCCCCCCCCACGCTACTCCTCTGGGCCCAAAGTCACCCCATTGGTGGAATCCGAAACCCAGGAAGGAAATCGGGGTCATTCTCTTCCGATTGTTTCATCGCCGCAAGCAATTTCAGCTTTCCTGTTGGAACAGTCTCCTCTCTTCCCCGCCCCACAACCATGTGCTTATCTGGGGGTTCCCCACATGCCCCAGAGCCAATTTGGAGAGTGGGGGCGAGGAGTCCTATTATGCTCATGGGGCTCATTGCACTGGCGTCTGCTGGCACACCAGCTTAGCTAGATCCGACCCCTCTGCCTTTGTACTTTCATCCTTCCAGACTGTGACATCTTATGATTTAAATTTCTTATTCTTCGTTTTCTTTCCTTTTTCATGTTTGCACTGTTTTTATATAAAAAAGGGCAGTTAAAAAAATACCCCTCTCTATCTCTCCCCCCCTCCACATGCACACACACACACACATCGTGCACCTTCTGAATGCAGAGACCCAGGAACGTGTTTGCATTACAGTCAAGATTCTATGGACTATTTTTTAAAAAAATAAATCTTTATTGAGAATTATAACATTCATACATTAAAAACAATACACAACAAAACAAACATCACACACACACATAACCATAATACATCAAAAAGAAATTTGAACAAAACAAATCATACATATTCATTCATTCATTCATTCATGCTATCTATTAATAAAATATCAAAAATCATTACTTAAATAAATAAATCATAACCGATCCAAGTTAATCATAAATCATAATTCCTAGTTGTAAACTTGACTTGGGCTTCCGCCTGCCCTCCTCCCGGGTTGCTTAATTTACTCGTTACTGCGTTTTCCAATCATTTAACCAAAATTCATGTGAATTTATCGACTTTTTATCTTTCCTTCCCTTTTTTACCAATACAGAATGTTAGAAATGGATCCAAGTTTTTATATTCGGGCACTGGTTTTTCATATATATTCCATGGAATATAGATTCTATGGAATATTTTGTGTCGGCAACATCAGTGGAAGACAAACTGTCTTCCAGCGTCGTCTTCTCCGTCATACACATCTGCCTGCAGCCTCTTAATCTGCCACTGGGTGGAGACTGCCAGTATCCTGTCCATTCAGAGAAATCTGCTGTGTTTTCTCCTTGTCCATTTTAATGACTCAGATGTAGCGTTGCCATGTGTCATCTTTTCCCAGGATACGCCCTCTTTTTCATGGGCATGTAACATGAGAGTCGTCACAGCGATCTTTTGTTAAAAGAAAAAAAAAAAAGTAAAGGGATAGTTGGGTCAAATTAGCCGTATTAGGTGGCGCTGTGGGTTAAACCACAGAGCCTAGGGCTTGCCAATCAGAAGGTCAGCGGTTCGAATCCCCGCGGCGGGGTGAGCTCCCGTTGCTCGGTCCCAGCTCCTGCCCACCTAGCAGTTTGAAAGCACGTCAAAGTACAAGTAGATAAATAGGTACCACTCCAGCGGGAAGGTAAATAGCGTTTCCGTGCGCTGCTCTTGTTCACCAGAAGCGGCTTAGTCATGCTGGCCACATGACCCGGAAGCTGTACGCCGGCTCCCTCGGCCAGTAAAGCGAGATGAGCGCCGCAACCCCAGAGTCGTCCACAACTAGACCCAATGGTCAGGGGTCCCTTTACCTTTACCTTTTAAGCTCTTTGTAGTGTGAGCGAGCATTGTTGTCTTGGAAAGTATTCAGTAGGGCCAGTTCTGGGGTGGCTTCCAATACCTGTTTAGTTATTTTGCACATTTCTTGTAGGACAGCTGTCTAGAAGGGTTGGATTTGGGGGCATTCCCACCACTTGTGGAGGTATGCGCCTGTGGAGGTGCATCCTCTCCAGCATTTTGATGCGTTTCCTGGGCGTATCAGCGCCAGCTTCCATGGTCTTAGGTACCACCTGTAGCTGAGTTTCAGAGTGAGTTCCCTTCTTTTAGCCGAGATGGATTTAAAGGGAGGTTTAGACCACATTCTAGTCCATTGCGCGGGGTTTATTTTGTAGCCTGTGCTGTGCTCCCATTGTTTTTTGATTGTGTCAAGGGGGGTTGTGGGATTCTGGAGCAGTATTTTGTATATTGTGGATCCCCTTGCCATGTCCCTTTGCTGTCAGGAGAAGGTTTTCAAAGGTGGTCAAGGACCTAATGGCTGCTGAATTTACTACTGGATTGTTTAAGAAGGCACGTAGTTGGTGGTGTGTTAGCTAGGGTATTTGGGTGTCCCCTAGTTTGTCTTGTATTTAATAATAATAATAATAATAATAATAATAATAATAATAATAATAATTTTTTATTTGTGCCCCGCCCATCTGGCTGGGTCTCCCCAGCCATTCTGGGTGGTTTCCATTAAATATTAAAATACATCTAAAATATCATGGATTAAAAACTTCCCTAAACAGGGCTGCCTTCAGGTATTTTCTGAATGTCAGGTAGTTGTTTATTCCCTTGACCCCTGATGGGAGGGCGTTCCATGGGGCAGGTGCCACTACCGAGAAGGCCCTCTGCCTGGTTCCCGGTAGCTTTGCTTCTCACAGTGAGGGAACCGCCAGAAGGCCCTCGGAGCTGGATCTCAGTGTCCGGGCTGAATGATGGGGGTGGAGACGCTCCTTCAGGACCAAGGCTGTTTAGGGCTTTCAAGGTCAGCACCAACACTTTGAATTGTGGTCGGAAACGTACTGGGAGCCAATGTAGATCTCTCAGGACTGGTGTTATGTGGTCCCGGCGGCCGCTCCCAGTCACCAGTCTAGCTGCCGCGTTCTGGATTAATTGCAGTTTCCGGGTCACCTTTCTTGTGTCAATAAGGGTTTGTAATTTTTTTGAAGTCTGCTAGGCGGTATCAGCCTTTGGCTTGGCAAGTCTTTATTTGGAAGTTTTGTGCTGCATGATGGAATAGTGAGTGATAAGCCTGGGGGGTTACTTGGTGTGGGGGCAGTTTGCCTACATTTTCCTTCCATGCTTTACGCATGGACTGTGTGAACCTTTTTAGGGTTGTGGGGGTTTTCTTTAGTTTGTCTTGGATAAATGATGTGCTGAGGTGGGGGTGTTTTCGACTGTTTCTCTCTCCTCCTGAGCCCATTGTTTCATCTTGTCTTCTAGAATGTATGGGATTATGTGGTGTGCTTGGTTGGCGATGTAGCATAATTCTGTGTTGATAATTCCCCACCCTCTTTCTGAGGAGGGGAGGTTCAGGTATTTGGGGCTTATTCTTGGCTTTTTGTGTAAGATAATAAACAAGTGTAGTTTTTTTCCTGCCATTTACAGAGTTCATAGAATCGTAGAGTTGGAAGGGACCCCAAGGGTCATCTAGTCCAACCCCCCACAATGCAGGAATCTCACCTAAAGCATCCCTGACAACTGACCACCCAACCTCTGCTTAAAAGGAAGGAGAGTCCGCTACCTCCCAAGGTTCGAGTCCTACCCTCCAGAGCAAGAGAAAACAAGCTTGTTCCCTCTTCTATGTGACAGCCCTTAAGATATTTGAAGGTGGCTATTGTTATCTTCTCTCAGCCTCCTCTTCAGCTCCTTCAACCGCTCCTCATAAGGCTTGGTTTCCAGACCCTTGATTATCTTGGTTGCCTTCCTCTGCACACATTCCAACTTGTCAACATCCTTCTTAAATTGTGCCGCCCAGAACTGGACACAGTATTCCAAGTGTGGTCTGACTAAGGCAGAATAGAGTGGTACTATTACTTCCCTTGATCTGGGCACTAATGTTGATGCAGCCCAGAATTGCATTAGCCTTTTTTGCCGCTGCATCACACTGTTGGCTCATGTTCAGCTTGTGGTCCACCAAGACCCCGAGATCCTTTCCACATGTACCGCTAGTAAGCCAGGTGTCCCCCACCTGATATTTGTGCATCTGGTTCTTCCTGCCTATGTCTAGAAGCTTACATTTGTCCCTACCCCTCCCAGTTTTGTGCCATCTGTAAATTTGATGAGCACCCCCTCAATTCCTTCATCCAAGTCGTTTACAAAGACATTGAACAACAACGGGCCCAGGACAGAACCCTGCGGCACCCCACTTGTCACATTTTCCTAGGATGATGAGGAACCATTCATGAATACTCTTTGGGTTTGGTTAGCCAACCAGCTACAAATCCACCTAACAGTTATCTCATTCAACCCACATTTTACCAGCTTTCTTGCAAGAATATCGTGGAGGACTTTGTGAAGTTTTAGAAGTTTTCGCTTGCACCATTTGAAGCTTCTTGCAGTGGTATCAGGATAATTGACATCTCACTGCCATTTTGCAGAAAGGCAAACCAATAGGACACCCCAATTTGCATTGGAGAAATGTTGGAGGGGGTGAGCCCCTGTACACTTCTATTCTCCCCCCCCTCTTTTGTTGGGGAAAAAAAATCACAGGTCTTTAAACCCCTGTTGTAAGGACGTTCAGTGGTTGCTCATGAGTAAAGCGCCAGACGCAGAACTTCTAAAACTAAGTTCTTTATTGTGCACAGCTATATACAGTGGAGCAAAAGATCAAACGTCCATCTTATCCCTCTGCAGAGTCCAGGAATGACCCCTTCCTGTTCTTTGTACAGCAAAAGAGGCGCAGGATTCTGAACCCCCGCCTCCCCCTTCCGCGTCCTTCCGGCCTGCGCCCTCGGAGCATGGGAACCTGACCCCGTTCCCCACTTTCCCCTTGGCGCTGAGGCTCTGCGATCCTGTCAGAGCCCCTACACCGCCTTCCTGCTTCCGACACCCCCTCCCCACTGGAGGAATGGGAGCTTCCAGCGGAGGAGGGGGAGGACGAGCTGGTGAAATGCACCGGAGGTTCCCTATACTGCAAACGCTCCCACGATCCCACCAATTGCAGGGAGGGGGGTTTCCTGACACCTGTGATCTCAGCTCCTACCCAGAACTGGCACGTGGCAGTCTTCAACCTCCCTTCCCTGAAAGAACAAGCGTGTTATACTCCTTTCCTCTGGTGCACAAAGAGATCTCCACAATCTTTGATCAACACCAAACAGCTCCTTGGGCAAGACAGTTCTTCACCCATCTTTGTAAATGAAGGGTGGGGATCAGGGCTGACGCGTCCATTTAGGCGAACTAGGCAGCTGCCTAGGGCGCCAAAATGGAGGGGGTGCTGGCCAGCCTGCCCCCCGCCGCAGAGTGGCGGGGAGGGGGGAGCAGCCCGAAAATCGGGCTTCTCCGCAGGGCCGGTGCTAGGGATTGGCGGGGGGGGGCGCCAGAAGGTGATCTCACCTAGGGCACATAAAACCCTAGCACCGGCCCTGGTGGGGATGGAAGGGAATCAAAAGTGTTGCTATTATTCCTCCATCAACCCACAACGTAGCCTGTGTTGCTCTCCCTCTTGCCCCCATCTTTGCATACGTTGTTGGGTGGATTCGCTTGGAAGACATTTGGTGGCAAATCTATAGACTGGGTTGCTGAAATGCCGGTCCTTCATTCTCATCTTCCCAGTTTCTCAGTTCATGCTAAAATCAGGAGAGAGCCACCTCCAGGATGAGGCCCGCGTTGCTGTTGCTGTTGGGACTGTCCCCTGCCTGCATATTCCCAGTCACTGCGCACATCCCTGTGCAGTCAGACTTTGAGCCCCGAAAGGTAAGTGGGATTTTCAGGTGGGACTTTCAAGCCAGATTGGCGTGATGAAAAAGCCCCCCAAGAGCTTGGCCCTCAGACGCTTCATTTAGTGGTCATAGGATGCCCCTGTTTTCATCAGAGAAATGTTGGAGGCGATGGAATAGGATGCCCCTATCTCCATCGGAGGGACGTGGGTGGCGCTGTGGGTTAAACCAGAGCCTAGGGATTGCTAATCAGAAGGTCGGCGGTTTGAATCCCCATGACGGGGTGAGCTCCCGTTGCTTGGTCCCTGCTCCTGCCCACCTAGCAGTTTGAAAGCACGTCAAAGTGCAAGTAGATAAATAGGCACCACTCTGTCGGGAAGGTAAACGGCATTTCCGTGAGCTGCTCTGGTTTGCCAGAAGCGGCTTAGTCATGCTGGCCACATGACCCAGGAGCTGTACGCCGGCTCCCTCGGCCAATAAAGCGAGATGAGTGCTGCAACCCCAGAGTCGTCCACGACTGGACTTAATGGTCAGGGGTCCCTTTACCTTTACCTTTATCTCCATCAGAGAAATGTTGGAAGGGATGATATCAGCAGCAGAGAAGGCAAAACCCAAGAGTGGCAGACACTCCTGGGGATATTGGCAACCCTTTTGGTTACTGCCTTGGTCTTGCCTTTCTTGAGACTCTGGACAGCCTTCTTCCTCTGAGCAGCTTTGCTCTAGAGTAGTAGCGCTGTTGCTTTGGGGTTCCCCTTCTCCTCTCTCCCAGATACAAGAGTATTGCTGCTTTCACCCCTGGTAGGACAATACTCAGGAGGAGTTTGGCTGCTCAATGCAGTTCCCCTTCTGTTTCAGGTTGCAGGTTTATGGCATCCCGTCGCAATGGTTTCCTCTACACCTCAGGTGCCGGAACGCGACAATCTGACGGCGCAGATGGACCACCGTGTGACGGTTTCTGATAGCGGCGACTTGAAACTCACTGCTAATGTGATGCTGTTAGTACCCTCAAACTGATCCAATCGATGCTGGCCTAGGACCCTTTTCCTGAAATCATTTGGTGCTGTTTTGGCCATTGCTCGGTCTTGCCAGATTGCGTAGGCAATGCTGAGCTGGATGGAAGAAGGGTCCAATTCATTATCCAGTTCATTATCTTCCTTTATTATCTTAAGAGGTTATAGAGGGACACAGGTGGGGCTGTGATCTAAGCCGCCGAACCTCTTGGGCTTGCCGATTAGAAGGTCAGTGGTTCGAATCCCTGCGACGGAGAGCTCCCAGTGCTCTGTCTCAGCTCCTGCCAACCTAGTAGTTCAAAAGCACGGCACTGCAAGTAGATAAATAGGTACTGCTCTGGCGGGAAGGTAAATGGCGTTTCCGTGCGCTGCTCTGGTTTCGCCAGAAGCGGCTTAGTCATGCTGGCCACACGATCTAGAAAGCTATCTGTGGGCAAACGCTGGTTCCTTCGGACTGAAAGCAGAGATGAGCACCACATCCCATAGTCAAATTCGACTGGACTTAACCGTCCAGGGGTCCTTATAGAATCATAGAGTTGGAAGGGACCTTGATGGTCATCTAGTCCAGCCCCCTGCAATGCAGGAATCTCAAACATCCAGAACAGATGGCCACCCAACCTCTGCTTTAAAAGTTGGAGAGTTGAGTTTCGGATTGGAGTTGGCTGCAAGGTGACCTGGTCAAGGTGTCCATGGCTCACACCTGTTTGAACCCACAGCTGCACCTGTGGGAGAAACAAGACCCTTCTTTGGTGCTGATGCCAGGAAACCCTCCGTTGTAGGCTCAGCCTGCATCCTAAATACGTCCCCGTCTCCACTGTGCCTGGAAGTCTTTCAACTGAGCTTTCTTTTCCAGGAATGGCACCTGTACCCAAACAACCAAGAATTTAATGCACACCAACCAACCCGGTATATTCCAAGTTCCCAGTAGGTATAAGAGCCATGAGTCACCCTCATATCTGGTTGCGGAGGTGCGGCTTGGGTCCGAGATTGGGGGGTGTCAGTGTCGTGTCATGCATTCCCGTGATGGAGTGCAGTGCCATGCAGTTTTGATGTCTCAACCACCCCCTTTGCTTTAAGCGGAGCTCAGAAGCAGGAAGCCCCATTCATGGACCACGCCAGCTTGGACAATTGCAGGGGTCGGAGGAAAGCTTTCGGCCACATGGCTGCTTCTTAGGGGCAAGCTGGAAACTGCCCGCATCTTCCACTTGGCCTTGAGCAAGCAAGTTTGTGCCCAGGAAGCCCTGCCAACAGTGGACCCTCACCCCTTCCTTCCCTCTCTCCCTCACCTTGGTGGCACTGCCCCCTGGAGGCAGCTCCCTTCAGCTTCCCTTCGAGCCATGGGCTGCGGATGCAAATGGTGTCCTCACTATGCGCCCTGAACCCAAGCCCAGGAGCACACTCGCATTGACAGTCTGCTGCCAGCTGCAGAGCGAATAATAATAATAATAATAATAATAATAATAATAATAATATATTTACACCCCGCCCACTCCGGGCGCCTCCTAACAGAATATTATAAACACGATAAAACATCAAACGTTAAAAACTTCCCTAAACAGGGCTGCCTTCAGATGTCTTCTAAAAATCAGACAGTTGTTTATTTCCTTAATATCTGGCGGGAGGGCGTTGCACAGGGAGGGAGCCACCACCGAGAAGGCCCTCTGCAGGGCGCCACCAGGAAAAAAATAGAGACTGCCTGCACAATGTCCCACTGCGCACTCATGCTGCCTCCCACCCTGGCCCAGCCTGCTGGTAGTGGTGACCAACGGAAGTGCAAACTTTTCCACTGGTCCTGGGCGATCCCTGCACTCGCCCCACACTAGGCCCTCACAGACGCCATCCGAGAGTGGCTTGGTTCTGAGGTGGCCTCAGCTCCCACCCAGCAGTCTGGGGAGCAGGAGGTGCCCCTGGTGGTATGACTGCAGACAAGGCTGGCCACTGATGCTGTGCCATGCTCAGCCTCCTCCACCCCCTCAATATTGGGGGGCACACTGAGCCGCTTGTGAAAAAGTATTCGGGGGCCAATGAAGTGAAGGCCATGCTTAGGAGTTGATGATGCAGGGGAGCTGTGCGTAAGCAAGCTGGTTGCTAGCTCGGCAGAGGCTCTTTTTATTAGCAAGAATATGCACAGGTTTAGGAACAGTCTGACCTTTAGCACTTTTACATCATGAGCTGACACGTACGTTTCCTCTGATATTTGCGAGACCTGCTCCAACACGTCATGGTCCTACCAAGTGGGAAGTGAGCCATGCCTCTCCAAAAGGAGGCAAAGGGCACAGACAGGGCACGGCAGACCGCTAAGGAGCAAGGGGTTAGACAAAGGACATGGCGTTCAGACAGCCACGACTCACCTGTGGGTGGAGGTGTGCCTCTCACCCCATGGTCATGCCTCACGCCTGGTGGTCAAGCTGTGGCTTGGGGCGGAGGCAGAGGCGTAGGAAGGTCAGGTGGTGCCCAGTGCGGAAAATTTATTGTCACCCCCCCATTTATTTCCCCCCCCCCTGCAAAAATGGTTTTACGTTATTTCATATTTTCTTACAAAGGAATAACAACAAGTAATAATAATAAAAACTTTTATTTATATCCCGCCCTCCCCGGCCGAAGTTGGGCTCAGGGTGGCTAACATCAGATACATAACATTGGTAAAACAATCAAACAATAATTAAATTACCTCCTAAAAACATCTCAAAATCAAATTAAAGTCGAATTAGATGGCTTTCCACAGGGTTAGGGTTGGGAACTGTAAGTGCTCCACCGAACTGAAATTTCAGCCTTCACGACATAGGAAAACAGCCAAGTGAACAGCTATTTTGGTGGGGGAGGGTCAAGATATTAACCGATATGGATGAAATTTCATATATAGCTATATAATCCCTAGCATAGTAAGATAAGACCTTTGGAGCAGGCATTTATTTATTTATTTTAAAAAGTTTTTTTTTTTTATGAACCACCCTAGTAGGGCATTAATTGTTCCTTGATAATTTGTCACCCCCTCCATTATGGAACCTGGGGCATCCCACCCCCTACGGCCCCCTTGCTACGCCCCTGGGCGGAGGTGTGCCTCATGCCCGGTGGTCACTCCTTCAGCCCAAGGACACCTCGGCCCCTAGGAGTTGGCGACTACGTCCGGTGGCAATGTTTGCTTTGGGATCACGAGATCCAGATGTTGCGGTCTGGGCAAATGTTCACGCATAGAATTGTAAAGTTGGAAGGTACCCCCACCCCGAATCATCTCGTCCAACATCCCTGCAAGGCAGGAATCTCAATTCAAGCATCCCTGGCCAGTGGTGTCAAGTATCCCGTATCCGCCGGGATTTCCCCCCGTTTTTAATCGCGTTTCCCGCTGCAGTCCCGGATGACTAAAAAACCCGTATATTCCCGGGTTGTGTGAGAATGAAAGTGGATGGGGTGCTTTGGCATTGAATGCGCGTCCGGCATTGACATTGGCGCTGTCGCCAGCCGCCGCCGCCTCAGTGCAGGCAGCACTAAGCGGAGGAGGGCGGGAAGGCGGTGGCTGGTGGTGGTGGTGGTTCCTACCGAGGTGGCCTCAGCTTGGCCTGAGGCGCCCGGCCACAAGGGCTCTCTGTGGGTGCCTGCATGGCATGGGCAGCACCCAGAGGAGCCGAGCAGAGTCTCCTCGCGGGAGAAGGCGGCGGCGGCCATCCGAGCTTGGCGCCCGCAGCTCGCCGGTGCCCTGAGTGCCAAGTCCGAGCTGCGGCACTCCCTCCCTGGGCGAGGTGTGTGGGGAGGGGGGGAGAGGACCGGGCGGCGCGGGGTGGGGGGTGCTGGGGGAGCAGTTCTCCTCAGCTGCCTCTCGCTCGCTTGCTCTCCTCAGGAGCTTCGCCTCAGCCTCCTGTGCTGGGCGGGAGGGGTGGGCCGGGGGAGCGTCGGAGGAGGGAGAGAGAGAGAGGCAGGCGAGGGGACTGTCGCCGGCTCCGCCTCTTCCTCGGCAGCTCTCGGGCAGCCGGAACCGAAGATCCTGCTGCGGCGGCGGGAAGGGAGCCCGGAGTGGAGGGGTGTGGGGCTTGGGACGAGGCAGGATCTTCGGTGTCTTCTCCACTCCGGTCCTGGTGGCCGTGGTCTGCTGCACCCAGAGTGGAGCCTCGGCATCTTTTCCCATCGGCCCCGCCCACTTTTGCTTCTGGCTCCGCCCACCACTGCCATGTGACTATCATAGGTGAGGCTGCTGATCCCTTATTTTGAAATCCGAAAGTTGACAGCTATGTCCCTGGCGGATGGCTATCCAACCTCTGCTTCAAAAACTACCAAGAACCGAGAGTTCGCCCCCTTCCGAGGGAGTCGAAGTGCTCTTACTGTCACAAAGTTCTTCCTGAAGTTGAGTCGCAATCTCCTTTCTTGCAACGTGGAGCCATGGGTTCGAGTCCTACCCATGGGAGGAAGCAAAGTGAGCCATTCTGGGAGAGGGGGTCGGGAGAGGGCCGGCACCTTCGTGGATTTCCGAGAATTCAATGTTAGAATTTACCATTACTTTTAAGAAACGGCGGTCGGTCATGGCAAAGGCGGGGGGGGGGCACTTCTTCGGGCCCAGAGGTTCATCTTTGTGAATTCCCCCCCCCCCAAAGCTATATCAAATGAGATGGAAGTAGATAGAGTGAATATTTAAGGTGGCTAAGAGTGTTGCTTCCTCTGCTCCCTAGACCTTCGAGCAAAGATATGGGGCAATGTTGTCTTACAGCTAACGTCTTATGGTGTTTCCTGTGCAGATAAATCCACAGTTCACGTTATGGCTGCAGATTATGATAGATATATCATTTTCCATGTGACGATGGACAAATATGCGGTGATGTATCTATCTGGTACGTGTTATGATGATGGGATGGGGTAGATCTGGGGTTCAGTAGAAAACTATTTGCTTACTTTGGGCTGATCCACACTCACCGTATTTTTCGCTCCATAAGACACACTTTTTCCCTCCTGAAAAGTAAGGGGAAATACCTGTGCGTCTTATGGAGCGAATGGTGGTGCCTGGAGTTGAATTTCCCAGGAGCCAAAAGAGGATCATGCTTTTTATTTTACAAAGAGAAAAGGGGGTGTTGAAAGGACCCCGCTCAGCAGCTGATCAGCAAGAGATCGGGAGAGAGAAAAGAGTCCCGGCTCCCTTTCGCCCCCTTCCCCTTGCCCAGGCCTCCATTGCTGAATGTGCTGCAGAGGGAGGTTGTTTGTTTCCCCAGCGACATGTGACTGGCTGATTAGATTATCTGTCTGGAAACTGTAGAAACGGCTCACTTTCCTTAAGATTTTTCAGAAATGTGAGTTGAACCCCATAAAAATGGGGCTTTTCCTCTTTGCTTTTCCCCCTTTGCAAAAAAAGCTGCAAAACTTTTAGCTGATCCTCAAAAAAACAGGGCTTTTCCCTTTGCAAAAAAGCTGCAAAACTTTTAGCTGATCCTCAAAAAAACAGGGCTTTTAGAGGAGGAAAACCAGGGGAATTTTTTTTTTCTTGTTTCCTCCTCTAAAAACGAGGTGCGCCCTATGGTCTGGTGCGCCCTATGGAGTGAAAAATACGGTAGCTTTGCTCTGCATTTCTAGGAACAGCTGCTTGTCCAATAATTTTTAATTTTATTTTTGCCCCAGCGCTGGGGACAAGTCCACGCCTTTGTAGCCTTTCGAATCCTTTAGACCCTCCATCAAAGCACTACCTTGGCTTCATGAAGGAATCTGTTCCTGCCTGCCTGATGGGTCATCCGGGGAAGATGGCAGGAAGAAGATACTTCAGATGTTCTATGTATGTTGAACAGAGATTTGGGCCTTTCCAGGTTGAAAGACTTACCCAACCTTTCCTTGTGTTGAAAGGGAGGAGGCTGGACGTTGGAGGCGCCATCGAAGATAAATTCAAGGAGTTCGCCTTGGAGCAAGGATTTCCCGAGGGGAACATCAGATTCTTTGAAAGAGCCGGTAAGGCAAGCGGGTCTCAGTCAGCAGAGCAGTAAACACTTATTCTCAAGGGATGTGGGTTCGAGACCTACGTTGGGCAAAAGATTCCTGCATGGTAGGGGGTTGGACTACATAACCCTTAGGGTCCCTTCCAACTCTAGTTCAATGATTCAAAGTGTGTGTGTGCCAACACGCACATAAACACTTATTTTATCTCCTGTTCTTTGATGGGCTGAATTGCTTTGCAAGTTATTATTTAGTTAAAAAAAAATAAAAAATAAAAAAAATTCCTTCCAGTAGCACCTTAGAGACCAACTAAGTTTGTTCTTGGTATGAGCTTTCGTGTGCATGCACACTTCTTCAGATACACTGAAACAGAAGTCACCAGACCCTTATATATAGTGAGAGAGTGGGGAGGGGTATTACTTAAAACCATGGAGAGACCTGGTCTGAACATAGACATTGGATTCTTATCTCATTATACATGACAAAGCTATCTTTAGCCATCTCACCCCTTGCTTTTTCCTGTAAGACCAATTGCAGTCGTTAACAGTCGTCAACGGGTTTTCCACACCTATCAGCCAATCCCCCATTCCCACCACCCATCTGAGTAATACCCCTCCCCACCCTCTCACTATATATAAGGGTCTGGTGACTTCTGTTTCAGTGTATCTGAAGAAGTGTGCATGCACACGAAACTATGGCAGACCAGCACAGCTTTGTTGTTGTTCAGTCGTTCAGTCGTGTCCGACTCTTCGTGACCCCATGGACCAGAGCATGCCAGGCACGCCTATCCTTCACTGCCTCTTGCAGTTTGGCCAAACTCATGTTAGTAGCTTCGAGAACACTGTCCAACCATCTCATCCTAACTGGAATTATTTAGTTAGTTATTAAATTTGTGTACACCACTCTTCATCTGAAGAACTGAGGGTGTTTCGCAGCATAAAAGTACAAGACAAAAAAAGTAAGATAAAAACACAAAGAATAAAAACAAGAACAAAATGAAAAAATAAGCCCCCCCCCCAAACAACAAGCTCTACAGTATTACTGTTTCTAAATTTATCAGTTTGTTAACTATGTTCACTTTTGAACTAGGATGGCGAGATACTAATACAGTATTCTTAATAAATAAATATGAATCATCCCCATTTTCTTCCCCCTTACCAATTTTCCTGACCCTCTTCTCTCCTTTTCTCCACAGAACAATGCACTCCACAAGAGGATTAATTCAAAATACCCAGAAATGGCCTTTCTTTACAGTGTGTGTGTGTGTGTGTGTGTGTGTGTAAAAATATATAATCATTGATGAATAATCAGAAGCACTTGGTAATAGTTACTCTGTCCGGATGATGGCGACAATGATGATGGATTGATGTCTCCCCCTCCCTGTCTCTGACCTGTAAAAGTCGATGCTGCAACAAGAACAACAAACCTTCGTTCAGGTTCCCCCAAACTGATTTTAAAATAAATCTATAGCTCAGACTTTGCAAGCGGCTCTCTTGCCCAGAAGCATTATTGTGGAGGGGACAGAATGGTCATGAAGGGAAGGGGGTGAGCATATATAAACCAGGCAGAGGGCCTTTTCGGTTGTGGCACCCGCCCTGTGCAATGCCCTCCCATCAGATGTCAAGGAAATAAACAACTATCTGACTTTTAGAAGACACCTGAAGGCAGCCCTGTTTAGGGAAGTTTTTAATGACGGGTGTTTTAATGTATTTTTAATATTTTTTTTGGGAAGCCGCCCAGTTTGGCTGGGGAAACCCAGCCAGATGGGCGGAGTATAATTTTATTATTATTATTATTATTATTATTATTATTATTATTATTATTATTATTATTAAACTGCCTTGTGGATGCTCTGCTCCAGAAAATGCCAGCTTCATCTCCAACCACCCCTTCCATGCCCATAGGCCAGGCTGCCTGGGACTGATGGAGTCAGTGCTCAACAACTTCTGAAGGGCACCTCTCTACCCTCCAACGTTTCCCCCATGAAAAATAGGGTCGTCCTATGAGAACAAGCAAGGGACGCGGGCGGCGCTGTGGGTTAGCCTAGGGCTTGACGATCAGAAGGTCAGCGGTTCGAATCCCCGCGATGGGGTGAGCTCCCGTTGCTCGGTCCCTGCTCCTGCCAACCTAGTAGTTTGAAAGCACGTCAAAGTGCAAGAAGATAAATAGGTACCGCTCCGGCGGGAAGGTAAACAGCGTTTCCGTGCGCTGCTCTGGTTTGCCAGAAGTGGCTTAGTCATGCTGGCCACATGACTCGGAAGCTGTACGCCGGCTCCCTCAACCTATGGAGTGAGATGAGCGCCGCAACCCCAGAGTTGTTCGCGACTGGACCTAACAGTCAGGGGTACCTTTACCTTTACCTATGGAAACAAGCAGGACAGTGCAGGATCCAATCAGAAACCTGGACAACTTCTGTAATTCCTGCCTCCACAGCTGGAGGCAGCAATGCTTCTGAATCTCAGCTGATGGGAACCCCAGGAGGGGGCCAGGCTCTTGTGTTCGAATCCTGCTTGCCAGTTTCCCACAGGCATCTGGTTGGCCACTGTGGGAACAGGATTCTGGACTAGATGGGCCATTGTCTGGAAAAGGCTGGCCTAGTTCATAGAATCATAGAATCAAAGAATCATAGAATCCTAGAGTTGGAAGAGACCACAAGGGCCATCCAGTCCAACCCCCTGCCAAGCAGGAAACACCATCAAAGCATTCCTGACAGATGGCTGTCAAGCCTCCGCTTAAAGACCTCCAAAGAAGGAGACTCACCACACTCCTTGGCAGCAAATTCCACTGCCGAACAGCTCTCACTGTCAGGAAGTTCTTCCTAATGTTTAGGTGGAATCTTCTTTCTTGTAGTTTGAATCCATTGCCCCATGTCCGCTTCTCTGGAGCAGCTGAAAACAACCTTTCTCCCTCCTCTATATGACATCCTTTGATATATTTGAACATGGCTATCATATCACCCCTTAACCTTCTCTTCTCCAGACGAAACATACCCAGCTCCCTAAGCCGTTCCTCATAAGGCATCGTTTCCAGGCCTTTGACCATTTTGGTTGCCCTCCTCTGGACACGTTCCAGCTTGTCTGTATCCTTCTTGAACTGTGGTGCCCAGAACTGGACACAGTATTCCAGGTGAGGTCTGACCAGAGCAGAATAGTTCATATTTCTTTGTGATCTTTGTAGCTGACAAGCAGGCTGGAAGAGAGGGCGGGCAATGTCCTATTTTAGTTGGTCTCTAAGGTGCTACTGGAAAGAATTTTTTATTTTATTTTGTTTTGACTATGGCAGACCAACACGGCTACCCTCCTGTAACTATTTTGGGGGGTATTTCTACCTGTGGTCCCCCCCCCAAAAAAGCTCAATAGGGGGCGATATACTTAAAAAAAAACCCGCAACAACTTTGGCAAAGAAATCTCAAGAACTTCGGGTGCCCCCCAGCATCAGCTTTGTCCGACGGGTTCTGGTTATACTGCTTATTCCTCATTTGCTTGCTCTACAGTGGAGATCACCGAGCCGTGTGCCTGAGAAGCGAGGAGTTTTCTAATCTGATAAAAAAAGGGAATAAACACCATGCGCGCGCGTTACAATCCCCCGCTCGTCGAGGCCACCGGCAGTCACGCGCTAGAGAGACGCGGGGCCGCCTGCACGCGCTCAGAGGCGCTCTCGCCGGCCGAGAGGGCGGCTCGCTGGGGTTTGGCAGGGGGTGTGTCCCACCAGGAGCGGCGCGCAGGGACCTCCCCGGGCTTAAAAGTCCCTCCCTCCCTCGGCGCGGCGCGGCGCTGTGCAATGAAGCTGGACGGGATGGACGGGGCGCACGGGTGGTGCGCCTTTACGCGCGTGGAGACCCCTTGAGAGCGCCCTGGCGACAGAGCCACCAGCAGCAGGCGGAGGTAAGGAGAACAGGGCGGCGCGGGGAGGGGGGGGGAGAGAGAGACTTTCCACGCGTCCGCAGAGGAGGGCTGGCTGGCTAGCTATCATGGGAGACGGGGCGGACGGTGAGTCGCCTTTCCCAGGCGAGGAGGACCGAGGGCCGTTTGCGCTCTCCGCCATCTCCGTCCTCTCTCCAAATCCGGGCGCGGCAGCCTTCGCCATCCCGGAGTCTCTCTTCGCAGCGCCCGGCTCTGGAAAGCGGGGCTGTACCTTGGAAACTTGCGGAGGGCGCCGCTCCGAACTTTGGGAAATAAGAATGCGGGCGAGAGGGCCCCTGAGCGCGCGCAGAGTGCGCTCAGAGCTGACGACCTCTGGACAGCCTCTTTGCCTGCTCCCCCCTTCTTCCTTCTGCTTCAGATAGGACTGTATTCGTCCAGAGCAACCGGGTTCGCTGAAGAAGTTGGATTCCTCCCTCGGGGCTGCGGGGCTACCGCAGATGCAGCCCTGGCCCCTTGGAGAGAGAGTTTCCGAATATCCCCCTCCTCAGCCCTAATACTCTGAGACGTGCCAAGGCCTGGTGCTGCCCGCTCAGTCCACTTGCCCTAGCCTGGTGGTGGTGGGGCTCAGATCAGCGAAAGGGAAATGTTCTCTGCACATGCCCTGGAGCACTCTTGCCTTTATTCTTATGCCAGGGTCCGGACCCCAGAAGTGAAAACTGGTTCCCACTTCATAGAGTCTGTAGTGTGTGTGTATGTGTGTAATTCGATGCCACCGCAGCGGCGACAATGGCGTCCTTCATTGCAAACAACTTTCCTTCTGAATTTTTAACCATGTTTTGGAATCTGGCAAAACCATGCCCTGGCATTGGGTTACTGGTACTGCCATGAAACCAGACCCTGGGTTGGAAAAAAAGAAAAAGAAAACAACCCCACAGGATATGTTGTTGCTTGTGTTACACACACACACACACACTGTATTTTTGGAGTGAGAAGGGCTCCAGCTATTTAGTTTGTCAGCTGCTAAAAATCCACAACTTCAGCTCTTAGAAAGGGTCCCCAGCAAAATAAATTACATAGCCCCCTTGGTGGGATTTATATCCTGAAAGTCAGGATAGTGATAATGGTTATACATGTAATGAGAAAAAAGGAAGACAACAGTTAATATTGATAAAGCTGATTCAACAGCAGGCAAAAATCAGCCATACTGTCAGGAGCAAGGCAAAACTGAGAGGCAGGAGGAATTCTTGAAACTCGCCCTAAACAAGACTGTTTGAACTTGCCTCCTCAATGTGCAAAGTGGGGGTGGTGGTGTGGCGTGGGGGTTGCTGGTTCTCCCCCAGGACCCTGGAGCCCCCCAACCTCCAGCGTGGCTCTTCCCAGAGATTCAGAGATGTTTTCCATCTGCTTCCAACGGCTAACTTTCGCATCCTTTGCCCTTTGCTTCCTTTCCAATTTATAAATAAAGTCCAGCCCCACAGGAACTGGGGAGCGGGGGCTCAGCTCCTGCTAACTGGGAAGCAAGCAAAGCCATATTCCTCCTCCCCAGGGTTTTTTTTCAGGCAGAACTCACCAGAACTCGGTCCAGGCCCTCTCTCAGGTGGGTGCCTTTGCCATTATAAGAGAACAAGGGAGGTGTTCCTGATGGATACCTGGCATCTCTTTTTCTAGGAAAAAAATAGCACAGTTCCTTCCCCTCCTTTATTTTCTAAAGGAAATGGAGCTACTCTAAAACTCCATCTCCTCTCCAGCCTTTGCGGGGTGTGTGTGTGTGTGTCTAGTCTGATGAGATTGAAGAGCTGACACTGAAATTTTGGGGAAATTTGGACGTTTCTCTCCAACCCTGCCATTTCTGGCACCCATTTATGAAGTGTGTCGTGACATCTTTTCCTCTCTGGTCTGCTGTCCCTTAAGGCGAGGGTGTGCAGAAGGGTAGATCAGGATCTACTGGCAGATCTCTGCGTGATTTGCAGTAGATCGGGGAGGGTTTATGAACCCCCTGTTTTTTTTAACAATAGCAGCGACAAAACGATGGCGACTCTTAACGTTCCTAAATTACGGTATACTGAACAGTAACCAGGCTTGGATTTTGTGTGTGTGATCGCTGCTCACTTGTGATACTCAAAAGCAAATTCCTGGGCTCAGTGTTCTTTAATTCCATCTTTTGCACCAGGATTTGGTTGGTGGAGATTGGGGCTCCAGTGCCCCCTCCAAGCCTGCAAACTGCCACCTTTTCCCTAAATTGTTCTGTAGCATCTGGATTCTGCACCCAGGAAAACTGTGTGCTAAGTTACTTTTGGTTAGTTGTTCTTCTGCAAGCCTTGGGAAAGTGCTTTGCAGAGCATGGGATTCTCCCTGCAAACCCCGACCATGGTGATTTTATTGTGCCCTAATATACAGTATGTTCCGTGTTTTGCTACACCGTGACCTGGCAGCAAGAGCTGCGCCCTAACAAGTCTCCCACTTTCAATTTTCCTTTAACCTTCTGAGCAGAACAAGGCTCCCCTTTGGTTTTTCTGATATTCCACCCAATTGCATGGTTTCAAGTTTGCTTGCATCCACGAGGGCTAGGAACTTGACTTAGAGAAAAGGAGTCTTGCGACAATTGGGGCGCTTCACTTTGTGCCAGGCAGCAAAACTGCTTGCAGGACCTTGATCCCAGATGTGCAGAATGAACCAGTCGAGCCACTGTATTTTGGAAAGGGAAATGCATTCTGCCAATTATAATTTATGGTAGCAAGTGCTTTGTGACAGTCTTCGAAGTTGCTGCAGCATCCTTGCTAGGCAGATCTCTGACATCCTGTACTTTTACACCCAAAGGGCTGAAGCTGAGAGCCCAGGCATGCTTGACTTTATTTTTCTTTCTTCTTGGGGTGAAATGCTTGCCATTCCATGCTTGACAACTGCTTCTTCATTCCTGACAAAAACAAACAAAGCCCAAAATAAAACAGAAACAAACAAGAAACAGTTTGCTAGTCTTCATTGTAAAACAAATACTATAAGCGTGTGGATTTTTTGTGCTTTTGAGATCGCTTGAAGCATAGCGTTCTTACGGTTACAGTGAGTAAAATGGAGTTTGCTTCTGCTGTCCTGGTGTGAAACACACCTACTTTGGGAAGAAGCACCATTTCGTTGTAGAAATGGGTAATAGTGTGGTATAGTGGTTAGAGTTTCGGGCTAGGAACTGGGAGAGCAGGATGCCAATACACACTTGGCCACAAAGTTCACTGGGTGACCTTGGGCCAGTCACTGTCCCTCAGCCTAACCTACCGCACAGGGTTGTTGTGGGGGTTAACCGAGGAGAGGAGAACCAGGTACACCAGCTTGAGTTCCTTGGAGAAAAATGTGAGCTATAAATGCAATAAAAATGGTGATGATGAGAATCACAATAACATTTTTTTTTAATAATACGATGAGCTTCTGTAACCATGCACATGCCGCCTGACCGTTAACCGTGCTCCCAGAAGCCTCAGCATCATATGGGGCTTGTAGCTCAGTTGGTTAGAGCACGATGCTGATAATTGCCAAGGTTGCAAGTTCGATCCCCGTATGGGACAGCTGCACCTTCCTACATTGCAGGGGGTTGGACTAGATGACCCTCGGGGTCCCTTCCAACTCTGCAACTCTGTGAAGTCTGCAAAAGCTGGTTAGGATGTTCATAGCTGGCAAAAGGGGCACCCTGGCAGAATGGACATCTTGGTCTAGATTGCAGGGTAGCCCAGTGATTGAAAAATGGCATGTGCCATAATAATAATAATAATAATAATAATAATAATAATAATAATAATAATTCAGAGCCAGTGGCGCTGGGCCTGTGCATTTTGCCATTGGAACCGTGAAACATTCCATATGCAAGCTTGAAAAAGAAACTCGGGTCCCCAAATGAGTCTGGAACGGGAATGGGACGTTAAATCCCATGTTCTTCAGCTGGGTAAGTCAGGAGTGATTGCGAGGGGTTGGGTGGCAAATGAGGAGGTATCTGGGGAGATGTGGGTGAGAGGCCCGAGAAGGGCATAAGCGGCACTCAGCATAAGGTGGGCAGCACGGGAGAAAGGCTTGTAGGTTCAGGAGATCTTTGGTTTGTTTTGTTTTTTAGAATAATTTTTATTATATTTTCCAATTAAACAAAATAATTCAAACAAAAACACACACACACACACATACATACATACATACATACATTCTTATATCCTCGCTCTGCCGAGCTACGACTTCCCTCCCACCCGTCAGCAGGTTTTCTAGTCCATTCCTAATCGCACAGTTTCTTACTTAAATCTATTGTACGGTGTCATAGGGTTATTCCAATCCCACCAGTGTCTTCAAACTTCTGCGATTCAGTCTTATGTATTCAACAAAATTTACTCCAGTCCCTTTGGAATCTTGAGTCATCCTGGTTTCTGACATTGCCAGTCAGTTTTGCAAGTTCAGCATATTCCATCAACTTCGTCTGCCACTCCTCAAATGTCGGTAATTCCTGTAATTTCCATTTTTGGGCTAAAAGTATTCTCGCAGGTTCAGGAGATCTTTGGACAACGGAGGGAAGTGGAGCTACAGGAGGGAAGGGCACAGGCTGGGCATCTGTTGGGGCATGAACTTGGAGCGGTGGAGGGTGGCAAGAGGCAGAGGAGGACAGGGCTGCCTCTTGCACCTTTTTCGCCGGCTGAAATGCCATCTTCAGCTCACCTGTTAAACGTGCAGGAGACTTGTCCTCTTTCTTTTGCATTGGGGCACCAGGAGCAGCCTTTGCCAACCTGGTGCCCTCCAGGTGTTGTTGGGCTATATCAGTGGTGGGAATACCTGGTTGGGGGGCACTAAGAGGCTGGGGTGGGGGCGCTGGAGGTGACCCTCAGACTTTGCAAGGCTGGCGTCACGGGATCATGTTCATCAGTTTGGTTGGATTACCGTATTTTCCGCTCCATAGGACGCACCAGACCATAGGGCGCACCTCATTTTTAGAGGAGGAAACAAGAAAAAAAAAAATTCTGGTTTTCCTCTTCTAAAAGCCCTGGTGTTTTTTTTGAGGATCCACTAAAAGTTTTGCAGCTTTTTTTTGCAAAGGGAAAAGCCCTGGGTTTTTTTTTGAGGATCAGCTAAAGGTTTTGCAGCTTTTTTTGCAAAGGGGGAAAAGCAAAGCTCCTTTTGCAAAGGGGGAAAAGCAAAGAGGAAAAGCCCCATTTTTATGGGGTTCAACCCACATTTCTGAAAAATCTTAAGGAACGGGAGCCTTTTCTACAGTTTCCAGACAGATAATCTAATCAGCCAGTCACATGTCGCTTCCAATTGGAGCCTCCCTCCTGCTGACTCATGTTTATATATGAGATATATATTTATACCCACACATACATATATACACTGTCTGTAGTTCTCAAGGCCGTTTTTGGGTGCTGCCTCTGCGTCCCAGATGGACCACGAGATGCGTCTTGGGATGCTGCCCAAGGGAGACTCCCTCCTCTCCAATCCTGGTCCTACCTTGGAAGTTCTGGTAGCAGCCCGCCCATCTGGCTGGTGTCAAAATCTCCTGCTCCCCGCAGTTTGAAAGTTGTTTGGATGTAACACAACGTATTCCGGGACAGTTCCCCCCCACCCACACACACACACACCCAGATGGGAATGATTTATGCCTGTTTGCCTTGGGCTGGTGTCCAAGGCAGATAAACAGAAGCAGGGCTTCTGAGAACGGTTACTTCTCCTCCACCGCAAGTGGACCGGGCACTCTGGCCCACTTGCTTTGGGAGGAAGCAGCAGCAACCTTGGCAAAAAAAAAGGAGCTGATCTCGGATCGATCCCCTCTCTCTCTCTTTCTCTCCCTGCTGTTGCAGAAGATGACTCTGAACACCCAGCGAGGAGGCAGCACCAGCCCTGCCAGGAGGCGTGCCAGCACCCCGCTGCCCATGCCCTATGGCCCTCGCCCGGGGATGCTGAGCGTACGTCCCAGCCAGGCTGAACCCGGCCACCCGCAGCTGGGGCAATCCTCCTCCTGTGACCCCAAAGTCCACTCGCCTGAGCCACGCGGCAGCTGGTCGTCCGAGTCCTCCGACTCTGAGGAATCCTGGGAATCCTTGTACCGCGTGGTGCTGTTGGGAGACCCTGGCGTGGGCAAAACCAGCCTGATGTACCTCTTTGCTGGGGTTCAAGACAAGGATCTGCCTGAGCAGCAGAGAGGTAGGGCAGTCATGTGATTTGTGGGGGGGGGGCTGGGGAGGAATGAGAGGGGGCTTGGGGGGGTGCAGGTTCCAACTGCCTAGCAAAAGGCCTTGTGGAGTTTCAGCGATGTGGAATGTTTGTGTGTGGCTGATTGGAGAGTAAAACTCTTGCCCCCACTTCGTCTGGTTGTATGCGACTTGGCTTACTCACTTGAGCCACCCGGACCTCGTTGCTCTGCAAGGCACCTGTTAGACATGAAAGTTCAGGAAGAGTATACCTCCGAGGCAAAGCCGTGTGCCTGCATTATGGGCTTAAACTGGGTTTGTTTCCAAGCAGCCCTGGGGACTGTTATTTGAGTGGTGGGTGGGCTAGGACTAGACCCACGCACAAATGGCCTCTCAAATTTCTCCACTTCATTTTGGGCAGAGAAATTTCTCCAAGGTAAGAGCAAACTCTCCAGTGATTTCTCAAAGTCACGGAACCCTGTTTCCTAAGACACTGCCGCTCGCAGAAGTAGCTGCGCTGGCCACTGTTTTGTGTCTTCCGCAATGCCTCAAACCTAGGGCTCCATTTGCACTGTGCATTTAAAATGGTATCATAGAATCGTAGAGTTGGAAGGGACCCCAACGGTCATCTAGTCCAACCCCCTGTAATGTAGGAATCTCCGGACAGATAGCCATCCAACCTCTGCATTAACAACCTCCAAGGAAGTCCACAACCTCCTGAGGAAGACTGTTCCACTGTCAAACAGCTCTTGCCCTCAGAAACTTTAAACCCTTTATCATTTAGTTGTAAGAATACCCTCATCCTTAAAAGCTATACAGACATACCTTGGCTTTTGAACAGCTTAGTTCTCATAACATTTTGGTTCCCGAACGCCGCAAACCTGGAAGTGACCGTTCCGGTTTGCAAACTAATTTTGGAAGCCGTGTGTCCGGCGGGCTTCTGCAGCTTCTGATTGGCTGCAGGAGCTTCCTGCAGCCAATCAGAAGCCGCGCTTTGGTTTCCGAACGTTTGGGAAGTTGAACGGACTTCCGGAACGGATTCCGTTCGACTTCCAAGGTACGACTGTAAATCTATAACAGTGCAGCCCCACAGAACGAGCATCTCAGTAATCTTGACCTGAGGCTGCCAGTGTATTGTTACAGATGTGTAATAAATGCTAGGATTTGGGCTATTTGCGGTATGAAGGGAGAATGCAAGCTGCCGAGGAATTTCTGGGCTGGCTTATGCAAACCAGCCTGCCTTGCTAGGGGAAGAGCAGGCCTCTTAGCATTACGAAAATGTAGGGGCATAGCTAGTGCAGCAAGCCAAGGTGGGGATAGACACTCCTGGCCACTGAGGTTATCTCTGCCTCCCTTGACAAGACAAAATAAAACAAAAAATTCCTTCCAGTAGCACCTTAGAGACCAACTAAGTTTGTTCTTGGTATGAGCTTTCGTGTGCATGCACACTTCTTCAGATACACTGAAACAGAAGTCACCAGATCCTTAAATATAGTGAGGGAGTGGGGAGGGGTATTACTCAGAAGGATGGTGGGAATGGGTGATCAGCTGATCATTTACACCTCTTGCACTTAAGGAGAGCCTTGGATCAGGTCTATGGCCCATCCAGTCCAGCATCCTGTCCTCACAGTGGTCATCTGGATACCCATCACAGGAAACTCACAAGCAGGATTCAGGCACAAGAGCAAACCTCTCCCCTCCTGCGGTTTCCAGCAGGTGGTCTTCAGAAGCATTGCTGCTTCCAAATGTAGAGGGCAGAGCATGGACACCCTGGCTAGGAGCCTTCACTAGCCCTCTCTCCTCGCTGAATTTGGCTTGTCCTCCTTTAGAGCTACCTTTGAAGGTGACCCGGAAACTGCAATTAATCCAGAATGCGGCAGCTAGACTGGTGACTGGGAGTGGCCGCTGGGACCACATCACACCGGTCCTGAGAGATCTCCATTGGCTCCCAGTACATTTCCGAGCACAATTCAAAGTGTTGGTGCTGACCATTAAAGCCCTAAACGGCCTCGGTCCTGTATACCTGAAGGAGCGTCTCCACCCCCATCGTTCTGCCCGGACACTGAGATCCAGCGCCGAGGGCCTTCTGGCGGTTCCCTCACTGCGAGAAGCAAAGCTACAGGGAACCAGGCAGAGGGCCTTCTCGGTAGTGGCCCCCGCCCTGTGGAATGCCCTCCCATCAGAGGTCAAAGAGATAAGCAACTACTTGACATTCAGAAAATACCTGAAGGCAGCCCTGTTTAGGGAAGTTTTTAATTCGTGATATTTTAAATGTATTTTAATATTTGATGGAAGACGTCCAGAGTGGCTGGGGGGACCCGGCCAGATGGGCAGGGTACAAATAATAATAATAATAATAATAATAATAATAATAATAATAATAATAATAATAGCCTTCTAGGTTGGTGGCTGTCACTATCTCCTGTGGGAAGGAGTTCCACAGTCTAACGACACACTGCATGAATAAAGTATCGTGCGCTGGGCCCAATGAAGTTTTCCGGGGTAGGTGCAACTTCTGTTCTTCAGGGTGACCGTCCACGACTGATCCTGACCTTGTCTGCTCTTTTCAGAGGATACCTACGAGCGCACCTTATCGGTGGACGGCGAGGAGACAACGCTGATGGTGATTGACACCTGGGAAGCTGAGAAGCGGGTAGGCCAATGATCTTGATAGATTCCTGCTGAGATCACGACTAGATTGCAGGACTAGCAAGGAGGATTCATAGAATGGGGAGATGGAATATGGTGCTAAATGAAGCAGGGAGAGCTTCAAGGAGAGGAAGAGCAAAAAGTTGCTGTTCTCTTAAACTAAGCTGATGGAGTTACACGTAGGTAGCCGTGTTGGTCTGCCATAGTCAAAACAAAATAAAAAATAATAATAAAATCCTTCCAGTAGCACCTTAGAGACCAACTAAGTTTGTTCTTGGTATGAGCTTTCATGTGCATGCACACTTCTTCAGATACCAAGAACAAACTTAGTTGGTCTCTAAGGTGCTACTGGAAGGATTTTTTTAATTTTTAATTTTGTTTAAGATGATGGAGAAGCTCTTCCTTTTTCTTCCTCTGCTGCAGCCTGATGGAATAGCTGATGCAGCCTGATGGAATAGCTGATGCCAGGTGACATTGCAGGGAGGAGGAGCCTGGTGGGAGTATGACCTTCTCTGGCTGTTTGACGCACACTCGGAAGGTGCAACACAAAAGTGATTATTATGCATGGGAACATGGGCAGCTTATTAAAAGTGCTGGACAAATGACCTAAATTGAGGAGAGATCTGCTAGGAGATCCTGCTTTTAACAGAGGGTCTCATTCATTTTCAGAAAAGGCGTAGATCTGGTTAGCAGGCACCAGGGTTTTAGCAACAAAGAGTGAATGGCCCTGTTCTGCTCCTCTTAGAACCCTCCCCAAGGTATCCAGCTTGCCACCATTATTAGGAAACATGGCAAGCTAGCTCAGCCTTCGCCAACCTGGTGCCCTCCAGAACTTTTTGAGCTTGTTTGGAGGTTCTAGCAGGGGAGCGCAGCTATCATATACCCTTGACCGAAGAACGGTACACTCCTTTCTGGGATGGTTGTCTTAGGGAAGCTGGGAACTGGGTATGTTTAGCCTGGAGAAGAGAAGGTTAAGGGGTGATATGATAGCCATGTTCAAATATATAAAAGGATGTGATAGCCATGTTCAAATATATAAAAGGATGTCATCTAGAGGAGGGTGAAAGGTTGTTTTCTGCTGCTCCAGAGAAGCGGACACAGGGCAATGGATTCAAACTACAAGAAAGAAGATTCCACCTAAACATTAGGAAGAACTTCCTGACAGTGAGAGCTGTTCGGCAGTGGAATTTGCTGCCAAGGAGTGTGGTGGAGTCTCCTTCTTTGGAGGTCTTTAAGCGGAGGCTTGACAGCCATCTGTCAGGAATGCTTCCAACTCTAGGATTCTATCTTCTTCCACCGAGCGTGCAGCTTCGGAAGGGACGCACATGGAGCAGCGAGGGAGGAAGGGGACACCCGCCTAGCCAGCCAGATCAGCCGAATACCTCCAGAACTTTTTGAACTACCATTCCCATCATCACCACTCCAAAACATCTGGAAGGACACCGGACCGGTGAAATCTGAGCCAGATGATCCAGTGTGGCACTTTGTGTGTGGGGTTTTTTCCCGTGCTGGAGTGCTGGCTGTGAGTTTCTGCCTGCGTTGCATGTGGGAGCATCCATTGATCGGTTTACATTTGTCATGCCTGCTTCATCTCCAAAAGCCTTGCTTGGGGAGCAATCAATTAAAAACGAGTGCAAAACATTCCATTAGATTGAGAGCCGGCTGGGCGGAGAGGCGCACAGCTGGAAAAGACTGCAATGTTCCCCCTTCGAATCTGGAGGTTGCCCTAGTCAGGCTTCTGTTGCATGGAGATAAGAGCGGCCTATCCTACAGGGTTGTTGTAAGGCTGGGAGAGTGGAAGTGCCTGGCAGCGTCTCAAGCGTCAGAGAGAGAGGTCTAGAGAGCCACACTCATCCATCTTAGGCAGCATAAATGAGCTGAAACTTCCTTCCTTCCCTGGATCCCCGGGATAGTTCCATTTTGCAGCTTTGCAGGGCCGCCTAACCCTTTCCAAATAGAAAAGTGTTTTTGCTATCCTCGCACCCAGCTGCAGGGACGAAGCCAGGCTGCTTCCATTCCCCGTCCAGATGCAGCACACCTGCAGGACCAGGCTGGTACCTTGCCATTGCCTTTCCTGTTCCTACGGGGCGGCATCTTGTTTGGGTCGGTTCTGTGTTGCTTCCGCTGCGCTGAGCAGGCAGCCTGGGATGGTTTGGAAGAGAAGCTCCCCAGGCATCAGGAATAGGCCACTGACGGATCGACAGGGAGGCTGTGTCAAACGGGGCCCAGAGGCAGGAGCTTTTAATCTGCAGACAGACAGGGCAGCTGTGCATTTGTGTGTGTGTGTGTGTGTGTTTGTGTTTGTGTAAAAAAGGACAATGGCACTTCCAGCAGGAGGATAGTTGTTTGAAGCAGAGCAGACAATTCAGTCACCCAGAAGCCAGAAATGTGTATTCTCCCGCCTCTGACCGCCATGATCCTAGCCTGGTCCTGTGGTCTAAACCACTGAGCCTCTTTTCTGAGAGCCAGTGTGGTGTAGTGGTTAAGAGCGGTAGACTTGTAATCTGGTGAACCGGGTTCGCGTCTCCACTCCTCCACATGCAGCTGCTGGGTGACCTTGGGCTAGTCACACTTCTTTGAATTCTCTCGGCCCCACTCACCTCACAGAGTGTTTGTTGTGGGAGAGGAAGGGAAAGGAGAATGTGAGCCGCTTTGAGACTCCTTCAGGTAGTGATAAAGCGGGATATCAAATCCAAACTCTTCTTCTTGGGCTTGCCGATCAGAAGGTTGGCGGTTCGAATCCCCGCGATGGGGTGAGTTCCCGTTGCTCTGTCCCAGCTTCTGCTAACCTAGCAGTTCGAAAGCACACCAGCGCAGGTAGATAAATAGGTACTGCTGCGGCGGGAAGGTGAACGGTGTTTCCGTGCACTGCTCTGGCTTACATCATGGTGTCCCGTTGCGCCAGATGCAGTTTAGTCCTGCTGGCCACATGACTCGGAAAGCTGTCTGTGGACAAACGCCGGCTCCCTTGGCCTGAAAGCGAGATGAGCACTGCAACTCCATAGTCCAGGGGTCAGCAAACCTTTTCAGCAGGAGGCCGGTCCACTGTGCCTCAGACCTTGTGGGGGGCCAGACTATTTTTTTGGGGGGGTGAACGAATTCCAATGCCCCACAAATAACCCAGAGATGCATTTTAAATAAAAGGACACATTCTACTCATGTAAAAAACACGCTGATTCCCGGACCATCCGCGGGCCAGATTTAGAAGGCGATTGTGTCGGATCCGGCCCCCGGGCCTTAGTTTGCCTACCCATGCAATAGAGAGCCATTGAGGGCCATTGGCAAAGGAAGAGAATGGTCCTGGGGATCTGGAAGGTTGTCAGGGTAACTGAGTGTGAGTTGACAGGAAAAGAGAGTTTTCAGCTTCTTCTGGGAAGGAAGAAGAAAGACTCAGCTCCATCTTGGGCAGGTTGGCTGAAGGCAGGCTGGGAGAGATGCCTTGGATTTGAGTGTTGCCCTGCCGTGGGGAACAAGCCCCACTTGAGATGCCAGTTCTGTAGGATACAGACTCCCTTCCTCTAAATTCAAGTTTAAATATGTGAGTAAATCACATTTTATTAAAGCTACAACTGTCTCTGCCATGTCTTCAATTCTCCAAAGGGGCACAGCCCCTAGTTGAGGGCCAAGACTCCTGGAATTCTGTGCAGGGATCAGGGTGGCCTGTAACAAATTAATTGCACTTTTATTCAAAATCCAATTAAAACTATTTAGTTTAAACGCAACAAAACAGAGGGGCTTGATCCAGGGCCACCAGTTTGTCAAAGTCTGGTGGCAATTTCAGGGGCATAGCAAGGGGGGGCGAGGGGGGTGGGCCGCCCCGGTTTCCATAATGGAGGGGATGACAAATTATCAAGGAACAAATTTTTTTTAAAAAAAACATTTTTTGATTTTTTTTTTGAATATTTTTTTTTGAAAATGCCTGCTCCGAAGGTCTTATCCTACTATACTAGGGATTATATAGCTATATATGAAATTTCATGCATATTGGTTAATATCTTGACCCTCCTCCACCAAAATAGCTGTTCACTTGGCTGTTTTCCTATGTCATGAAGGCTGAAATTTCAGTTCAGAGAACACTTACTGTTCCCAACCCTAACCCCGTGGAAAGCCATCTAATTAGACTTTAATTTGATTTTGAGATGTTTTTAGGAGGTAATTTAATTCTTGTTTGATTTTATACCAATGTTATGTATCTGATGTTAGCCACCCTGAGCCCGACTTTGGCCGGGGAGGGCGGGATATTATTATTACTTGTTATTATTCCTTTGTAAGAAAATAGGAAATAACGTAAAACCATTTGGGGGGGGCGGGAATCAATGGGGGGGTTGACAAGAAATTTTCCACACCGGGTACCACCTGACCTTCCCATGCCTGGGGGGGGGGGTGACAAAAAATTATTGGCCCCCAAGTACCAATTTACCTTGCTACGCCCCTGGGTAATTTATACCTCCAGCTCCCCCTTGCCTCTTAGCACCCCCCCCCAAGCAATCCCACCCACTTTGGAAATCGCTGGTCTGGATCGACACCACTATGTGCTCGTGGGGAACCATGGGAAATGAAGATTTTCAGTTTTGGTCGGAAGTTCTGGCTTGGTGTTCTCCCCTGACTCTCGGTGTGAAGCTCACAGCGTAGATTTGTACTACAGATGCACTAATAAATGCGGGGCACTTATCTCTGTAGGCTGTGGGGCCACGCCAGTTTGAACCCTCCCTCTGGCGCTTCCCAGGGCCACCGCTGCTGCTGCCCTGGGGAGCCCTGCTAAGTTGCCCTTTTTCCTTTCCCATAGGCCCCGGAAGAAGACAACTGGCTCCACAACTACTGCATGCAGGTGGGCAACGCCTACGTCATCGTCTACTCCATCACCGACCGGGGGAGCTTCGAAAGCGCCTCCGAGCTCCGGATTCAGCTGCGCAGGACCCGCCAGGCAGAGAACATCCCCATCATCCTGGTGGGGAACAAGACAGACCTGGTGCGCTCCCGAGAGGTTTCTGTGGAAGGTGGGTGGAAAGGGGCTTGGGCTGGAGCCTCATGGGGCCTCGGGAGGCATCCTGCCTTATTTGGGGGGGGAGGGGGGAGGGAGAAAAGCAGGGAGGAAGGCAGTTTGGTGGTATGCTGTATTTTTTTTTTTTTTAAATCAATTTATCCTATGCTGCCTTGTGGCGGCAATTGTGGGATGTGAAACACGGGAGCAGTCAAGTTAGTACAACATCCCTAGAGTGGTATCTGGTATCTGAAGAACTGTGCAAGCAAGCGAAAGTTCATACCAAGAACAAACTTAGTTGGTCTCTAAGGTGCTACTGGAAGGAATTTTTTATTTTATTTTGTTTTGGAGTTATGTCAGTGGATCTGCTCTGAGTAGGACTAGCATTGGCTACAGCCCTGAGCCCCAGAAGCCATCAGTGGTCCTCTCCTCCTGCATGAATTTGCCGCATCCATTTCTAAAGCCATCCAAGTTGGTGGCCATCGCTGCTCCCTGTGGCAGGGAGTTCCAGAGGTTAACCGTGCACTGCATGGATAAAGTGCTTTCTTTTCTCTGCCCTGATTTCTCTTTCCTGGGAGCTCTTTCCTGGTGTAAATTTGTAGCCTGGGGGGATTACCACGGCGTTGACTGTGTCCCCGAGAACCGTAGACGGGGGAGGGCACTGATCCCTTATTTTCAAATCCTAAACTTGACAGCTATGTTCTAAATGCCAGTCGCTGGAAACCACAGGAGGGGAGAGGGTTCGAGTGCTCAGGTCCTGCTTGCGGGTTTCTCACATGCCTCTGTGAGACTAGATTAGGGCTGGGTGATATATCGATATACCGTCCAAAACTGGTTTGAAGTCCATATTGTGACATCGGTTTCATAATTTCTGATGCATGCAAAAAATCACAATGTGGGGGAAACCGTGAAGCCAGCCAATGCTACTCTCAATTCCTGCAGCAACTCTGCCGGCTCAGCTCTCCCCTGCCTCATGCAGGGGGGCAGCGAATCACAAGAGCAGGTGCTGGCAAAAATCACGGTGCGGGAAAAACCATGAAGCCGGCCAATGTCTCTGCTTAGCTCCACCTTATTTCAGACATGGTGATATATTGTTATATAGCAATGTTTAGCTCCCCTTCATGGATCACTGCCTTGTCGTGGCGAAGGGGCTTGAATTACTCAGGGAAGCTATGGACAGGTCAAGATGGACAGGTCATAGCGGAGAGTTTGGACCAAACGTGATCCACCTGGAGAAGGAACTGGCAAGCCGCTCCAGTATCCCTGCCAAGAAAACTCCATGGACAAAGACAACAGGCATATAAAAGATATGACGCTGGAAGATGAGCCCCTCAGGTCGGAAGGCGTCCAACATGCTACTGGGGAAGAGCGGAGGACAAGTACAAGTAGATCCAGAGCTGATGAAGCGGCTGAGCCAAAGCCGAAAGGACGCTCAGTTGTGGATATGCCTGGAAGTGAAAGGAAAGTCCGATGCTGTAAAGAAAAGTATTGCATAGGAACCTGGAATGTAAGAACCATGAACCTTGGTAAGCTGGATGTGGTAAAAAATGAGATGGCAAGAATAAACATTGACATCCTAGGCATCAGTGAACTAAAATGGACAGGAATGGGCGAATTCAGTTCGGATGACTATCATATCTACTACTGTGGGCAGGAATCCCGTAAAAGAAATGGAGTGGCCCTCATAGTCAACAAAAGAGTGGCGAAAGCTGTACTGGGATGCAATTTCAAAAATGATAGAATGATCTTGATACGAATCCAAGGCAGTCCTTTTAACATCACAGTAATCCAAGTTTATGCACCAACTACCAGTGCTGAAGAAACTGAAATTGACAAATTCTATGAAGACTTACAACACCTTATAGAAATGACACCAAAGAAGGATGTTCTTCTCATTATAGGGGATTGGAATGCTAAAGTAGGGAGTCAAGAGATAAAAGGAACAACTGGCAAGTTTGGCCTTGGAGATCAAAATGAAGCAGGGCAAAGGCTAATAGAGTTCTGTCAAGAGAACAAGCTGGTCATCACAAACACTCTTTTCCAACAACACAAGAGACGACTCTACACATGGACATCACCAGATGGGCAACATCGAAATCAGATTGATTATATTCTCTGCAGCCAAAGATGGAGAAGCTCTATACACTCAGCAAAAACAAGACCTGGAGCTGACTGTGGCTCAGATCATCAGCTTCTTATAGCAAAATTCCAGCTTAAACTGAAGAAAGTAGGAAAAACCACTGGGCCAGTAAGATTCAATCTAAATCAAATTCCTTATGAATACACAGTTGAAGTGAAGAACAGGTTCAAGGATTTAGATTTGGTGGATAGAGTACCTGAAGAACTGTGGATGGAGGCTCGTAACATTATACAGGAGACAGCAACGAAAACCATCCCAATGAAAAAGAAATGCAAGAAAGCAAAGTGGCTGTCCAATGAGGCCTTACAAATAGCGGGGGAGAGAAGACAAGCAAAATGCGAAGGAGATCGTGAAAGATACAGGAAATTGAATGCAGATTTCCAAAGAATAGCAAGGAGAGACAAGAGGGCCTTTCTAAACGAGCAATGCAAAGAAATAGAGGAAAATAACAGAATGGGAAAAACCAGAGATTTATTCAAGAAAATTGGAGATATGAAAGGAACATTTCGTACAAAGATTACCACAATAAAGGACAAAAGTGGAAAGGACCTAACAGAAGCAGAAGACATCAAGAAGAGGTGGCAAGAATACACAGAGGAATTATACCAGAAAGACATGGAGGTCTCATACACCCCAGGTAATGTGGTTGCTGACCTTGAGCCAGACATCCTGGAGAGTGAAGTCAAATGGGCCTTAGAAAGCCTCGCTAACAACAAGGCCAGTGGAAGTGATGATATTCCAGCTGAACTATTTAAAATTTTAAAAGAGGATGCTGTTAAGGTGCTGCACTCAATATGCCAGCAAGTTTGGAAAACTCAGCAGTGGCCAGAGGATTGGAGAAGATCAGTCTACATCCCAATCCCAAAGAAGGGCAGTGCCAAAGAATGCTCCAACTACCGCACAATTGCGCTCATTTCACACGCTAGCAAGGTTATGCTTAAAATTCTACAAGGCAGGCTTAAGCAGTATGTGGACCGAGAACTCCCAGAAGTGCAAGCTGGATTTCGAAGGGGCAGAGGAACCAGAGACCAAATTGCAAACATGCGCTGGATTATGGAGAGAGCCAGAGAGTTCCAGAAAAACATCTACTTCTGCTTCATTGATTATGCAAAAGCATTTGACTGTGTTGACCACAGCAAACTATGGCAAGTTCTTAAAGAAATGGGAGTGCCGGATCACCTCATTTGCCTCCTGAGAAATCTCTATGTGGGACAAGAAGCTACAGTTAGAACTGGATATGGAACAACTGATTGGTTCAAAATTGGGAAAGGAGTACGACAAGGCTGTATATTGTCTCCCTGCTTATTTAACTTATATGCAGAATTCATCATGCGAAAGGCTGGACTGGATGAATCCCCAACCGGAATTAAGATTGCCGGAAAAAATATCAACAACCTCAGATATGCTGATGATACTACCTTAATGGCAGAAAGTGAGGAAGAATTAAAGAACCTTTTAATGAGGGTGAAAGAGGAGAGCGCAAAATATGGTCTGAAGCTCAACATCAAAAAAACTAAGATCATGGCCACTGGTCCCATCACCTCCTGGCAAATAGAAGGGGAAGAAATGGAGGCAGTGAGAGATTTCACTTTCTTGGGTTCCATGATCACTGCAGATGGTGACAGCAGTCACGAAATCAGAAGACGCCTGCTTCTTGGGAGAAAAGCAATGACAAACCTAGACAGCATCTTAAAAAGCAAAGACATCACCTTGCCGACAAAGGTCCGTATAGTTAAAGCTATGGTTTTCCCAGTAGTAATGTACGGAAGTGAGAGCTGGACCATAAAGAAGGCTGATCGCCGTAGAATTGATGCTTTTGAATTATGGTGCTGGAGGAGACTCTTGAGAGTCCCATGGACTGCAAGAAGATCAAACCTATCCATTCTCAAAGAAATCAGTCCTGAGTACTCACTAGAAGGACAGATCCTGAAGTTGAGGCTCCAGTACTTTGGCCACCTTATGAGAAGAGAAGACTCCCTGGAAAAGACCCTGATGCTGGGAAAGATGGAGGGCACAAGGAGAAGGGGACGACAGAAGATGAGATGGTTGGACAGTGTTCTTGAAGCTACTAACATGAGTTTGGCCAAACTGCGAGAGGCAGTGAAGGATAGGCGTGCCTGGCGTGCTCTGGTCCATGGGGTCACGAAGAGTCGGACACGACTGAACGACTGAACAACAACAAAAATGTTTAGCTGGTGATCTATCATGTTGCTGAAAACCAGATATTGCCCAGCCCTAGACTAGGATCTGCTTATGTCCTTATAATTGGCAGCAGGAAGCTGGAAAGGAGGACAGGAACCAAAGTGGCCCCGTCAACTCTCATTGCCTAAAAACAGGGTCCCGCAAGAGACTATGAAGCTGCAGGTGCACCTACTTTCTTTCAGAGTGCTCCTTTATCCCACCCTGCAACCTGCTAGAAAGCTGCCCTGCTCCTCTCCCTGCTTCTCCCTGCTTTTCAGTCTCTGGTGCAGCCCCTTGGCCAATGCAACGCACCACACCCCCCAGGGCTCACTCAGCGTGAAAGCAATGCTGCTGCTTGGGACACAGGCTGAGGGACCTACTTGGGTCTACGGAGGAGGACGTCTGCGAAGATCACTTCCCGCGGATCCCCAGTGGAGTGATGGAGCATTATGAGGTTCTTGTGCAAAGAGGTGATGTCTTTCACCAGTCCATCAATTACCTGAAAGGAGAAAGAAGCAAGTCAGGGAGATGGGTGAAGTGGGCTCTAGCCCACAGAAGGTGGCGCCATAATAAGACCATGAGTCATTGAGGTGCCGCAAGACTCCTTGCTGCTGTTATAACAACTCTTGCCCTTGCAGCCCCAAACACTTCCCATTCCCTTGCTGCAAATGGCCTTCCCCTTCCATGGAGTTTTAAACACGTTGGGCTTCCAGATCAGAAGTTCACCGCTTACTCACAGATAACTATGAGGGTGCTCTATTGCTGCCTCCGCCGAGTTGTAGAGAAAACCTCTGCCTGAGTTTAGCTACCACCATCAGGCCGAGCCGGAGATGTAGAAGATTCCCTCCATATGATGATCCAATTATTTTAGCTCCACCTTCAATCTACACTCGGCTCAGAATCTCAGCCTACAATCCACCGGGGGGTGGGGGTGGCGTTTCACGTTCATCACAAAAGATAGAACTCCCTCCCAAAGTGCCTCCATGCCAGGGACCAGCCTCCCCTCGTTCCAGCTCCAGTTGTGAGATCGTTCCCCAGGGATGTTGGGACGAGTAACGAGCAGTCAGGTGGAGGAACGGCCAGGAACATTAAGCCCCTTCTCAGGACACACTCCACCCCGGAAGGTGCTGGACTCTCCTTCACTTATCTGAAGAAGTGTGCATGCACACGAAAGCTCATACCAAGAACAAACTTAGTTGGTCTCTAAGGTGCTACTGGAAGGATTTTTTTTATTTTTAATTTTGTTTTGACTATGGCAGACCAACACAGCTACCTACCTTAACTGATCCCTAGAGTGGACATAGAAGGGGATGCCTGGACCAGCCAGTCGGAACTTCCTGTTTCTCCTGGGCTGGGACAGACTTCCTCTACATGTGACTAGAGTGTGGCCTCACCTGTGCAGGTAACAAAAGGCATAAGACTGGCCGCCATCTCTCTCTTCTTTTGACTACACTTCGACGAGGAAGCATCATATGCTTAGCCAAAGATGCTCTCTTGGCTTGGACATATGAGCTATCTCTATGGAATAGTCTCCAAATGTATGTAACTTTTCTAAGCCAAGTCTGCCTTCTGGGATCCTATTGCGAACAGATGTGTAAGTAAACTCTTTTTGTACTTTTATAGAAGACTGTGTCGTGTCTTATCTTTTAGGAGGGAATAAGGGGGAAATACCAGGACAGTTGAGGGACGCGGGTGGCGCTGTGGGTTAAACCACAGAGCCTAGGGATTGCTGACCAGAAGGTCAGCGGTTCGAATCCCCGCAACGGGGTGAGCTCCCATTGATCACTCCCAGCTCCTGCCCACCTAGCAGTTCGAAAGCACGTCAAAAGTGCAAGTAGATAAATAGGTACCGCTCCGGTGGGAAGGCAAACGGCGTTTCTGTGCGCTGCTGTGGTTCGCCAGAAGCTGCTTAGTCATGCTGGCCACATGACCCGGAAGCTGTACGCCGGCTCCCTCAGCCAGTAATGCAATATGAGCGCCGCAACCCCAGAGTCAGACACGACTGGACCTAATGGTCAGGGGTCCCTTTACCTTTACCTTACCAGGACAGTTATTATAGAGGCTTTAGCGAGCCTGAGCAACACATCCGCTGTGTAAGTTTACAAGGGGAATGTAACTTTGCTAAATTTTGGATCCTGTTAACACAAGTTGGAATGGGATATAATAAAGCAATATATCCTCTCCTGCGTCCCTGAACATTCCCACAGCAATGTGTCCTGAAAGGTGGTTTTCAAACTGTGAAATACATACCATACTTTTCCGTGTATAAGACTAGGTTTATTTCATAGAATCCTAGAATCCTAGAGTTGGAAGAGACCCCAAGGGCCATCCAGTCCAACCCCCTGCCAAGCAGGAAACACCATCAAAGCATTCCTGACAGATGGCTGTCAAGCCTCCGCTTAAAGACCTCCAAAGGAGGAGACTCCACCACACTCCTTGGCAGCAAATTCCACTGTCCAACAGCTCTCACTGTCAGGAAGTTCTTCCTAATGTTTAGGTGGAATCTTCTTTCTTGTAGTTTGAATCCATTGCCCCGTGTCCGCTTCTCTGGAGCAGCAGATATTTCCTTAAATATCATGCTAAAAAGTGGGGGTCGTCTTATACGCGGCTAGGTTGTGCATAGGGTCTGACGCTGTGTCATTTGGGCGGGCGATTGGCAGCTTCTGCCGGCGAGGGGACAGACATGATGCGGACTTTGCGATGCGTGTGGGTGAGCGATTTCCGGCATTCCCCCCTAAAAAAAAAGCTCAAGAACCCTTGGTAACCCCCCCCAAACAAGCTCAACAACTTTGTGCCACCTCCCTCATTATCTTAAATTTGAGTCCCCCAAAATAGGGGGCATCTTATACATGAGGGCGTCTTATACACAGAAAAGTATGGCACATAATTTTAAAAGAAATGAAAGCTACTTGATAGCACAACCTTCCCCCGAGATGTCTTGGAATGTCTGGAAGCAAACGAAAGCGTGATTCCCCACAGCACCCCCTGCCCTCCTGGCCAAAAGCAAATGTTTGCACACAGACTTGATCAAAGCACATTTGATTAATCGACTTTAGATTACTTTAATCCCTAGAAATAACCGAGGGTGCCTCCAGACTTGACAGTATTTTGTGAGAAGGAAGGAACGTGTACCAGAACTTGACACTTTGCACATTTGTTGTTGTTGTTCAGTCGTTCAGTCGTGCCCGACTCTTCGTGACCCCATTTGCACATTTAAAGTGGATTAAAGTCTTCACTTGCCCAAGTGCAACAAATCAATTTTTTAAAAAACCCGTTTTGCCCTTTGCCATTTGGAAAGTGACACTGAGATGCACTGAGAAGTTTGGGGTGAATGAATAATTAGCGGGAAGATGTAGATGTGCGAACACGACGATACTAGGATGGATTCAGGGTTGCCACCCTATAAAGACCAGATATAATTTAACCCCCTCGTAAACTTTGTGCAAGCAGATTAGGATGAATCCTGAATAAACAGCTCACATAGAGGCATGGGCGTAGCCAGGGGAGCAGGGAGGGGCAGTTACCAGAGCAGTCTTAGCCATAAAGGCTAGTGGCGCGGTGCACCAGGGCGCCACGTTCTGGAGGGCGACAGGGAAGAGGTCCGGGGCCACGTCGGCGGCACAGTATGGGTGGCAGCCTGCCCCCCGCCAGGGGAAAGTCAGGAGGAGACGATCGGCGGCAGCAAGCTGGGCGCGCAGCAATCAGCCCTGCCTCCCTCCTTCCCTCCCTGGCTGGTGTGTGCACCCTGCCTGAGAGGCGGGCACGATCCCCGGCAGCCGCCCCTCCTCTTGGTGCCGCAATAGGCCGCCGGAGCGCTTCTGCATCCTGCCACTGCGCAGGACTGGAGGAGGGCATGGGAAGGCAGGAGGAGGCGATCAGCGGCGGCGATTTAGGGGTACTCTCGATTTGGCTGCTCCCCTCGCCCCATTCCCCCCCCCAACCCCCAGACGAGGGACTTGAAGCGGCGGCAGCAGCACCGCTCTCGCCCACCTCTTCTCGGGCTGCGGACGCAGGGAGGCTGTCGGCAAGCCTCCCGTCGACGCTGCAGCCAGGCTCCCTGGACGGCAGCACCGCGCCGCTGCTTCAGCCAAGCAGGCAGAGGCAGAGCACAGCTGGCAGCGTCCCCACGCACCCCTCTGCACCCTCTGGCTGCCTGCTGCGCCTGGCTCTGCCCGGTGGAGTGCAAGGTGCGCCGGAGAGATCTTCGTGCCAGGGCGCCAGATTTACTTAAGACGACCCTGGCAGTTACCCCCCCCCCATCAATTAAAAAAAAAATCAATAAAAATACTTAGCTAACTGAGGTTCTCCCCGCCCCCATAGCCTGCCCCCCCTAACAAAAATTCTGGCTACGCCCATTTGTGGAGGGTGTCCATTTTAGGTTTTGCAGCTGGGTTTTCCTGGTGTTGGGTTTGGTCCAGAGATGGGAAGGCCTACCCTTAAATGTTGAAAGATTCAGGACAGATAAAAGAAAGGACTTCCTCATATAGTTAAACTACGGAACTCCCTTCCACAGGAGGCAACGATGGCCACCAACCTTGGTTTTAAAAGAGGGTTAAGCAGATTCTTGGAGGAGAGGATACTAGCTGGGATGGCGCTGCTCTGCTTCCGCAGTTGGAGCAGCAATGCTTTTGAATACCAGTTGCAGGAAAGGACAGGAGGAGAGAGGAGAGGGCTCTTGTGTTCAAATCCTGCTTGCTGCTTTCCTACTGGGGCATCCGGTTGGCCACTGTGGGCTCGTGGAGCCATTGGCCTGATCCAGCAGGCTCTCCTATATTCCGCTCTGGTCAGACCTCACCTGGAATACTGTGTCCAGTTCTGGGCACCACAGTTCAAGAAGGATACTGACAAGCTGGAACGTGTCCAGAGGAGGGCAACCAAAATGGTCAAAGGCCTGGAAACGATGCCTTAGGAGGAACGGCTTAGGGAGCTGGGTATGTTTAGCCTGGAGAAGAAGAGAAGGTTAAGGGGTGATATGATAGCCATGTTCAAAGATATAAAAGGAGGTCATATAGAGGAGGGAGAAAGGTTGTTTTCTGCTGCTCCAGAGAAGCGGACACGGGGCAATGGATTCAAACTACAAGAAAGAAGATTCCACCTAAACATTAGGAAGAACTTCCTGACAGTGAGAGCTGTCCGACAGTGGAATTTGCTGCCGAGGAGTGTGGTGGAGTCTCCTTCTTTGGAGGTCTTTAAGCGGAGGCTTGACAGCCACCTGTCAGGAATGCTTTGATGGTGTTTCCTACTTGGCAGGGGGTTGGACTGGATGGCCCTTGTGGTCTCTTCCAACTCTAGGATTCTATGATTCTATGATTCCTATCGCGTTCTCTGGGTCTCTCTCTCTCTGCCCCTCGCCTGGAGCATCTCTTAACCGGCTGCCCCTTTTCTCTCGGCAGAGGGCCGCGCCTGCGCCGTGGTCTTCGACTGCAAGTTCATCGAGACGTCCGCCGCCCTGCAGCACAACGTGTCCGAGCTCTTTGAGGGGGTGGTGCGGCAGATCCGCCTGCGCCGCGACAGCAAGGAGGCCAACGAGAGGCGCATGTCTCTCTACAAGCGCAAGGAGAGCCTCACCAAGAAGGTGCGCCGCTTCCTCGACCGGCTGGTGGCTCGCAACAGCAAGAAGGTGGCGCTGAAAGTCCGCTCCAAGTCCTGCCATGACCTCTCCGTGCTCTGAGCGAACCGGATGCCGCTCTCCTCCTCTTCCTCCTCTTCCTCCTCCCGCTCTTGACTCTGGGTTTTTTCCCAGGGGTTTTTCCCGGGCTTCCTTCCCACATGTCCGTAGGCATTCGCAAACTCTCTCTTCTTTGCTAGGGTCTCTTAGGACACGGCCTTCCGATAGGGAGAAGCCAAAAAACTGCGGGGGAGATGTGCGGGGTCCTCCCGGAACCATTTTGGGGGGCGGAGGAAGGACTTGGAGCAACACCTCTGACTGCATCGGGAGGCGGCTCATCGAACTGGGACCATAGTGCGGATTCTGGGGGAGATGGCAGGCTCTCGCCCACGGTTTTGCTCTGGAAGCAGCCCAGAACAGGCCGTTATCCTGCTCGATCCTTTTGGCCGCCATGTTTCTGAAATAGGACTACAATGCCAGGCTAGGGTTCCCTCTTGTACAGACATGGAATATGCCTTTCTTTTGACAGCATCTCTCTGATTGGCAGGGCCAGATTGCGCATCCGTAGTGGCGCCGTATGAAATGGGGAAATGGTTCAAGCGACTCTGCATCATTTGGTGTTATTTGATTTAGAAGTGAGCAAGGTGAGACCATGCTGGAGGTGTAGACCAGGGGTCAGCAAACTTTTTCAGCAGGGGCTGGTCCACTGTCCCTCAGACCTTGTGGGGGGCCGGACTATATATTTTTCGGGGGGAGGGAATGAATGAATTCCTATGCCCCACAAATAACCCATAGATGCATTTTAAATACATTGGTGCCTCGCAAGACGAAATTAATTCGTTCCTCGAGTGCCGTCGTACAGCGGAAATTTCGTCTTGCGAAGCACGGTTGGAGGAAGCGCGGTTTGACGAAAAAACAAACAAACCGCAAAACGTTTTCGTTTTGCGAGTCGCGGCCATAGGGAAATTCGTCTTGCGAGTCACCATTTCGTTAGCGAATGCCTTTCGTCTAGTGAGTTTTTCGTCTAGCGAGGCATTCATCTTGCCAGGTACCACTGTAAAAGCAAACATTCTGCTCATATTAAAAAAAAAAACCAGGCAGGCCTCACAAATAACCCAGAGATGCATTTTATATAAAAGGACACATTCTACTCATGTAAAAACATGCTGATTCCCGGACCGTCTGCGGGCCACATTTAGAAGGTGATTGGGCCTGATCTGGCCCACAGGCCTTAGCTTGACTACCCATGGTGCAGAGACAGTTATGCATGGTGGGGAGGTGGGAGAGAGAGAGAAATCTTGCCCTTTTTTTCATAACAGTAGAGCTTGGACTGCATCCAACGAAGCTGAAGGCTGGAAGCTTCAGGGCAGACAAAATAAATAACTTTGCAATCCGACTGGGTTGCCCCAGTCACTCAGGGCAGCTTCCGATATATGTAAAAACATAATAAAACGTTAAAACATTCAACACTTCCCTAAACAGGGCTGCCTTCAGATGTCCTCTAAAGGTTGTATAGTTGTTTATTTCCTTGACATCTGACAGGAGGGTGTTCCACAGGGAGGGCGCCACCACCAAGAAGGCGCTCTTCCTGGTTCCCTGTAACTTCACTTCTTGCAGCAGGGGAACCACCAGAAGCGGGATCTCGGTGGATGATGGGGGGTGGAGACGCTCCTTCAGGACCTCTTTGCAAGGTGCATCATTAAACTGTGGAACCCGCTTCTGCAGGAGGCGGCGATGGCTAGCAAGCTGGGTAGCTTTAGAATAAAATCAAGCAAATTCATGGGTGATAAGGCCATCGAGAGTTGTGATGGCTATGTTCCTTCTTCACTGTTGGAGAATTTGCTCCCATGAGATTCCCATGTATCTAGGAGTCTTGGTAGACCACAAACTTGACATGAGTCAACAGTGTGATGCATGAGTCAACTTGGATGGAAGATTTGCAGAGGATAGGAATAATCAGTGGTTACTACCCAAAATGGCTGGTCTCTGCTTCCATCGTCGGAGCCACTGTGCCTCTGTATAGCAATTTCTAGAAACCACAGGTGAGGCAAGTTCTGTTGCGCTCGGATCTTGCTTGCAGGCTTCCCTTGGGGGCATCTGGTCGGCCACTGTGAGAACAGGATACTGGACTAGATGGGCCACTGGCCTGATCCACAGGGTTCTTGCATACCCTCCAACATTTCTCTGATGAAAATAGGGAGGTCTTATTCAACAACAAACAACAACAACAACAACAATAATAATTTTATTATTCATATCCTGCCCATTTGACTGGGTTGCCCCAGCCACTCTGGGCGGCTTCCAACATAAATGAAAACATATTAAAACATTTATTTATTTATTTTAAAGAAAACCTCTCCTATACGGGGCTGCCTTCACTTGTCTTTCAAAATATTGTATAATTTCTTATCTCCTTGGCTTGCAAGGGGTCGCACGACTCCATACCCTCCAACATTTCTCTGCTGAAAATAGGGACATCCTAAGGAAAAGCGGGACATTCTAGGCTCAAATCAGAAACCAGGATGGCGTCTGTAAATCCGAGACTGCCCCTGGAAAATAGGGGAACTTGGAGGGTCTCTTCTTGTGTTCAGAACTGGTGCTGCAAGCTTCCAGGAAAGGGTATGTCTGTTTGTGTGTGTGTGTGTTTAGAACTGTACAAATGGTTTTCTGGGAATCTACCGCCTTTTTCTTTCCTTTTTCACTTTTAGTCAGTGTCTGCTTTTTTCCAGCAGGCACTGCTTGTACATTTGTAAATAAAGCAACTGCGGTCGAGTCTCCTGTTTTTACTCCTCCAAGCGAAAGCAAAACCGGTGGTCGCAAAACTGGTGGTGCTTCTCCCCCTTGGGAGGGGAAGCGGGGAACGTGCTGCCTTTGCAGGGAGAGGTTACGGGTGGCTTAATCGGAAAAACCGGGGCCCGGAGCCAGCAGGGCTGATTTCAGCTCAGGGATCGGCTCCTTCCCAGGGTCAGGTCAGAAGTTTCCATCGCTGGTGGGAGCAGCCAGGCTTTGTTTAAGGAGGCGAGCAGAGCAGAGGAGGAGGCACTCCGCAGACATTAATCTTGTCAGGAGGAGAAAGGCAACTATGCTCTCACTCTCCGTGTCACAAAAAACAAGCAGCTGATCATCCTTGCCATGCCTGGACCAGTTTCTGGTGTCCCAGGCCCAGCAGAGAACCTCCCCAGGTTTGCCTGGCCCTCTCAAGGTGGCAGGGGATGGGCGAGACTTTGGCATTTGATAAGAATCAACTGTTAAGACGTTTTGGCCTGGCAGGAGATGGCTGCAAATTCTAGCATGGGCACTCAGGGTGGCTTCAGCAGTGCATAATTATTATTATTTTTAAAAGGTTTTTTATTATTTTCCAATAAAACAAAATGAAAAGACAACATTACACAAACATAAACACAATAGAAACATAATACATAATAGACAATAAACAAAATACAAAATACAATAAACAAAATACAAAATACAATAAAAAATCACATACAAACCTTACTCAACACCTATCTTTGTTTTTTTCCTCTTGTCTTTAACTTCAGGGGACTTCCCCTGTTCCCTCCACTGCCTTTAAAATTATATATACTCTTTAGGTAACTTTATTTCTTTTTCAATTAACCTTTACCAAATCTCTTAATAATCTTTAAATTTACTTATCCAATATAAATCTTCCCTTATATTCTATATCTTAAAATATTCTTATACCATTAAATCATTCACATCACAAATTTCTTCTGAACAATTATATCTCACATTAACCTGCTAAAGCCATTTCTTCTAATTAATTCTGCTCAAATACTCAAACATTCAATTTTACACATCTAAGTAAGTAGTCCTTAAATTTCTTCCAGTCTTGCGACACCGTCTCCTCCCTCTGGTCTCGGATTCTAGCGGTCAGTTCAGCGAGTTCCATGTAGTCCATTAACTTCATCTGCCATTCTTCCACTGTTGGGATCTCTTCACCCTTCCAGATTCTTGCCAATAAGATTCAGCAGTGCATAATTATAACTATGGAACTCACTGATGCAGGATGCAGTGACAGCCACCAACTCGGGTAGCCTTCCTTCCTCGGAGGTTTTAAAGCAGGAATGCTTTAAATGAGATTTCCTGCATTGCAGGGGGTTGGACTGGATGACCCTTGGGGGTCCCACCCAATGCTAGGATTCTATGGTTCTGTGATTTCTGACCTAAACCGAGGCTTCTTTTTGGCCTGGCATGTGTGGATGGATCAGCTGGTTAGAGCGTGGTGCTGATAATGCCAAGGTTGCAGGTTCGATTCCTGTATGGGACAGCTGCATATTCCTGCATTGCAGGGGTTTGGACTAGATGGTTGTCAGGGTCCCTTCCAGTTCTACCGTTCTGTGGTTCTATCCCTGGGACAACCCCAGGCTAGCTCTGCCGCCCGCTGGAACAGGGTTTCTGTAAACCGTCAAGAGTCTTGTTATTGTTGGAGTGGAACTGTAGCCTCAATGCTTCTCTCCAAAATTGCCTTCCATTCCTCCAGCCTCGCAGCGCAACAGATCCGGCCGGCTTCATGCACCCCAGGCATGGAAGGGCCTCTCATCCTAGAGATGCCTGGGCTGCTTCCCCCCAACCCCACTCACTCTTCCCCACCACCACCACCGCGAAAAGGAAAATATCCATGTTCTCATCCGGCTGTGGGAGGTGAGAAGGAGTGGGTGGGGGGGCCGGGAGGAGAGGAAAGGAGCACAGCTGCCTTGATGGAAAATTGGCAAAAGGAGTTCGGCAGAGTGGAAAGAGTGAGGTCTAGCTCAGAAAAATGCAGGGCCCAAAGGGAGCAAGTCAGGGGGGAGATAGCGGCTGGGCGGAGGGGGAGGCGAAGCGGATGTGACTGGGGTGGCTAACCTTTTTTGGCCTGAGGTCCGCCAGCCACCTTGGCCCATAGCTGTCAACCCTGCTGTTCCCCACTGCCATATACATAACTGTCAACCCTCCCTGCTGTTTCCCAATGCTATAATAAGGGAATTTCCTGCAAAAAAAGAGGAAAAGGTTGACATCTATGCCTTGGCCAAACTGCTGGGAGCCGCAAACCGGCAACAGGTCTGACCCAAAGTGTATGTGCTTGCATGTACAAACCAGGCTGTCTGCATGCACGCCATACCTTTGAAGCACCCCCACCACACACACACACACAAAGAGAACCATGTTACAGCACCCAGTGGTGCTACAATTCCCAGCACCCTTAACAAGCTCCCGTACTCGGGACTTGCTTGCCCCATCTTCCGCGTGACGGCCCTTTGGATATTTGAAGATGGCTATCACGCCACCCCGGTTTCCCTTGTGCAAGAGACCTTCCCGGCGGATTTGCGGCCAGGGCTGTTTTGATTTTATCGTAGCTACTTATCGGGGATAAACCAGGGACGTGTTGAAGCAGCTAAAACAAAGCGCTGGCAAGTGGCCCGACGAACCATTTCGTTGGGGTTGGCACTGCTCCAAGCCTCTTCCCCTCTGGTCACGGCGCTCAGCCTGTTGTAAGATCGATTCCCATCTTGGATGGCTATTGAGGGCAGCAGCTTCGGCCGCAGAGAGAGAGAGAGAAGCCCAGCTGGTTGCTTGCACACAGGACCGGTGCGCCCTAGGCGAGACCACCTTCTGGCGCCCCCCCCCCCCGCCAAAGCCTGCTTTAGCAGGAGGTGGGGAGTGGAGAGGCAAGCAGCAGTTTCTCCGCTGTAGCGGAGAAGCTGCTGCTCGCCCGTCCCGCCCCCCGCCAAAGCCTGCTGGGGTGGTGTAGGGGGCAAGCAGCACCTCTCCGCTACAGCGGAGAAGCTGCTGCTAGCCTGCCCCCCCCCAAGCCTGGCCAGCGCCCCATCCATTTTGGCGCCCTAGGCAATTGCCTAGTTCGCCTTAATGGACGCACCGGCTCTGCTTGCACAGGGAGAGTGCGGAGCAAAGAAAGTGAGTGCCAACCTGACACTCCCACAGAGCTCCTCTTCTCTCTGCAGCCAGGTTGCATGCCTTGCAGTAGGCTTGCCTCTTCTTTTCAGTCTGTTTCATCCTTTATGGAGGCAAGAGCCTATTGACTTTGAGCAGCGTTTGCAAACCTGGTGCCTTCCAGCCAGTGCTATTTTTCGGGGGGGGGGGGAAGGTGCCAGAACTCACCACGAACGCCTCCTTTGTTATAATGGTGATGGCGCCCACCTGAGAATACCCTAAAACTTGGTATGATCTTCCATTATCTGTCTTTGAAGAAAAAACGGGCACTACAATGCTAGAAAGTCATTTATTTGGAAATTCTGCTGGTTTGCTTAAGAGCTGCAGTTCTTTTCGCTGCTGTCGACAAGGCAGAAGTACTGTTTGGGGGCGGACGGGGTGGAGTGGGGGATTCCCTGGTCCCCAATGAGGTAAAACTGGTTACCCGTATATACCCGAGTATAAGCCGACCCAAATATAAGCCGAGGCACCTAATTTCCCTACAAAAACCTGGGAAAGCTTACTGACTTGAGCATAAGCCGGTTCACCTTTGCCGCTGTGGAGGAAGAGGAGGAGGAGGAACGAGCAGCCCTTTGGGCTGCTCCTTCCTCTTCCTCCTTTGCTGCTGTGGAGCTCACCCCATCGCGGGGTTTCGAACCGCCATTCTTCTGATCAGCAAGCCCTAGGGCTCTGTGGTTTAACCCACAGCGCAATGTTCCCTTGTGTTATACAGAGAAGGCTGGGATCCTGTCCTGTTTAAGCAGGAGCCAGGGAAAATGAGCACCTGTGGGGTTTTAATACTTCCTTAACTGATAGGCTTTCTGCCTTCTGGGGTCTAAAGTTTGCATTTATGTGAGCAGTTCAGGAATGGAACAAGCTGCCTGGGGAGAGTAAAGAACCGCCGTTCTTGTACGCTTCTTAAGGAATGGTTGACTGGGGAGAGCGGGTGGCGGCACGAGCGGAGAGAAAGGGCTTCTTTCTCACCACCCCCACCGCGCGCCTCACTCGAGTATAAGCCGAGGGCAGCTTTTTCAGCACAAAAAATGTGCTGAAAAACTAGGCTTATACTCAAGTATATACAGTATCTCCCACTTGGACTACTGCAATGCGCTCTACACGGGGCTACCTTTGAAGGTGTCTCTGAAACTACAACTAATCCAGAACACAACATTGCCTCCCATCCGATGTCAAGGAGATAAAGAAATACACAACACTTAGAAGAGATCTGAAGGCAGCCCTGTTCAGGAAGTTTTTAATGTTTGACATTTTATTATGTTTTTATATTATGTTGGAAGCTGCCCAGAGCCGTGGGGTATAAATATTATTATTATTATTATTATTATTATTATTATTATTATTATTATTAAGGTGGGGACTTGAGGCAACCTCAGCAACCTCAGACATCCATGGAAAAGGAAAGGAAAAACAGAGACAGTTGGGGAATGACAGCAACACCCAGGTCCCTCCACGGGCTTCAGCCTGGCAATTTCACCCGCTAGCTTCCGTCTGAAATGGGGTAGAGATTTGCGGTCTGTCAGTGAGGACAATACTGAGCAGAGGTGGGTTTAGGGCAGCGGAAGCCTAGTGGGCGCTGCAGGGCATCGCAACTGTGACGTAGTGGATTGAGCAGAACAGAAGGCGAGAGTAGGGTGGGGTGCCAAATTCTGAGCTCTTACAGGGCACCGCTGAGATTTCAAATACCAAAGTCCAGCCCTTTACTGAGCAAGATGGTGCAAGGCTCTGACTCAGTGCGAGGCGACTTCTTCTTTCCACTTCAGTGGGACTTGTGCGAGAGAATTTATGGGTGGTTTTTTGTCCAATGGAAAGAGCCAGGAAAAAGGCCAGGCCTCAATAAACAAAACAGAGCCAACGGTCCTTTGAGCCTTTTTATCTCTGCTCTTAGGTTGAAATGTGAAATGATGAATCATCCCTTCTAGGGCCTTAAAATAGATCGTTGGACTTTTCATTTTTTTTAAGGGTGCTTTTCGGAAGAATCTCCCTCTCCCTCACCCAGGTTCTGCGTCCATTCAGAATTTTGATGGGGTCACGACGACAACAAGTCAAGAAGAGGCAAGAAACGGAAAGCATCGTGAAGAGGATGTTCCAGGAGCATGGAGAGGGGACCGGTCCATTTCCAAACTGGAGAGCTTGGAGAGTTTTGCCTGTTCTGGGGGGATGAATGTAAATATGGCTTTGAAATTGTAGGACCAGCAATTTCCAGAGGCCAGCCCATTGCAGCAAGTGCAGGAGGATTCGACAAAAAGCCCATCTAGTCCAGCATTCCCTTCTTACAGTGGACAACTAGATGACCCCATGAGATGCCCACGAGCAGGACCCGGGTGCAACAGCACTCTTTCCTTTTGTAGGTTCTAGCAACTGGTGTTCAGAAGCATAGTGCCTCCAACAGTAGAGGGAGAACATAGATATCATGGCTTTGTTGTCGTTCAGTCGTTCAGTCGTGTCCGGCTCTTCGTGACCCCATGGACCAGAGCACGCCAGGCACCCCTCTCCTCCACTGCCTCCCGCAGTTTGGCCAAACTCATGCCAAATATCATGGCTAGCATCCTTCAATATCCCTCACCTCCATGAATTTGTCTCATCCTCTTTTAAAGCCCACCTAGGTTGGTGGCCATCACTGCGTCCTGTGGCAGTGAGTTCCGTAGTTTATGCACTGCAACAGCACTCGCCCAACTTGCGATTCCCAGCAACTGGTCTTCAGAGACACACTGCCTCTGACATGGGAGGCAGGACTTATCCATCATGACTAGTAGCTACTGAGAGCCTTAGAATCCTAGAATCCTAGAGTTGGAAGAGACCACAAGGGCCACCCAGTCCAACCCCCTGCCAAGCAGGAAACACCATCAAAGCATTCCTGACAGATGGCTGTCAAGCCTCTGCTTAAAGACCTCCAAAGAAGGAGACTCCACCACACTCCTTGGCAGCAAATTCCACTGTCCAACAGCTCTTACTGTCAGGAAGTTCTTCCTAATGTTTAGGTGGAATCTTCTTTCTTGTAGGTGGAATCCATTGCCCCGTGTCCGCTTCTCTGGAGCAGCAGAAAACAACCTTTCTCCCTCCTCTATATGACATCCTTTTATAGATTTGAACATGGCTATCATATCACCCCTTAAGCTTCTCTTCTCCAGGCTAAACATACCCAGCTCCCTAAGCCGTTCCTCATAAGGCATTGTTTCCAGGCCTTTGACCATTTTGGTTGCCCTCTTCTGGACACGTTCCAGCTTGTCAGTATCCTTCTGGAACTGCGGTGCCCAGAACTGGACACTGTATTCCAGGTGAGGTCTGACCAGAGCAGAATATAGTGGTACTATTACCTCCCTTGATCTAGACGCTATACTCCTATTGATGCCTTTGTGAGCTTGTCTTTGTGAGTTAGTGGTCATCACGACCATTTGTGGAAGCCAGTGATGGGATCATGCCAAGATGCCTCCGCCTCTCTTAATAGAAGGTTGGCATTCAGGATAGACAAGCAAACATGGCCTGCGGTGTGAATCCACAAGCCCTTGGCACCTATGAAGTCGGGTTCATGAAGAGTTGAAGGAAAGGAGTCACTCTGCAAGCAGATGGAGCCCCGATCCGCTGATAGCCACAGACTTCTGAGTAACAGGAGAGGCTAGATTACATTACACCGAGAAGCACAGAGGGATAGGAAACGGTGACACAATTTGCGTGCGTGCACACAAACACAACTGTCTTGCCAGCAACCCAGAAGGGGGGAAGTATTCCGAAAGAAAATACATATTGCAGCCAATATTCCAGAGCTCCTTGGCTCCCGTCCAGCTATGTGGAACATTTGATTTCGTTTACAAGGCAGTTTCACTGGGAACTACGTCACTCGGGGTTGTGCCACAAATGGCACCCAGGTAGATCTAGAGAGGAGAAGGTCTCCGAGAGCGGTGGCCAGAAAGATTCACGTATTGGAAACGGAGCCGTGCGCCGTCTTGTGGGAATCTGCTTGTGTGAAGCGGCTTTCTGCATAGCCTGCCTGGCCTATTTCAGCCACACGTACGCGACTCCTGGTCTCGTTTTGTGGCGGAGGGAAGGCAGTGATGTGCTTGAGAGTGCTTAAACTATGGGAAGCCTCACACAAATAGCTTCTCACGAGGTACAGCACCCAAAGGGTTTAATTGTTCCAGCGGCAATGAGGCATTCCACTCGTGCGCCACTCAGCCCAAGGAAGAGTCTGTGAAATGGGTTGATGGTTGTGGCGTTGCTCATTCTTGAGGTTCATCTTTCCAATGAACCCAGATACATATTTCAGTTACAGATGCCAAGGAAATAAACAACCTTATGACTTTTAGAAGACAGCCCTGTATCAGGAAGTTTTTAGTGTGTTGTGTTCTACTGGGTTTTTATAATTTGCTGGAAGCCTCCTAGAGTGGCTGGAGCAACCCAGTCAGGTGGGCATAATAATAATAATAATAAATAAATAAATAAATAAATAAATAAATAAATAAATAAATAATTATTGCAGCCTGCCACTGAAGTCTCTGTCTTTCCCCCCTTGCAATCTGAGGTTAGGGAAGAGCATGTGATAGTTTGGATGTGTGGAGGCTATCCCTCATTATTGTATCCAATAATGTTGGGAACTTGTTCTGCTGCTGTTTTTCACACACACTTTCTATATTATTCTGCAATTATAGACTCTAACCTACAAAAAAGTATTAGTTTTATAGCATTGTTTTCTTGTATTCATTTTTTTTTGGCTTGAGTTTTGCTGTTACTTTATAATCCACACCAAGCCTTCAGAATAGGAGGAAATAAAGTACTAAATAGTCTGACTATGTCACTGGGCAAACTCACTTCTGTTATGTTAGCATTTAGTGATCTTTTGGGCTTGGCAGGCACTCCCAACTTTTTTTTTCTTTCATGCTCAGTTGTTTCCAAAAGGTTGACAAAACAGGAGCCTATCCCAAAATTAAAACAACACCAATGGGAAAGAAAAATGCAGATTATTTAACTCCACAGCACCCAAACACAGGCAGACCCTCTGAGTGCCCCTATTTTCCAGGGACATCCCTGATTTAGAGAAGCTATCCTGGTTTCTGTTTCGATCCCAGAATGTCCCACTTTTCCTTAGGGCATCCCTATTTTCATTGGAGAAATATTGGAGGGCATGGAGTTATCCGACTCCCTGTCTGAAGGCAATCCTGTACAGGGAAGTTTTTTTAAAAAAATGTTTAATATTTTATTATGTTTTTATATATGTTGGAAGCTGCCCAGAGTGGCTGGGGCAACCCAGTAAGATGTGTGGGGTATGAATAGTAAAATTATCATTATGGAATGGGACGTCCCTAATTTTCATCGGAGAAATGTTGAAGGGTATGCACACTCTGAGGTTGGGATGGTCTCTCTTGGCATCATGACTGACCGGTCCATGCTGTGGGTTTGTGCTGCCCTCTGGAGGCTATGAGGATTATCAGAAGATCATCCCAAAGCAGCCTTTGCCAACCTGGAGCTCTCCAGATCTTTTGGGAAACAACAGCCGCCGGTCCCAGCCAGCCCAGCTACAAACCTGCAGCTGGCCCTGGAAGGGAGCCAGTCTTGGCCACTGTTTTCTTCTCTGTTCCACATCCTCTTTGCTGTCACTTGATTCACCAGCGATCTTGTGTTGCGAGTGGTTCAGCTGGAGACTTCCAAGCGGAGTAGAGTGATCAAACGCCCTTGGTTGAGATAGTAATGGCAGAAGAAGAACCGAAAGGGAGAAAGTAGGTCCTGAGTGACCAAGAAGTGTCCTTTTTCTCCAGTTCATCTCCATCTCCGTCTCTCTCAGGCTCCAGCAGAGCTGATCAGACACAAGCATAGCCCTTTGTGTGTAGTTACAGGTAGGTAGCCGTGTTGCTCTGCCATAGTCAAAACAAAATAAAAAATAAAAAAATCCTTCCAGAAGCACCTTAGAGACCAACTAAGTTTGTTCTTGGTATGAGCTTTTGTGTGCATGCACACTTCTTCTGATTTTTTGAAATTTTTAATTTCCCTTTGTGTGTGTTTGTGTCAAGTGGCAGAGGAAAGCAGTTCTTGGTGGAAAAACTGCTGCCCTAACCCACTTCCAGGTACAGATTTTGAAGCAAATTTGCTCAGGACGCCTACAATTCAGTCTTAAACTGATCAGTTGAAAAATGGAGATCAGCGCATTGTAGTACCATAAAGGCCAGCAGATTTAGTGTGGCATAGGTTTTCATGGACTAGCGATACTTTGCTCAATACATGAAGTGTGTGTGTAAAAGTAAAAGCCCTACTGGACAAGTCCACCATCCTGTTTCTGGTCAGTCAGATCCTTCTATAGATACGCAGAACATAAAGTCAGGAACCATCCACCACCGGCATCCTGCTCGAATACGGTGGCTATCACAACCAATAACCATTAGCAGACTGATTCCCCCACGAATTTGTCAAATTCCACTTTAAAGGCATCTAGGCTAGCAGTTATGAGCAATGTGTAACTTTGCAACACAGGCAGAAACACACTAAAACTATGCCGTGAGAAAAAGCTGCTTATTTCTTTACCTGTACTGAATCTCCTGCCTTTACCTTTCCCTACTCCATGCATAAATTGGTACACCTCCATCAACTGCCTTTTTAAAAATTGAAAAACAAAACTAGAAAGCCCCAAACACACTATGCTTTCCTTTTATGGAAGATGCTTCAGAGCAGTGGTTCTCAAACTTTTTTTGCTCCACAGCCCACTTGGAAATTGCTGAGGCTAATGGCAGAAGACTTTTCTGTCTGTTGTAGCACTTCTAATGCACAATGCTAATGGCTGGGTGTAATTTTGTTGTTTCTTTTATATCTTACACATTGCTTTTTATTGAATTATACGTTGTATTACACAGAACTCAAATCGTGATGCAATAAAATGCAATATAGGAAATAAAAGAAGCAATGAAAATACAGTAACAAAGAACTCACTGAGAATTATTTAACATGATGAATCCGTCACCTCAAGCCTCCAACACAAAACCAGACACATCACAGACCCCCTGGAATGAAACTCACAGACCACAGTCTGGGAACCCCACGCAAGAGCCTACTGAATATTTTGGGGTCACCTTTCCAGATTTTTATACTTCTACAATACCTTTTTGTGCCTGGGTGGCTAGAACTGTGCACTGTATGCAGAATGCAACACAGCCTTCCAAATTCATTTATTAGGGACAGATTTCTTTCTTATTAAAAAAAGGGGGGGGGGAACCTAGGCAGTGTGGATTAGTCCACCTTGCCTTGCATTTTCCCTATTGACTGCTTGGATTGGTGAAATCGGCACTTTTGCAGGTGCCACAGAATACCTGTTTCGTTTTTGTTATAACCCTATTGTTTAACTTTGGAACTCCCTGCCTCTTGAGATTAAACATCACGGCTTAGACAAGAAAAGTCGAGTTAATTTTAATCTGTTTTAATACTTGAACTTTTGCATGTTTTAAAGTAGGGTTGTGAGTTTCCCCCATTTTTCGGTTTTATCTTTTCGTAAACCACTTTGAGGTGTTGTTGGGTGTTTTGTTTTTGTTTTTAACAACCAAGCAACCTATAGATCTTATGAAGCAAACAAACAAACAAATACAAAGGCTACGAAACGAGAGAGGTCTCTGGGACGGTTGCTGCGGTTGCTACGCTTTGTGTTTTTCTGTGCTTTTATACAGAAAACCACCCTGTGCTACTGGAATGAAGAGCGCTGTATACATTTAATAAATCATATTAATAAATAATGATAGTAATCGTTTCTGTATTTTTTACAAATTTAATAAATGTGTTCAGTGTGTTTTTATACAATTCATAAAGACTAATTGCAATTAATAACAATAATAACTTAAAATAAACCCGAGGACAAACGGAAGACAGGCGAGAGAGGGGCCTCCCTCCGCCTTCAGCATCCTTCCATTCCCCTCCCCAAAAGCGGGATGCAGGCCCGGGCGCCTGGTTCCCTTAGCAACGGAGAGGCCCTGCGCCGTATCCAAGGGGCGGGGCCTCCGCCCGCCCGCCCCCCAATCCACCCGCCGCCCGCGCACGCGCCGCGACGCATTTCCGGCTCCTTAAGGGAACGTGTCCCTGGGCGCCGCCGAGGCCGCCTGCGCCGGGCCGGAAGTGCGGACTGCGTTGGGGACTGGAGACGATGGAGCAGGCCGAGGCGCACAACGGGAGCGGGGCCGGCGGGGCCTCCACGGCCGGGGCGGCCGGGGCTCGGCCTCCAGCCACCCCGGAGGGCATGGCGCTGGCCTACGGCAGCCTGGTGGTCATGGCCCTGCTGCCCATCTTCTTCGGGGCGCTGCGCTCCGTCTCCTGCGCGAAGGGGAAGGTGAGGCGGGACGGGCAGGGCAGGGGGGGCGGCGAGGGCAGGCAGGCCGGCCGGCAGGACCCTCTCCCTCCCTCTCTGAGGCGGGAGGCCGCGGCCCGCTCCCACCATGGGTCGGCGGAACTCCACGAGACATGCTGGTCTTGTGGAGGAAGATAAACTCGAGGGGGGAGACGCAGCTCTCAGTGGGTAGAGAGTATCTGCCTGGCATGCAAAACGGGGGCCCGGTTCAGTGCACCCGAAACGGTATTTCCAGGTAGGGCTGCGAAGGATCCTCCGCCTGCAGTTCCATCCAGCGGCTGCCAGTCAGTGCAGGCAGTACTGGGCCATGTGGACCTAATGGCTTGACTTCTTCTTCTTTGGCGACCCCTCGTAGCCGAGTAAGATTGTCTTCCATAAACACGGTTTTAACAGTGAGTCCATGAGTGGCTGTGGAGGCCAATTCTGGATCCACACGTCTTTCCACAGTGGGGACATTGGTTTCCGGGCAGGAGTCGATCACGGTGTGGATTTGCCAAGCATTCCTTCCTCTTAGCATGTTTCTCCCTTGCGTCCTGAGTTTGAGTGTCTTCAAAGCCCATGACACCTTTGGTAAAGGCTTGACTTTGGTAAATGGCTTGAGTCCCATAGAAACATAGGGCTGGAAGGGATCCCAAAGGGCCATCCAGCCCAACCCTCTGCAATGCAGGAATGGCCGCTGAAGAACCCCTGCCATGTGGACGTCCAGCCTCTACTTAAAAGCCTCTTGCGGAAGAGAGTACACCCCTTTCTGAGGGAGCCCGCTCCGCTGTCAAAGCAGGTTCCGTGTTTCTTGTGAAGGAGGTTGGTGCCGTTGGCTGTGGTTAGCCATGGTGGCTAAGTGGAGCCTTTGTGCACAGAGGCAGTCTACCTCTGAATAGCAGCACATGGTGAGAGGGAGCAGAGGGGCATTACGTTCATGGGGTTCTTGTGTTCTTGGACTCCCTGAAGGAGCTTCTCCACCCCCATCGTTCTGCCCAGACACTGAGGTCCAGCACCGAGGGCCTTCTGTCGGTTTGCTCACTGCGAGAAGCCAAGTTACAGGGAACCAGGCCTTCTCAGTAGTGGCACCCGCCCTGTGGAACGTCCTCCCACCAGATGTCAAAGAGAACAACAGCTATCTAACATTTAGAAGACAACTGAAGGCAGCCCTGTTTAGGGAAGTTTTTAATGACTGGTGTTTTAATGTATTTTTAATCTTTTGTTGGAAGCCAAACCCAGCCAGATGGGCGGGGTATTAATAATAATAATAATAATAATAATAATAATCCCTGACACCCCCTCCAGTCTTTGGGCTTGCAGCAGGCGTCTTCGCTTCCTCCCAGTTCCTGAATAGCCAACTATAGTTCTGTGATTCTGTGTGCTAATGCCTGTGTTAGAAAGCAGGGCCATCTTTGCATATATGTAGTGTGGTGGTGGCATGTTCTCCCCACATGCTGCAATTAGGTGCCCTGTCTAATGTTTTTTTTTACTTCTGGGCATGTCCAGAGCATAGAACCATAGACTTGTAGAATGGAAAGGGGACCTGAGGGCTATCTAGTCCAACCCCCTGCAATGCAGGAATCTTAGCTAAAGCAACCTTCCCTTGCTGCCTCCTGAGTTTTGCATCAGGCCATTGGTCCATCTAGCTCTGCATTTTCTACCCCGGCAGTTCTGTCTCCTTTCCTTGGTATCTCCTGGGGTGGGGTGGGGTGGGGTGTGTGTGTCTGTATAAAGCATGCACTCCAGCAAGTGTTTCTTCCCTTCCAAGTTGAAAGAGGAGTCCCTTTGCTACATGCAGTAGTGTTGGCCTGTTTAGCACAGGACTTTTTGTTCCTTTGCTCTTGAGCGTGCACCTTGGGGAGAACTTGGGAAGGAAGGAAGGAGGCCAACTGACGTGTTAGCAGGCAACAGGGCCAGAGTGGAAAGCATGCCCCTCCTCCTTTGATGCTTGAGTGCTTCCTTGGGCAGGCAGTTGTGGCTAGCTGTGTTGCTGGGGAGCTGCTTCTGTAGAGAATTCATGTTTTGCATATGCTACGTTAGCACCTTTCTGTACGTTTCCCTTTATGAAATTGTGAATGTTGAAGATAAGAAAGAAAAATCCATGTGGGTAAGATTCGTGCACTGAGGCTGGCAGGAGTCAGTTTTAAGACAAAGGAAATACTTCACCTGATACATAATTAACCTCTGTTGTTTTAGTGTTGGAAGCGGTGGGGAGGGCACTGGCATAAATAAATATTGGAATCGGTTGGTGGCTCCAGCCCAAGATGGTCAGACCTGTTACTTTCTTCAGAGGTGGTATAATTCAGCCTTGCAAACATACTCACAGAAGTTATGAGCTTGGAAGCACAAGGGGAACTTCCTTCACTTTCCCTTTCTGAATTTTGGAAGGGATGCCCGCTGTCCACAGACTATTTCAGGCCTCATATAGTATCAACAACAGGTTTCCCCAGCCACTCTAAGGAGCAGGTGGATTGAGCCACCAGGTTGTATTAAAAAGTGCCAAAATGATTGCAGGCTGATACCTCAACTTGCCATGTAGTGCTGCATCGAAAGGTATTTGTCACGAAAATGTCTTCAGAACAAGAAGCTGAAAAACAATAAAAAAGGTGTTTGTGTGAGTGCATCAGAGCAAATTTCCATATGACGCATTCCAATAGGGAAAGTAATTTGCCTCCGAGAGTGCCTGGCAACCCCATTGCTCAAGTTTCCTGAGGGCTGTAAAAGCAGATGTGGTTAAAGTGAATGCAATATCTGCCCTACATTGCAGTTATTCTGCTTCCAGCGGGAAATAGGGAAGAGTGCATTGGTCACTGTCCAGGCTGATGGGCTATCTTGTAACACTATAACTCGTGGACATCGAGTGAAGCGGAATCCTGGAAGATTCAGGACAGGTACAGGAAAGTCCTCCTTCATGCAATGCATAGGACCTGGCAATGATGGCTACCAATTTAGATGGCTTTTTTAAAAAGGATTGGACAAATTCTTGGCGGAGGAGAGGGCTATCAAAGGCTACCAGCCGCAGCGGCAATGCTGTGCTTCTGAATATCAGTTGCTAGAAACCACAGGAGGGGTGAGGGCCCTTGTGCTTGAATCCAGCATCCTATTATCCCCAAAGGCATCTAAGGGGATAATAGGATGCTGGCCTAGATGGGCCATTGGCCTGTTCCAGCAGGCTCTTCCTGTATTCTTCATATCTTTACTTCTAGAGTTCTGAATAAGGTATCCTTCCCGCCCTAAGGGGCTAACATTTGACCAACTTTTCCTCTAGAATGCTTCGGATATGCCGGAGACCATTACCAGCCGAGATGCTGCCCGCTTTCCTATCGTTGCCAGCTGCACCCTCTTAGGCCTCTATGTCTTCTTCAAAGTAAGTAAAACCACTGGGGATCTTACTGCAGTCTTCTGCCGCTGACAGCTAATCCAGTAACTCTCCCTTTTGTGGGTGTAGAGGAAGCAGAATCGCTCCTGGGGAGGGGGAAGTGGCAGAAACCTTTCTGTCCGAAGTATTCGGAATAGTGTGGTGTCTCCATCGGGCCTCTAGGAGCTGTGGGTTGCTGAGCATTTTGCAGGTGGATGCTGTCCGATGCTGGTAGAAGGTCTTTCATTTCCTGGATCTGCCAGCCCGAGGTTTCCAGCTTTCAAAAAGACTGGGTATGCTTCTTGCATAAGAGGAGGGTCTGCTTGTACAAACAGTGTAATATAGCCTACTTGGGGGGGACGGGACAATTCCAGCTTTTAGATATTTTATCCAGCCTTTCTATTCAGGATTTCCCAAAACTATGTACTTAGTAAAGTGGATGAAACAGAGAATCACAAAATTAAAAGCAGTGTAATGGAAGGATAAAGGCAGCACCATTGAAAATATCAACTGAGACAACGGGATAATGTTTTAAAAGAACAGAAATATCTAAAAGTGGCATACCAGACAAAATTAATAAGAAGCAGCAGCTTTATTTAGCCGAAATAAATAAAAAAAATCCACCCATTGTCTAAAGGCAAAGACGGTGCCTGGTGCATCCCTGCTTGGCTGTGTGTGCGTGCGTGTGTGCGTCTTCCATAATCCAGTCTCCACAACCACCAATATGGCTCTGTTCCTCATGCTCAGGCAAACTCGACCCTCCAGATGTTTTGAGACTACACTTCCCATCATCCCTGACCACTGGTTCTGTTAGCTAGGGATGATGGGAGTTGCAGTCCCAAAACAGCTGGAGGGCCGAATTTGCCTATGCCTGCTCATGCTCATCAACTTCACCACCCACAGGATGGGACAGAGCAGGGCCTCCAGTAGTAGTTGGAAAGGCTAGAGAGTGGAGCTGATCTGATCTTCTGCGTTGCCTGTTTCCCTTCCCCTTCGCACAGTGGTCGACCATCTGCTTTGCACGCAGCAGGTACCAAGCTGCGCTCTGAAAAGTTTAGGTGAAGTGGGAAGATAGATCCATTTAGCTCCAGTAAAAGTCCAGAGTGGATTGCAGCATGAAATGAGTTTTACAGTGTGCTCCAGGCCTGTGGATACTGCCCCAGTGCTGTTCTCCTGACTGGCATCCAGGAAACCTTGGAGCAAGGCAAGGCCTAGCATGCCAGTCCAGATTGCCTCCTCTGATCTGGTTGCATGCAGAGTGGGTGCTGATCTTCTTGTTTGGGACATTGGAAACCCCTGGGTGTGGAAGGTGTGCAGAAATTGACATGCTTCCATTCCCACCAGAAGTCATATTCTGGCTTGGATTCTGGTTGGTTCTGAATTCTTCCCCGTCGCCGATCTCTTGTGGTAGGAAGGCTGAGCACCTCTGTTGGAGATCCTGGAGATGCCAGGGGTGAGATGGAGCTGTAGAAGGCACCTTCTTGTGACCACTTGCCTAAGCCATTTCAAGTGCAAATGGGTGGTGGGATATATAATTTCATTTCATTCCAGCTGTTTGCATACCGCTTAATCACCAGAATTTCTGTCGGGTATACAGTTGGATTACAGGAAACACACTGGATAAAATAAATTGAAATTGATCCTAAAGTCATGAAATGCCTGCTGAAATAGAAAGGTCTTTGTCATAGACGAGATGGATTGGCCTCGGAGATTGTTAACTTCCTGGATTCCTGCTGCATTTCTACCAGATGATGCCAGCCTTGGGAAGCTGGCAACCACAGCCTGTACTGGCAGGAAAGGAAATGGAATAATTCTAACTGGCAATTGGTGTTTCCAGGGTGACTGTTTGTTCACCGCACAGCATTTGTATCTTAGAGATACGCAGATAAGATGTGTCGGAGGTCAGGAGAATGGAGGCCTTTGTGAGGAACAACTGCAAAAGTGATCAAGGTGACCAAAGAACAGTTGGTTACTGGTTCTAACATTAGAAAGCTTTCATTGTAATTATCACAGAGTTTTTCCGGTCAAGAACTTCTTCCCCACCAGCACAGAATTAACCTTTAGAGGCAGCGCTGTTAGAAAATTCGTGAAAAAGAATACACACACTTCTCCTAGGGGAGAAGAAAATCCTGTGATCTGGTCTATGAGACTGGGCAGAGATGATGCACCCCCATACTTATGTCAGACCCCTGGTCTGGCATAAGACGAGCCTTCTCTAACCTGATGCCTTCCAGATGTTTCTGACTACAGCTCCCATCAGCCACAGTCAGCATATACTGATGGGAGTTGTAGTCCTAAACATCTGGAGAGCTGCTCAAATTTGTCAGAAATTAAAAGGAAGCAAAACTATGGCCTTCTGGCTTAGATGTGAAAGTTTAAAAGCAGTAATTACGCTTCCGGGATGTTCTTCCTCTGTTTTGACACGTTGCATAGTTAGAAAGCAGGTTGTTTAACCTGACTGGTTTTTCTTGTCTTCTAGATATTCTCTCAAGAATACATCAACCTGTTGCTCTCCATGTATTTCTTTGTCCTGGGGATCCTTGCCCTTTCCCACACCATCAGGTAAAAGGAGAACAGCAGATGGCTTGAATACTGTGTGTTGCGATGCCATTTAAAAGAAAAATCTGAACCCTGCTGGTTGCAGCAAAACAGCCTCAACTTCGCTGGCATTTTTCTTTAAAGCAAAATTAGAGGGCCTGTGCTTGGTAGGCTGGTGGCTCCTGGGCAATACAGCTTAATCTAGTAGAGTTATCCCTCGTTCCTCTCAGCTCTTTCCTGCCATTACAGGGTTCTTCCTTCTCTCCACACCCCTCAATAAGTTTCCCTTCATTTCTCGCTCTAGAACAAACGAAGCCAGAGATCTCTTCAGAAATTGCTTTTGGGACGTTGGGGCGTTCCCAGTGGACACTATTAGCTAATATTATTCCAGAGTTGGCTGCTTCCAAAACTGTTCTTACATCCCTCAGCTATGTGATAATTTTCCTCTGTTTGAACCAACTAACGTTTCAGGATGAGGAGGAGAAGGGATGAGATCAGAGGTTTGTTAGCAGAGCTAGAGGTTGGTAGCAAGTCTCTGACTCTGCAGCTCAGGGTATTTCAGACTGAGGGCTGCGTTTCCTCCCAAAGGCCACATGCCAGCAGTGAGTGGGACCATAAGCAAATGTGGTTGGAACAATTAATGCAGAAGCCTAGTTTCTACTGCCTCTCTGTCCTCCCATCCCAGCTGGCAAGGGGCATTTTATCAGAGTTGAAGGGTGCATTCCAGGCAGGGAAGAGCCATGCAAGCAAAAGTAGGAAGTGCTTTTCAAGTGCCCTTTTCAGGGTGTTCTGCTTCCCTCTGTCACGGGAGACAGGAACGTAACACACCTGGCCAGTGAACTTCAGTCTGCAGTGCCATTCACGGGGTGAAAAGGCAAATCGAAACGTTTCTTTGGCAAAGGGATCTGCTTAAAAATCCTTGGCTTTGTATCTTTGTTGAAACGGTCACTGTTCTGCAAAAGCACCACACCCAATAGGCAGGATGATACTGGCATCTATAATGGCATGGCTCAGTCTTCTTAAAATCCCTGCCAAATTGTGCCTTCTTGAAAAAGGAGTTCATACCCACTCTTTGAACAGTGCTTTTAATGAGGAGGTGCTGCTGGTTGATTCCAGGGTCTCTGCATCTCAGTAGAAAAAACAACAACAATGCCTTTGGCGGCATTAAGGCCCCACTCATACCTGCCCCCCTCCCTTCCCACCAGGCCCCATCAGGATTCAAATGGAAGATGCACAGTGCAGCTGATAAATTGGCTGTTTCTTACCAAATTCAAAATGAAGCTCTCTGGGTCAGCTTAATATTGAGCCTCCCTTTTTAGCTGATTCTTAGCGTGGGGCTGGTGATGATGCTGGGAACTCTTCGTACAGGTAGCAGCTCTTTAACATGACCTCCTCCCGTATTTTGTTGTCATGAAAAAGGACATCCCTGAGGGGGTTATTTGACCAGTCCTTAAAGGCAACGGCAGAGGGTGGTTTAGGCTTAGTTCAGCCTTGCAAATAACCTCACAGAGGGTACTAGCTCACTTCGTTCAAGTACAAAACGTGTCCCTAAAGGGGAAAAAGAAACCATGGTTTGCAAGACTTCCTTGCCTGGAGCCAATTTTTGTGTGTGCCTCTTTAAAAGCTTGGCTCAATTTCTGCTGCATGTGTGTGCATTAGGCACCTGACTGGGACGGACACTTATTGAAGGCTTTTGAGCTAAACTTGAGGCTGGCAGGAATGCTTAATGGGTGACACCCCACTGCCCTCCTCTCTCCATGGTTCTTCAGGAGTCACCATGTCCCTTCTCTGCTCTTGATTTCAGCCCCGTGATGAACAAATTCTTCCCGGTCAATTTTCCCAACAAGCAGTACCAGCTTCTCTTCACTCAGGGCTCTGGGGAAAGTAAAGAAGGTAAGTCCCTCTCTGCCAGCCAGCTTGAAGCATTTCCTGTGCAAATCCTACATTTCCCCTGGCTTGCCTGTTGCTTCCTGATTTTCCCCAACCTGAAGGCCATCAGTAGCCTTGCCTGCAGTTTTCTGCTTTGGCTAGTGAGGTCTCCCTGGAGTTTACGATTCTTTCAATATGGCCAATATACTGGGCAAGTGTCCTAGGCACCCTTGTCTTCCAGTCGTCACCTGCTGTTTCTGTTTCTGTGCACACACAGGCAGCATGATGTGTTTTAAATAATAATAAAAGATAAAACAACTACATACAGTCAGAGAATCAGCTGAATATCTAAAACCTCTCTTAAGTGGGTCTTTCTGCTTGCAGAGCATATGGCCCGTCCCCCAGCCCATAGCTCAATGGCAGCGTGCATTATTTGCAAGATCCACCATTTCCATTCACTGGAGTTTGGAGAGTGGGGCTGGGTAAGATCTCTCTCTCTCTCTCTCTCTCTCTCTCTCTTTCTTTCTCTGCCTGCGAACCCTCAACAGTCTAGGTGGCTTAGCGGTCTTGTCTTAAGTCAGCTTCATGAGCTCATAATAATAGGTGCGAAAACAAGCTTCGGTTCTCTTAGCTCTTTGCCAGGGTGCCTGGGCGCTGCCTATCCCTTACTCTTGCTTTGTATTAAAAGAGGCTGATAGAGGTGAAAACGACGTGGTGGCTTTTGTTGCAGAGATTGTCAACTACGAGTTCGATAGCAAGGACCTCGTGTGCCTGGCCATGAGCAGCATCGTTGGAGTCTGGTACCTGTTGAGAAAGGTACGCCGAGCACCTGGCAAAGCTTGGGCACCACTTTTCTGTTTGCCTTAAATTCTGGGCGTGCATGGGGGGCAGGAGGCAAGGGGGTGAGCTGTGCTGGTGCTGTTTTTATTGTAATTATCTCGGAGGGGAGAGGGAGAGAAGAGATTTAACCCTAGCAGTGTTTAATTGCTTTTAATGATGGTTCTCCCCCCCTCTGTTTTTACCTTTTTATATTTACTGTATATACTTGAGTATAAGCCTAGTTTTTCAGCACATTTTTTGTGCTGAAAAAGCTGCCCTCGGCTTATACTTGAGTGAGGTGGGCGGTGGGGGCAGCGAGAAAGAAGCCCTTTCTCTTCGCTCGTGTCGCCACCCACTCTCCCCAGTCAACCATTCCTTAAGAAGCGTACAAGAACGGCGGTTCTTTACTCTCCCCAGGCAGCTTGTTCCATTCCTGAACTGCTCGCATAAATGCAAACTTGGCAAAGGAGGAAGAGGAAGGAGCAGCCCAAAGGGCTGCTTTCGGGCTGCTCGTTCCTCCTCCTCCTCCTCCACAGCGGCAAAGGTGAACCGGCTTATACTCGAGTCAATAAGCTTTCCCAGGTTTTGTAGGAAAATTAGGTGCCTCGGTTTATATTCGGGTCGGCTTATACTTGGGTATATACGGTATCTGTAAGCCACCTTGAGTGCCTGTCAGGGATAAGGCAGGGTATTAATAATAATAATAATAATAATAATATGCTGGGTGCTAACCTTCCCTTCCTTTCTCCCAGCACTGGATTGCCAACAACCTCTTTGGCCTGGCCTTCTCTCTCAACGGGGTGGAGCTGCTGCATTTGAACAATGTCAGCACCGGCTGCATCCTCCTCGGGGGGCTCTTCGTCTACGATGTCTTCTGGGTAAGCAGGTGCTGGTTTCTCAGGGTTTCTCTAAACACTTTATTTCTACTTACTGCATTTATATCCCGCTTCCCCTCCAAGGAGATTGAGGTGGTGTTCGTAGTTTTCCTCCTCCCCATTTTATCTTCAAAACAACCCTGCGAGGTAGGGTAGGCTGGGAGGCAGTGACTGGACCCTGGGGTCACCCGCTGGGCTTCATGGCCGAGTGGGGATTGGAACCCTGGTCCCTGTCAGACCATTACACCACACTGGCTCCTCCTTGGGGATCTGTGGCAGAGTGAGTCCATGCCACCGTGTGGCTTCTTACATTCTTGTGTTACCAGCTCTCTCTTCTTTCTTTCTTTCTTTCTTTCTTTCTTTCTTTCTTTCTTTCTTTCTTACCTTCATATTCGGCCTTTTCCGCCAAGGAGCTGAAGGTGGCACACGTGGTTCTCCCCCCCCCCCCCACTTTAATCCCTACAACAACCTTGCAAGTTAGGCAGTGACTGCTCCGGGGTCGCATCCAGTGACCTTCATGGCCAAGTGGGGATTCGAACCCTGGTCTCTGCCAAGCCCTCGTTGGATGCTCTGTAATGTTGCTGTGCACCATAAAATGCTGTGTACAGCAATATCAAAATATCGTTTTGAAAAATGTTAAAAATCAGTAAAGCACAATCGTTAAAATGACCGGCTGCTCAAGAAAACATTGAACAATTGCCTAGGCCTTTCAGCATGGAAAAGTCTTCAAGAGATTCCTGAAAGTTAACGGAGAGGATTCCTTATGAATCTTCTGGGAGAGCAGAATGGGTGCCCCACTCCTGGTTGCAGACAGTTATTCTCCTAAGGAAGGCCTGGTCTCCGTCGGGTGGCTGCCGTGGTGTGAATGCTTAAGCTGCAGTCATCATTTTTCACACCGTTCTTCTTTCCTCTCTAGGTCTTTGGCACCAATGTTATGGTGACAGTTGCAAAGTCCTTTGAGGCGCCCATAAAATGTGAGTACCTGGTTTTTTAAACCTTTGGCGGCAGAAGTAGTGGGCATGAGCGGTGGCCAGCTGAGCCACACTGCAGCTTGAGCAACAGAAAAAAACCTTTGTTGTGGAGCAGGGTATGTGAAACCTCCATCCTGTGGGGCTAATTCAACCCAACAGAGGTCCTGAACTGGCCTGTGATGCCAGTTCCCTCAAAACCACTCCTTCCTGCCCCAACCCTGACCTCAGGTGTGAGAGGCAAGTATAGGCTCGCTGCCGTGGCTTTGGAGTCCATTCACTTTGGTGTCATGTGACTGCTGGGCAGCTCCGCCCACCTGTCAAAAGATTGTTGGTCGGATCTGGTCCACCCCTTCTGGCTGAGCAATATTAGCCCAGCGAGGAAAGACAGAGCTCATTTCTTGGCCTGTCGCTCTAGGGCAGGCATAGGCAAATTTGGCCCTCCAGATGTTTTGGTAGTACAATTCCCATCACCCCTGACCACTGGTCTTGTTAGCTAGGGATGATGGGAGTTGTAGTCCCAAAACATCTGGGGGGCCGAGTTTGCCTATGTCTGCTCTAGGGCAACTAGGATGATCAAGGCTCTAGAAGCCATGCCTTATGAGGAATGGTTGAGAGAGTATGTTTAGCCTGGAAAAGAGGAGCTATGATAGCTATCTTCAAATATCTGCCTGTTTTGGGTGCTCACGATCCCATCCTAGCCAACCTTAGGAATATACTGCACAAGGGTGGCTGTTGAGAGGGGTGAGGCATGCGGCATATTTAGCCAGTCCTGCACCAATTCCACTGTATGTTTCCAGGCCAAAGTGCTGGATTTAACCTTCTGAAACTGGATCCAACATGCTTTGAGCACCTACATGAGACTGCCTTGGACTGCCTGGTATTTGCCATACTTGGGGTGCGTTTGTTTGTGGGAGATTAGAAGCAGCAGAGCCACGGCAGAGGCAGCCCCAGGAGAGCAGAGCATTGTTCCTCTTCCGCTTCCACTCTCTCGGCATCTATGAAAAGTGCAAGATCCATCTGATGAAACTTCGTTGTGAGGAAGTTTGGGCAGAAAAGGTGCCTGTTTGGATCTCCTGTCAGTCTGCGGTTTGCCTCACTTCTCCTCAACGTGAAATTGTTTTAATAGTAATGTGTTGTGTGTGCTTTGTTTCGAAGCTGCCTCTGGAGAGGCACCAGTGTGTGTTTAAAGCAAACCTGCCATAGCCTTTGAATGACAAACTTGGACTCTCTCTCCTGCCATGGGCTGAACCCCGCTTCTCCCCTCTTTCCTTTTTCCCAGTGGTTTTCCCCCAAGATCTTCTAGAGAAAGGCTTGGAGGCTGACAACTTTGCCATGCTGGGCCTGGGGGACATTGTCATCCCAGGTAAGGCGATCAGGGAGTGTGTGACTATGCGATGGTTCAGTGTGATGGAACGGCCCCTCTGGCTCTCGCTTGCTGCTCTTGGTTGTCGGCTGGAAAGAAGGAGGCACCTGGAGAAAGCTCAGCAGAGAAATGGAGTGGAGCTAGAAAGTCATCTGATCGTCCCACACTCCATAGAGCATGGGTGGGGAACCTTTTTTGGCCCAGGGCAGGGCAGGGTGGGGGGCAGACCATAGGCCAGTTCCCTGGAGGTGGGAGGGAATAATCCACCTGCCAATCACCTGGCCCTATTTTGACACCAGAAGATTGGCAGGTGAGTTATCCTGGCGAATGTTTACATTCCAGCCTCTGCTAAAACATAGCTTTTTCCCCAGTTGCCAGAAACTACAAGAGGGGAGGGCTCTTGGGCTTGTATTCTGCTTGAGGGTTTCCCTGCAGGCCTCTGGTTGGCTGCAGTGTGGGATAGGATGTTGGACTAGATGAGCCATGGGCCTGATCCAGCAGAGCTCTTCTCTTCCTTTTCCCTTTCCTAAGAGCTGTATGACCTGTTGTCTATCCCTGCCAGAGGTCCCAGTGAATCGCCTCAGTATTGCTTTCAGCCACAAGGGGGTGCTGCGGCCTCACAGATCATATTAGGAGAGGAAGCCTTGAGAAGGGCAGTGTGGCTGAGTGGGTGGGTGCCTGGCACAGCCTCCTCCCTGTAGCCCTAACCGTGATTCTTCCACTCTCTTCTCTTCTCCCAACCCGAACCAGGAATCTTCATTGCTTTGCTGCTGCGCTTTGACATCAGGTAAGTCCACCCCCCCACCCCCCAGTGAACATGGAAAAGAGCACCACTGGCAATCCCATATTGCTGAGTGGTGCCCTTTTTGTGAAAGTCTGCTCTTGACAAACATGCCAGTTGGGAGCAAGAGTGGCTGTTGTTGGAGGGTAGGGTGGGGAACAAGGGCCCTGCAGGTTTTCTCTGGTCATACCTTTGTGGCCTGGTGGCATCTCTCTGTGCCTGCTTCTTTGAGACACTTTTCTCGCCTGTTTGTGGGGTTGGGTGCGCAGTTAGGGAACCTTCTCTTGCCCCTGGATCACCGTAACGCCCACTTGTGCTTCCTTCCCTGACTCAGCCTCAAGAGGAACACGCACACGTACTTCTACACCAGTTTCGTGGCTTATATTTTTGGGCTGGGCCTCACCATCTTCATCATGCACACCTTCAAACATGCCCAGGTGAGCCGCCTTTACCTGCGTCCAAAGGCCACCTGCCTGCAACGGCCGGTTGCCTCTTCTGGGAAAGCAGGAAGTTCTTTGAATTGGAGATGGAAAGGGGGGGGCAGATGAGAAATGAGGAGTTTGGCACTGTTCCAGCAGCCCACCAGCATCACAATAGCTAGATGTCCTGCTTGGACACACAGCTGCTCCCTTGTGAAAGGTACAGAGCTCATGGTTTCCAAGCAAACTTCCCCGCACAGCAGCGAAGGCTTGCCTCTGGGCATCTCACCATTGACCCAGCTGGCCAGAAAGAGAGAGGACTGCCCCAACCCTAGCTGGCTTTAAGGGTGCATGGTAGGTGACCCTCTTCTGGGTTTCATTTCCTGAGGGGGGAAGGCAAATGGTGATCTCCCTTCATCCAAGAACCCTCTGCCAGCCAGGCTAATAATGACGGAGATTGATTCAAATCTTGGCTCCCTCAAAGAGCACTGCATTGGAAAGTTCCTGGTGCTAGCTGAGATCTGCTTCACAGAAACATAGAATTGCAGATTTGGAAGGGACTCCCAGGGTCCTCTAGGCCAACCCCCTTCAATGCAGGAGTCTCAGCCAAAGCATCCAAGACAGATGGCCATCCAACCTCTGCTTAAAGGCCTCCAGCAAAGGAGAGCCCACCACCTTTTGAGGTAGTCCGTTCCCTTGTCAAACGGCTCCCACCATCCGAAATTTTTTCCGTTTCACAAATAAGGCGAGTATTTTGAGAAGAGCAGCTTGCCTGACCCCAGAGGCCAGTGCTCTCCCATGGCCTGTTGCACCAGCGTGAGGCCTGAGCTCTAGCTTCCTGGGTCAGACCAACCTGGTGCCTCCAGGTGAGGCTGGACTCCCACCAACGCCAGCCAGGACTGGTGAGAATTGCTGTCCCAAGTATCTGGAGGAAGGGCTGCTTTAGGCCCAGCTCTGGGGTCTGCCTCTGACACTTAAACCGCTTGGTGCCTTTGGCTTGGCAGCTCCGACCCCCCTGCAGGCCCACTGCAATCCTTGTGGTCGGTTTGTAACTCTGCCCTTGACCTTCCAGCTTTCTTAGACTTGTGAGTGTGAAATGGTGAACGGACTTTCGATGTGGCGAGCCTGGCCCTCCACACTAACGCTGTGCCCCTGTAGTTCCACTCTGTGCCCTAATTTGGCCCAGCCCGTGTCTGTCTCCCGAACCCTGTTTCCAGCCCCCTCTCTTCCTCCTAACGCTCCCCCCCTTGATTTCCCCCTCTCAGCCTGCCCTGCTGTACCTGGTCCCGGCCTGCATCGGCTTCCCTCTCCTGGTGGCTCTGGTGAAGGGAGAAGTGGCAGAGATGTTCAGGTAAGAGATGCTTTTCGGCCACACGGCAGTCGCGAGATCCAGCTGGATTGCGGGGCTCTTCAGGAAATGGGGCACAGCTGAGTCAGCTCCTGTTTCCCTCCGACAGTCTTCAGAGTGTGAAGTAGGCCTCTGAAAAGAGGTGCAGGTGGGGATGGGTCCAGCCAGCCTCTCTTCTCCCCTGTGAGCGTTTGGGTCGAGCCAGGAAGCTGAATGCCACCGGTGCCACACTGGAGACGCTCTGTCCTCATCCCATCTGCTGGTTATCAGCGTTTTCATCTGTCACCAGTCAGTGAATTGGCCTTTGGACTACAGCTCCCATCAGCCCCAGCCAGCATGACCATTAAGAACATGAGAAACACCTGCTGGGTCATGGCCAGTGGCCCGGAAACTACAACTGATCCAGAATGCGGCAGCTGGAATGGTGACTGGGGGGGGGGCGGCCACCAAGACCACATAACACCGGTCTTGAAAGACCTACATTGGCTCCCAGTACGTTTCCGAGCACAATTCAAAGTGTTGGTGCTGACCTTTAAAGCCCTAAACAGCCTCGGTCCAGTATACCTGAAGGAGCGTCTCCACCCCCATCGTTCTGCCCAGACACTGAGGGCCAGCGCTGAGGGCCTTCTGGCAGTTCCCTCACTGCGAGAAGTGATGTTACAGGGAACCAGGCAGAGGGCCTTCTCGGTAGTGGCACCCGCCCTGTGGAACGCTCTCTCATCAGATGTCAAAGAGAAAAACAACTACCAGATGTTTAGAAGACATCTGAAGGCAGCCCTGTTTAGGGAGGCTTTTAATGTTTAATAGATTGCTGCATTTTAGTGTTCTGTTGGAAGCCGCCCAGATGGGCGGGGTATTAATAATAATAATAATAATAATAATAATAATAATAATAATAATCCTCTTCTCACAGTGGCCAAGCAGATGCCCCAAAGGGAAATCGGGGGGGGGGGGCGGAGACGACACCAAAACATCTGCCGCAGCATAAGCATTCCCATTCTCCTGTGCTCAGTAAAAGCATTTTGAGAGTGGCATGGATGCCAGGAGTGGGCAAGGCACCTGCGGTTTGTGATTCTTCTGGGCAGGAAGAGGTTGGGGCTTGTGGCTCTGCCTGCCTCTCCTGCATGGCCCTGCTCCTTGTTCCCCAGTTCAACAGGATGGGGGGAGGATAAAACCCCAAGGGGCAGGAAGCTGCAGCCTTGAACTAATGGTGGGGTAGGAGAGCTGAAAATAATACCAATCTATTTCACATCTGGCAACCAATGTGCCCCTTTGGTTTCAGATAGTTCATGACGAGTCTAAAAAGCCCAGGACACAAATTTTCACGGCCCTCTAGCAGCTATGGTGGCTCATTTACCAGAAGTAATGTATTTAGCGTTCAATCTGGAAGCGTTTACTCGATTCTGACCAAACTAAGCCTCCTGGTGTGTAGTGAAGCCGTTGTGCAGACACTGCCCGTGGGGCACCAAAACTTGTTGCTGATGGCCTGAGTGTTGCGGAGGTTACAGCAGAGGGCCTTGTTAGATCCAGCCATGTTGAACTGTAGAGGAGTGCCTCTGAACATGTGCATGAAATCCTCCCCCTTAAACTTCAGCCAGCTTTCAAACATGCTGGGTTAGGGGTAAGATGACAAGCCAAGAAACTTTCTCTGAGTCAGTTGTTCTCGCTTTTTTGGGCCAGAGCCACCTAGAATCAGGGTCTCTCTGTGATGGGCAGCCAACCTCCCACAAATAAATACGCATTCATCCCCCAAACCCCTGGGTCTGCCATAATTTAGGGGTGTTCCCCCCCAAACAACAACTGGGGGATGAGCAAGTGGTTCAGGCTCCCCATTTCCGCATCAGGTTCGCAAAGGTGCCCGAGTGCCTCTGTGGGGTCCCTGGGTAGCTGGCAGCGAAATCTGCGGATGTGGAAAAGCAGTTGTGTGGTTCTGTGCCAGTCCTTGAGTGCCTCTCCCTGCCCCACCTCCTTGGAAGTGCTGTGGGATTTGGAGGGGGGGTGGGAAGCAAGGGGAACTGGTGATGAGAGTGATGAGCGGAAGGGTCCCCCACCCCAGGAATCCCGGCAGGTGTCGTCCGGCCTCCCTCGGCTGCTCCCTTCCAGGTGGCTTTGATGAGCAGCCAGTTCCTGGGGGTGCTGACAGGTCTGATGTGGCACGGCAGCTGGCTTCGCACCTTTCGGGGGGCACCCTGACCTTCACCCCGAGCAAGCTTTGAGGAGGGTACCTGCCCCCTTCAGTCCCCAGGGGGCCTTTCTTCTGATCAAGCCGTTCCTGGAGGATTCCTTGTCTGCCGTTGTTGGGTTTTTTGCCTGTGCCGCTTTGAATGAAAGGCTGGGGCAAAGGGGGAAGGGTGTCAATGGCAGGAATTTGGGGTCCTTCCTGATATCTTGCCCTGCAGGGCCTCGGTCAACTGATGGTGTTTATACCTGGGAGATCACCCAATTGATTGTTAAAACACACACGCCGTCAAAGCGGTTTACGAAAAGGAAAGTCACCAAGAAGAAAAATTAGCAACAGTAAGTTGCTCAAAGAGTTAAAACAGCAATAGGCTGGAAACAGATTAAAACTTGCATCAACTGTCTGAACAATTTCGCTCTGGCTGCTGGTCCCTGCCAGCTCCATGTGTCCAAGGGACTCGTCAGGGCTGGCCTTTGCCTTTCGCCATCGTACAGGAAAACCCAAGCCAAAGTGTTTCTCAGAAGCACAGGGCACATTTGTACATAGCTGGGGGTGGGGGCGCAGAATTGCTTTCAACCCCTTTTCCAGTGAATTTTGAGCTTCCTTGCAGAGAGAAGTGTATCTGAGAAACAGGGCCCTGTGGGCACAAAGACCCGGGCAGCATCTCGTTGAGGGTTCAGAATGCCTTTGCTTCGTGGCTCGGCTGCTTTCAGAGCCAGGCTGCCATGTCCCGCCTTTGGTCCTGTGCTCCTTCCCCCTTTCTCACCTGAGCAGCCATGGAGCAGTGCCTGCTACAAGGTTTTGAGGGCCCTCAGGCAGGACACCCTCCCCGCAACCCGGCCTTCTTCACTAGTTGAGCCTGCTCCTCCTCCTCTTCCTCTTCCTCCTCCTCATCTCTCCCACCGCCTGGTTTGCTTCCCTGAGCCAAGCAGGTTGCTGGCATCTCCTCCTCCTTCCTTCCATTCCTCCCTGTATTGGGGACAGGGGGGTTACAGCAGAAGGGGCTCGTCCACCTGGCAAGGTAGCCCATCCAGGAGAAGGAAAACTCTGGTCCTCAGCCTCCGCTGCCTTGTGGGAGATCTAGAGGGTGGCTAAGAAGCAAACTCTAAACAAATCGAGTCCCTAAGACGGCTGGATGGCGCCTTGTCTGCCGCCTTCCGGCAACTCCTGCAGCCAAGCTGGGGCCAAATGTCTCGTTCTGCTTTCCTTTGGGCCATATTAGCAAGGCTGAGAGGGGGGCCTTGTCATCTGGGCAGCCCAGGACTCCCACCCACACTTCCCAGGCTTGCACCCTGGGGATTTGCCAACACAGTGGTTTCACTTCAACCCTGGAGGTGCACTTCATTGTCTGTCAGGACAGATGGATAGCAACAAGGGTGGTGAGGAGTGGGGGGCTGGGGCTCTTCCGTTGGGTGGTTCTCCATCCGTCGCCCGGCCATGCTGGCCCGGGCCCTCTTTGCAGCCGCTCTCCCTGTCGCCCTTCCTAAGCCTTTCCCTTTCTCTCTCTCTCCCGCCTCTCTGCCCTCTCTCTCTCTCTCTCCCTGCAGCTACGAATCCTCCGCCGAAATCTTGCCCCATACCCCAAGGCTCACCCATTTCCCTAGCGTCTCCGGGTCTCCGTCCAGCCTCGCTGACTCCATGCAGCAGACACTGTCCTGCTCCCACAGACGCCGGCAGCAAAACCCCAGCGCCATGTAGCTCTCTCAGGCCTGCCTGTGTAGCCAGGTAGGGGGAGATCCGAGATTTAGACCCCAGCGTTGTCCGGAATGGCGGGGGGGGGGCAGAGCAGGGAGGGAGGTTCTCGGTCCCTTGAGTTGGCCGCTTCTGCAAATGCATGCCCAGAAGGGAAGCATAGGTCCTCCCCCCCACTTCTACACAACAAGAAGTGCACCCACAACCACCCCATAACGTGCTAGTTGCACCTCGGCCCTTCGTCTCTGGCCTGGTGCTCTCCAGGGGGCCTGGACTACAACTCCCAGTCAACACAGGCATATGGTGCTAGGGCTTATGGGGGCATGGCAGAGCTGGGGCTGATGGGAATTGTAGTCTGAAACAGCTGGGGATGAGGGTTCACGGGTTAAACCTGTCAGACAGGGCTGCAGAAAACCCTTTTGCGAATGCAGCAGAGCTGTTGCTAGTCAATATGATTTGGGTTTTTAAAAGTTATATACCGTATTTCCCCATCTATAAGATACCCCCTATTTTGAGGGACTCAGGTTTAAGAAAATGGCCTCAGCATTATCTGTGTATAAGACGCCCCCTGATTTTTGGCATAATTTATTAGGGAAAAAAATCTAGTCTTATACATGAAAAAATACGATATATGGAGAGCAGATACATTGAAATGGACTGGAGTTATTATTACAGGTAGGTAGCCGTGTTGGTCTGCCATAGTCAAAACAAAATAAAATAAAAAAATTCCTTCCAGTAGCACCTTAGAGACCAACTAAGTTTGTTCTTGGTATGAGCTTTCGTGTGCACGCACACTTCTTTCAGTGTATCTTAAGAAGTGTGCATGCACATGAAAGCTCATACCTAGAACTAACTTAGTTGGTCTCTTAAGGTGCTACTGGAAGGAATTTTTTATTTTGTTTTGTTTTGGAGTTATTATGTCAGTGGATCTGCTCTGAGTAGGACTAGCATTGGCTACAGCCCTGAGCCCCATAAAATCGGCACGAGGACCCAGCAGTGAAATGCAGAGCCGCTGAGGCACCTCTGCAGTAGAACTGTTTCTGCCAGGAGGTGGCGTGGAAGTGCAACCAGCCAAGGGTCAGATCGGCAGTGGGGGAGCTGGGGCAGGAGGCACCTCGGCAGATTACTTGCTTTTCATGCAGAAGGTTGTAGGTTCAATCCTCGGGGGCATCTTGCAGGAGGCCTGCCTGGAACCCTGGAGAGCTGCTGCCGGTCAGAGTTGGCATTGAGGAGCTTGAAGGACCAGTGGTTCCTATGGCCTGGCCAATGGGCCAGATCCTTCTCTCCCACAGTGAGCTGCCCCGGGCACAACCCAGCAGGGAGTTTCTGCTGCTCCGGAGCTGCCTTGCGCCCTTGCCCGGCCTCATTGGCTCCAGCGTGGCTTGCGCAGGAAAATGGCGCCCTCGGCCGTTGGCACAGCCTGCTTTAGAGTTGGCACAGGGCTGCCTCCACCGTGACTTGCCCTTGTCCCACTTGGTGCAGCAGAATGAACACACCCACCCAGACGCCGTAGACGCGTTGAGGGAATTCCCTGGGTTTGCTGCTTTCCCTCTTGCTAAGAGCCCTCCCCACTCTTGTCCCCTGTTTCCTGTCCCCCACCCCCGTAAAACAGAGCCAGGGAAGGCCAGGAGAATCCGTTCTCTGCTTCAGGTGCCCCATCCATCCCCGGCTGCCGTGGTTTGAGTATCTGCTTTGTTCATGGGCCTGACTTGCAAAACCTTGCCAGGACCGTGCCTTGGCTTAGAGGCCACGTTTCAACTGCAGGGAAGGCTGCAGAGCTGCTGTGACCTCTCAAAGAGCCTGAGGGCCAAAGGCTTTTGGGGGGGGATAGGAGGGCAGGGCTGTCCCTTCTCTGCTTGAAAAATATGGTGTCACTGGGGAACTCTTAATCCAACACCTCCCCCCGCCCCCCAGAAAAAAGGTCTGAATTCTGGGACAGTTCAAGCTTCTTAAGCTCCTTTTGCCTTTTCTTGCAAGGCATGGGGAGGGGACGAAGGTATTGAATAATGGAGTCATAGAATCGGAAGGGACCCCCGAGGGTCATCTAGCCCAGCCCCCTTGCAATGCAGGAATCACAGTTAAGTAGGTAGACCCAGTGCAGTTCCTCTCCTAGCACCCAGCTGCACTTCTCTGCAGAAACTGCCCACATAGCTTCTATACCTCTCTTCGGAGCCTTAAGGGCTAGAAACTTGGCTAATTGTTTTGGTTTCAGAAAAGGAAGAGGGGTCTTTGGCTTTTGTGCTTGGGAACTTCTGCCCCTTGCCCCCAACTAACTCTGCGTGGAGTTTTTGTCTCCCAGGGCAGAGCTGAGCTCCCAGCTGGATCTTGTGCCTCTTGCCGAGAAGGCGACTGCCCGTCCTGTGGTGAGCCCCACTTCACCCTCCCCTCCTTCTTTCTCGTCTCTTCCCAGCTACGAGGAGAACTCTGCCCCCAAGGAGGTGCCCCCGGGGGATGCCAAAGAAGGGAAGAAGGAGAAATGACCTTGGGACGCTCAGCCGGGCTGGGCTCCGTCTGCTGGCCGCCCGCCCTCCCCGCCTCCCCATCGCAAGTGAATTTCGTTTTTTAAAAGGCAACTGGATCGTGTAACAGCCATGTGTGTTTGTACGTGTGCATCTGTCTGAAGACTGGTGGGGCAGGGGGTGGGTGGAAAGCAGGAGGAGGGGCCCATATATTGACCTGCCTGCCTGCCTGCCTGCCTCCTTGCCTGCCTGCATCTCCTCCTGTTCCCCAGGGGAGGGAGAGGACGGGGCAGGTGGGGGCAGGAAGGCAGCTTCACCCCTTCCGCCAACTGCCTTTTGACGCCCACTCCCCCCGACCTCCGTTCATTGTCTTGGTGGGAAGAAGAAAAAATGGGGAGGGTGGGGTGGGAGGGGAGAGAAAGGGAGACTCTGAGCTGATTTTTAAATTTTGTATTGTGGATTTGCTTCTTCTCATATTAAAACGAAACAAAACAAAAAAAAATTATTGAAGGACCAGGATGGACTCCGCAGTGTCTTTTTCACGAGGTCACTGTTCTCGGCTGGGACGGTGTGTTGAGTGAGCGGATGTTGACTCATGGATGATCTGAGCGGGGATCTGCTGCGGCTGCCTGGCCCAGAGGTGGAGGCACGTGGCTTTCATTTTGGAAGTCAATGTCAGGGAACTCCGCAATGGGGCACTGTTAAACTATGGAACTGTCTCACACAAGAGTCAAGAGTTTTGGATTTGATATCCCGCTTTATCACTACCCAAAGGAGTCTCAAAGCAGCTAACATTCTCCTTTCCCTTCCTCTCCCACAACAAACACTCTGTGAGGTGAGTGGGGCTGAGAGACTTCAGAGAAGTGTGACTAGCCCAAGGTCACCCAGCAGCTGCATGTGGAGGAGCGGGGCAGCGAACCCAGTTCACCAGATTATGAGTCTACCGCTCTTAACCACTACACCACACTGGCTCTCCAGCATATTTTCTGAATGTCTCTTTGCCCCCCCCCCATCATGATGGGTTTTTTCTTGTTTTGAGTGTTGGTTGACTGTGTTTGCTGTGGGTGCAATTCTGCCTTCAGAACATGGAGCTCTTTGCAAACTGATGGACTTTGGCAGTACAGGAAGAAGAAGAAGAAGAAGAAGAGTTTGGATTTGCTATCCTGCTTTATCACTACCCAAAGGAGTCTCAAAGCGGCTAACATTCTCCTTTCCCTTCCTCCCCCACAACAAACACTCTGTGAGATGAGTGGGGCTGAGAGACTTCAGAGAAGTGTGACTAGCCCAAGGTCACCCAGCAGCTGCATGTGGAGGAGAGGAGACGCGAACCCGGTTCCCCAGATTACAAGTCTACCACTCTTAGCCTCTACAGCAGACTGGCAACTGCCACAAAGCTAGACAGCTTCAAAAGAGGATTGGGCAGATTCCTAGAGGAGGAGGAGAGGGTTATCGATGGCTACTAACCGGGATGGCTGTGCTCTGCGCTCAACAGTTGGAGGCAGCACCGCTTCTGAATGCCAGATGCGGGAAAATGCAGGGGGGGGGTGCACTTGTGTTGAATCCTGCTTTCTGGTTCCCCAGAGGTATCTGGTCCAGCAGACTTTTATGTTCTTGTGCAAGCAGGAGCTGCCTTAAGGAGCTGCTGGGGCTTCTCTTGGCCATCAGTGACTCACGGAAAGCAGGGCGGGCCAGCCTCTCAAACCAATCTTGGATTTGGCAGAGGGAGAGAAGAAAAGGGTGCCCTGTGGGGAAACTCATCCACCTGCCTTTCTGGAATTACTTGGCCATGAAGGGTCTCTCCTGGTCTGATAATTTTTTTAAAAAAGTTCCCTTTTCAACAGGAGATGACCAGGGCTTGAACATTGGGGCATGTGGTCTGCCGCTGGGCTGTGGAACATAATTGATTGGGAGTATGTTGTTCTCCATCCATGCTGGGCATATACCCTGCAAGGGAGGGCTGATTCCTCCTTCCCCAGTTTGGGGAAAGCAAATGTTGCAAATTCACTGTCTCCAGCCACAGAAATAGTAGTTCCTGATCTTTCCATCTGAGTGTTGGGTACGCATCTTCAAATAAACTCAGAATTTAGCCAGTGGCCCTCACCAGATACCTTGTGGCAGCAAGTTCCACAGACTATGGAACTAAATAGCTATCAGAGCACTATGCCAATCCTTTGGGTTCCTTTTCCAGTCAGCAGATTCACCCAGAGAGTCTTCCAGAATCTTCTTTCTCAGCTCAGCTCATCTGCTGGTGAATTCCCATTTGGGAATAAACAGCTCACCCATCCCAGTTCTGATTAAAGTATCTATTGAAGAATTTACTTTCCATTTTCTACAACTGCTGGCCTAAGGAAAATAAAGCAAAACTCCCATTCCCTTTCTCTTCAGCCATCTGGGCAGAGTAGCAGCCTCTCCTTCAGAGCATGTCTAATAAAGAAGTCTGTTGCAAAGGTAACCCTGTTGCTGAGACAGAACTTGTTGCTAGGGGTGAAACTATGCAAGGAGCATTTCAATACAGTAATATCTGTCCTGAATCTACTGCTCATCATTTTCATTCACCCTATGGAAACTTGGTAATTTCTTACCATGTTCTCTCCCCTTTGCTTTTTTTGGGGGGGTGGGGGTGGGTGGATCCATTTGTTCTCAAATTAAAACCCACCAAACACTTCAGACTTTCCTCCTAAGATAATGAAACCCAATGGGGGGGGGGCGCCAAGGTTGCCTGAAAACACCGCCTGCAAAATCTCACAAGTGTTACCAGCAGGGGGAGTTGCTTAACTTCACGGAGTTGAGAATTATTCAGCCAGCTGCTGCATTGACTGACTGGTCAGTAAGTGATCCTGAGCAAACATCAATCAGCTGTCAAATTTGAAGGAATGCAATTCAATAAAAATAAAAATCGAAGCCGGGCACGGTGGATGCATCAGCCACTGGCTGCATGGTGCCCAGTTCCAAGACAGCGGTTTGAGTCTCGTATCTATGCCAGGTTATTTGATTGATGGATGGATTGCCATGTTCAAATATATCAAAGGATGTCTCATAGAGGAGGGAGAAAGGTTGTTTTCTGCTGCTCCAGAGAAACGGACAAGGGGCAATGGATTCAAACTACAAGAAAGAAGATTCCACCTAAACATTAGGAAGAACTTCCTGACAGTAAGAGCTGTTGGACAGTGGAATTTGCTGCCAAGGAGTGTGGTGGAGTCTCCTTCTTTGGAGGTCTTTAAGCAGAGGCTTGACAGCCATCTGTCAGGAATGCTTTGATGGTGTTTCCTGCTTGGCAGGGGGTTGGACTGGATGGCCCTTGGGGTCTCTTCCAACTCTAGGATTCTATGATTGAATTTACATACCGCCCTATACCCAGAGGTCTCAGGGCAGTTCACAGAAAAGATCGCAATATATAAAATATAAACAAAAACAACAAGGTTACTCCCATGGGACTTTCAACCCCTGGACATTCCTTCCATAGGCAAATATGTAAACCACAAAGCATCACAACCGGAAGGGAGGAATGCACAGAGATACAGAATAGCTCCAAAGGGATAAAGATAAAGGGACCCCTGACCATTAGGTCCAGTTGCAGACGACTGGGGTTGTGGCGTTCATCTCACTTTACTGGCCGAGGGAGCCGGCGTACGGCTTCCGGGTCATGTGGCCAGCATGACTATGCCACTTCTGGCGAACCAGAGCAGCACACAGAAACACCATTTACCTTCCCGCCAGAGCAATACCTATTTATCTACTTGCACTTTGATGTGCTTTCGAACTTCTAGGTTGGCAGGAACAGGGACCGAGCAACGGGAGCTCACCCCGTCGCGGGGATTCAAACAGCCGACCTTCTGATCAGCAAGCCTATTATCTCAACCAAATATTCCCTTTACAAAATAATGAAGAGGTATAAAAATAGACATATTTACCACCTGTGAGCTTCTTCATTATTGAGAATAAAGGTTCTATATAGTGTTAAATGAGATAGACAAGTAACTATGAGCCTCAATATTTGTATAAGAAATAAAAATTCATGCCATATTGGGGGAAGGAGAGAAAGGTCCTTCGAGCTCGGCCCTTCAGATACTTTTCGTTCAGGAGGTATCATTTCAAGAAGGGCAACTTGCCCAAACCCTTGAATACCAGCCATCCAAATGGTTAAGATGAAAGGTCTTCCAGGATTTGGCAATATAGTCCAAGGCTGCTCTTAAGGGATGAGAAACAAGTTCTTTACCTTTCAGATCCTGCTCCGTTCTCATATACAGGTTCATCAAAAGTGCCAGGTGGGGGAAATGGGTACAGCTTGTGCCTCTTGCACACGCTGTGCTTTTGGCCCCGAGGTTGACAGGAGCCGGGAGATGCTGCAGGGCTTTTCCCAGAGCGAACGGTGGTGGCAAATGCCAAACTGAAGAACAAACTCTCCCTCTCTGCTCTGGACCAGCCGGTAGGACTGCATGGGAACGCAGGTAGAAATTTGGTTCCAAGCAGGTATTGCCAGAAGGGGCCCTCCTCGCAGGATGTGAGCCTGCAAAATCGCAAGCTGAGCAAAACGGCGGCCCATCCATCTGGCAAATTGCTGCCCTAGATGATGAAAAGGTCAAACTTATCCATCCTTAAAGAAATCAGCCCTGAGTGCTCACTGGAAGGGCAGATGCTGAAGTTGAGGCTCCAGTACTTTGGACACCTCATGAGAAGAGAAGACTCCCTGGAAAAGACTCTGATGTTGGGAAAGATGGAGGGCACAAGGAGAAGGGGACGACAGAGGACAAGATGGTTGGGCAGTGTTCTCGAAGCTGCCAACATGAGTTTGGCCAAACTGCGGGAGGCAGTGAAGGATAGGCGTGCCTTTGTGCTCTAGTCCATGGGGTCACGAAGAGTCGGACACGACTGAATGACTGAACAACAACAACAAGATGATGGTGATGATGATGATGATGGTGATAAATAATAGCCAGTAGTGGTTAGAGCACCGGGCTAGCACCTGGGAGAGACTTGGTCGTGAAGCTGTCCCTGGATGACCTTGGGCCAGTCCCTGTCTCTCGGCCAAAGCTACCTCACAGGATTGTTGTGGAGACTGAACAAGGAGGTGAGGAACAATGCACCACCTTGGAGAAAACAGTTTGCATATAAATGCAATACATAAATCATTAGTATTATAATTTGAGCATTCAGAGAACTTCATAGGCGCTCTTTTCCTGCAACCGTTACAACAGCCCGCAAGGCAGATCGGTTGGGAGTGAGTGGTCAACCTAATGGCTATCTAGTAAACTCATGGCACACCTGAGAATTAAACTTAGCATCTGTAAGTCAAGTTGCACAGCTCTTGCAAGCTGGCTGGATCAATAGTCTGGCTCGGTGTAGTGCTGCCTCCTGCCTTCAGTGGAGAATACCTTTAAAGGCCTTTAAAAAAGAAACCAACAACACCTAGAGGTGAGACCTTTTGCACCAGGCAAATATCCAGCCTCTTGCAGTTTGCAAAGAACTTCTGCTTTAGTTTGATGCTGTGCCCAGGACTGCTCCCACAAACCAAAATGCTTGTTCCTCCCTCCCCCACTTTCTGTTTCTTTTAAATTTGAACATCTAACCTGCCAAATCAGTGATTCCCAAGTGGGTGGTAGTGTCCCCTGGGGGGCGGGATTCCCTAGGGGGGCACTGGAGGTGTAAACGACTTGCCCGTCTTTGAAACACTGTTCTCACTGGAACAAGTTTACTAATTTTGCCCAATTAATTCAACTAAATAGCTTTAGCTGGATTCAGAATAAACGTGCAGCTAATTGTTACCGTTTTGAACTTTATTGTGCTCTTATCTTCCTTAGTAGGTCATGCAACCTGCTATTCTGAATAATGCTTTTTAATGGGTTGGGGGGCACTGGGGATGAGTTTGTGGACCTGAGGGAACGGGGGGGGGAGCTGAAAAAGTTTGGGAACCCCTATGCTGAATTCGAAAGCCGGGGTGTGCCCTGTGAAATTGGGTTGGCTTAATGATGATGATGATATTTGCTGCCCCCATTTTTGGGTGTGTGTGTGTTTGTGATTGGTTTTTAATTGGGATTTAGCTTTGCAAAGCCTTTGCAAGGGAGCGGGCTCTGATCCTGCACACATAGCAAAAGCAGTGTGTGGCTGTTGAACGTGGACAGTTGGACGGGGTGCTTTGGAAATGGGGTCGTGGTATGGGAAGGCTAATTAACTACGAACCCCAAAATTTGCAATCCACTCCAAACCTGCGCCAAAGTTTTGCTGCTGTTCAGCAGCGGGGGGGGGGGGGGGGACGACCCTTGTTCTGCAGCGCCCCGCCAACTGAGCAATTGGTGCACCAAACAGAATTTTGGGGTTCGTAGTTAATGGTTCCTCCACCCCCTGCCCGTCGCAGTGCAGCCCAGGCAGCTTCAGATCTGCAGCTGGGAGGGGGGGGGGCGACCTGCTTTCCAAAGCCAAAACATCTGCAGCCTCTCTCCTCCGCCCCCCACCCACCCATTGTGGCTCAGCAGGATTCCTGCAGCTCCTTCCCCTCATTCTCTCCACACTGACCCTTCTGTTTATCCTGATGCAGGTGGGCTGCTTCTGGCCCCCTATTGAACTGCTCTGCCCCCTGGACAAGGCTCTGCGGCCTGTTCAGATCAATGGCTCCTTCTGTTGCTGGGCTGTTTCCAAGGGACCGTCCCCTGCCGTTTTCGCAAGGAGGGGGGCCAGCTGTCCTCCAAGCCTGGCGATCTTTTGACGGTCTCCGGCCGAGCAGGGCCAAGATTTAACGTGTCCGCCCCGCTGACCCCAGCTGTGCCCTGCGGCCAAGCGGACCTGCCTGCCCTCTGCCACCAAACGCTGAAAACAACTGTGCAAAAAAAAAAAAGTCAAGGAGTTAAACGAGCACAGAGCCCTTTCAAAGTTGACATCCCTGGAAGTGCTGCCTCTAAAAATAGGTTCGCGGGATGCTGCTTCCGGCTGATCCTTGCAATGACGGTCAAATGGTCAGGAAGTGGGAAAGGGCTCTTGTTGCAAAATTTACTCTGCATTAGGGGAATTGGACTCACCCTCTAACTTCCTGCCATTCTGGGCCATCACCCCAAACGGTAAAAATGCTGTTTATTTCTGGTATAACTGGGAGGTCATCACAAACTTTTCCAGGAGGGAAGGTTACAGCATTTGGGGCTTCTAGCTTAGGGGAGAGCGAAAATCAGCTGGGGGGGGGTGTGTGTATGTAAGAGGCGTATAAAATTATAAATGGCCCTGTGGAAGTGGGTGGAGGGGTGTTGCTCTCCCTCTCAAAATCCTAGAACCTAGGGACATCTGGAGAAGCTGAACATTGGAAGCTTCAGAGAGCAGACAAAATGAAGTATTTCTGTGCACAGCACATGGTTAAACCGTGGAACTCACTCCCACAAGATCTAGTGGAAGACACCACTTTGGATGACTCTCAAAGTGACTTGACAGCAGTTAACCTTCATCTTCTCTCTCCTTATACGGTAAATGCTTTTATTGGGTTTCTATAACAAACATCCATTTTTTTAAAAAAATCACTTATCCTCCACAAGTTGAGCTATCCATGGCTGCTATTAATTCATTTATTCTTCTATTTATAAAAGTATTTGTTTACTTCCTATTACAACCTGTCTCCGGGTGGAGTGCAGGTGAAAATGGTAAAACAATAACAGCAGAATTGCAAGAGTATACAGACCAATGCAACCGATGATGCAGAGGGTGCTATTAATTAATTCCTAATGCTGTATTAAAGAGTAGGAAAGTGCAGAGCGATCCTAATATCCCCGCATCCCAATTTCCCCCATGAATTTGAGGGCTTCCTTCTGGATCTGGGGAGGCCTCCTGTCCTTGGGGACACTCTCTGCTTGTTTCAGAATCCTGTTTTTCCTCCAGCCCCATAAACTCGCTGCTAGGTAGGAGAACAATAGTCAGAGTTTTGGGGTGTCCACAGAGACCTGCTTGCTCTGTGCTGGATCCAAACCTGCGACTAACAGCGAAACAAGATTTGTTGGGGTGTCAGTGCTGTGAGCCCCTCCAACCTGTGCCCAGCTTGTATATTTGTGCAAATAAAGCCATATGTCTTAAATACACTGCAGTCTCTGCTGGCCTTCCTTCCAAGGAAACCGAACTTGGCTAAGTTCCTGGAGTCCCTCCCCACTCAGAGATTGGGGTGGCGGGTGTCAGTACACACGTGGCAGGCATGCTGTTCTCCAACACAGCAGACCCAGCCCCAAAGATGAATTTCACTGCATAAACCCAGCCACAATCACAAACATAACTGGATCCTGGATAGCTCTGTTGGTTGGAGTGCGCTGCTGATAACGCCAAGGTTGCGGGTTCAGTCTCCATATGGGACAGCTGCATATTCCTGCGTTGCAGGGGGTTGGACTAGATGATCCCTCGGGGTCCCTTCCAACTCTACAAATCTAGGATTACGATTCTAAGACACTTGGTGAAGTGCCGGGTGCGGGGAGGAGAATCTGCCCAGAGACCTTGCCATCGTGGGCATAGCCAGGGGGACAGCTACCCTCCCCCTAAATCAAGTAAATAAACATACTTAACAAACTAACCAATTGTGCCACAGATAACTCTGTTCTGCCCAGCCCCCGACATAAAGCCTGCCACCCCCCAAAATAAACCCTGGCTATGCCCATGCTTGACTTGCCCCAGCTAGAGCAATTTTCAGCAGCAAGGTTTGCCGAGGAGGCAGGTCTTTGCCAACCAGGTGTGTTCCAGCTGTTTTGCACCGGAGGCTCTGATATAGTCCAAAGTAGCAGGAGGGCGCCAGGTTGTCGAAGCCTCTAGCCTTGGGCTATGGGGCTCGAATTATGTAGGGGGCAGAGGGAGGCCGGCCCCGTTCCCGTTGCGGGTGCCTTTCTTGGCTACTGTTTTCCAAAGGGCTTGGCGTGATTTCGCTGCCCGTGGCATCTGTGGGTGCCATGAGGGCTCCCCCTGCCTATTCCCCCAAGAATCCAAGCATCGCAAGGGTCTGCTGCCCCCCACATTTGTGGGGAGAGAGGGGAGCCAGGCCCCCCGGCTGTATCTCTGCATCTCTCCGTTGCTCCTTCCCTCCCTCTGGCAGGGCAGTGCCGGGCGCTCGCTCGGGACTATATCCCGGCAGCGATGCCCGATGCCAGAATCAACAGCCCATGTTTGCTGGCTGGGCTGCCCGTCCACAAAAGCCGTATTGAGCCATTATCCCCCCACGGCGGCTGCAAGCAGCAAGGCTGGCGCCTCGCGCCCTGCCATCTAATGACCCTCCACTGTCTCCTGCAGATGTTTTCGATGACTCGCAGCTACTTTTTCCAGCGCTCGTGTCCGCAAAAACAAGAGAGGCCACTTTAATTCCAATTAAAGACCTCCAGCTAAGCAAACAGTGTGCAGCGGGGAACGGGCAGCGCCGAGGAGCCAAACCCGGCCCACCGAGCCACCAAGTCTAGACTCCAGATGTGCCTTTGCCAGGCCTCGCTCGACCCAGGCAGGAGCGACACTCGCCGGGCGGACAGGGCCAAGAGCCGAGGGAGCCCCTGCGCATCAGGGGGATGGTGGTGGGGGCCTTGGGACCACTGGCCGCTTGTGGCCCCCAGGCCAGCTCTGCCTTGGGCCTTGAGGGCCCTGCAGAGGCCAGGAAGGAGACAAACTCCAAGCTAGGGATGCCTGGGAAAGGAACCAAAAACAGCTGCCAACGTCACACTTGCTTGGCCACACCTAGCCGCAGTTCAGCTTGCAAACCAGGCCTCTGTGTGTTACACAAATCTGTGGAATCCCGGGTGGGGTTCTGGGCGCCTCTCCTCAAAAGGGAGATTGCGGAGTTGGAAAGGGCTCGGGAAAGGGCCCACAGAAAGATCAAGCAGGCAGAGCAACTCCTAGGATAGCTGTCGGTAGAGCAGAAGAATCCTAATCTCAGGGGTTGTGGGTTTGAGCCCCACATTGGGCAGAAAGGTTCCAACATTGCGGGGTGTTGTGTTAGATGACTCTTGGGGTCCCTTCCAAATCAACAGTTCTATGATTCTAGGTGACTTTGAGGAAAGGTTGCAGAGTTTGGGGCTTCTTACTTTAGAGGAAAGGAGAGGGAGAAGGGACCTGGTAGAAGCTTGTAAAGTTATGTTTTATATACAATGGTAAACCACAGAGCCTAGGGCTTGTCGATCAGAAGGTCGGCGGTTCGAATCCCAGCGACGGAGTGACCTCCCGTTGCTCGGTCCCTGCTCCTGCCAACCTAGCAGCTTGAAAGCAGGTCAACGTGCAAGTAGATAAATAGGTGCGGCTGCGATGGGAAGGTAAACGGCGTTTCCGTGCGCTGCTCTGGTTCGCCAGAAGCGGTTTACGTCATGCTGGCCACATGACCCAGAAGCTGTATGCCGGCTCCCTTGGCCAGTAAAGCGAGATGAGCGCTGCAACCCCAGAGTCGTTCACGACTGGACCTAAAAGTCAGGGGTCCTTTTACCTTGGTACTCGAACGGCTTGGCTCCTGAACAAATTGGTTTGCGAACGCCGCAAACCCAGAAGTAAGTGTTCTGGTTTGTGAACCATTTTCGGAAGCCGAACGTCCAACACTGTTTCCTATTGCATGCAGGAAGAAGAGTTTGGATTTGATATCCCGCTTTTCACTACCCGAAGGAGTCTCAAAGCGGCTAACATTCTCCTTTCCCTTCCTCCTCCACAACAAACACTCTGTGAGGTGAGTGGGGCTGAGAGACTTCAGAGAAGTGTGACTAGCCCAGGGTCACCCAGCAGCTGCATGTGGAGGAGCGGAGACGCGAACCCGGTTCCCCAGATTACGAGTCTACCGCTCTTAACCACTACACCACACTGGCTCTCCTGCAGCCAATCGGAAGCAGCACCTTGGTTTTCGAACGGTTTTGGGAGTCGAACGGACTTCTGTAAGCCGCCCAGAGTGGCTGGGGAAACCCAGCCCGATGGGCAGGGTATTATTATTATTATTATTATTATTATTATTATTATTATTATTGCCTGGCATTGAGACAGTGGACAGGGGGAAGTATTTCTCCCTCACTCATAACACTAGAACATGTGGACATCTGATGCATAGTTAAACCCCAGGGGTCAGCAAACCTTTTCAGCAGGGGGCCGGTCCACTGTCCCTCAGACCTTGTGGGGAGCCGGACTATATTTTGAAAAAATAAATAAATGAACGAATTCCTATGCCCCACAAATAACCCAGAGACGCATTTTAAATAAAAGGACACATTCTACTCGTGTAAAAACACGCTGAATCCCGGACCGTCCGCGGGCCGGATTTAGAAGGTGATTGAGCCGGATCTGGCCCCCGGGCCTTAAGTTGCCTACCCATGAGTTAAACTATAGAACTCAACCCCCACCAACTATTATTATTATTATTATTATTATTATTATTATTATTATTATTATTATTATTATTAATATGCCGCCCACCTGACTAGGTTGGCAACATTGGATGCCTTCCAACCAATGATAAAACCACAGCAAAACATTAAAAACATTAAAATATGGCTTTAAAGGAAGATGGAAGAAATTCATGGAGGAGGAGAGGGCTATTGAAGGCCAGTCGCCAGGGTGGCTGTGCTCTTCCTCCACAGTCGGAGGCAGCTTCCCGTTACCATTTGCTGGAAAGGGCAGGAGGAGGGCGGGGTCTTGTGTTCGAATCCTGCTTGTGGATTTTATATATATATATGTTTTTATATATGTTGGAAGCTGCTCAGAGTGGCTGTGGCAACCCAGTAAGGTGGCCAGTATATTATTATTATTATTATTATTATTATTATTATTATTATTATTATTATTATTATTTACATCCCTATTTTGGAGGGTATGGGAACTTGGTTGGGCAGGAGCACTTCTCTGCATCCTCTGTGGCTGTGCAAAGTGGGGATATGTCAGGGGATGATCTTTTTATTTCGAGGGATTCCCGCGGGATCAGCTGCTTCCGAGGAGCTCCAGAGTGTGAAATTTGAAAACTGCTGTTGCGCCGGCGGCGGCAGGGAGGCAAGGAGGGAGGGGAACGGAAGCGGCTCCCCTAATTAAAAGTGGATCTCTTTTACAAAAGGGCCACCTGAACAGGAGTCGTAAAGCTCCAAAAGAGGACAGCAACTCTCTCCCTCCCCCCCCCCCTTGCTCCTTTGCCTCTGACTGGCTGCGCTCCAGAGCAGGCCAGCACCTGGGTTGTTACAATAACAGCCCTTCCCAGGCTGGGTCGCTGCTCGACACCCCCCCCCCTTAACTTCTGCAACTCCCCTGCAAGCCTGGCTCCACTCTGTCTGGCCAGCTGTTCGGACCACCTTCCTTCTCTCGGTGGGGTCCCTCCAGATGGGGAAAACTTGGGCTGCTCCTCCCTTGCAAGAGGAAACGCCGCCTGTTCTGGCAGGAAATCTACGTTTGTCTTGCAGGAGCCCCAGGAATGTTTCCAGAGCAGGGGCAGCTGGACAGCAAAGATGCAGCCTGCCCAGTTTTTTATCACTTCCCGTAAAAGTCCAGGACGGGTCTCTGGCTCCCTGTCACCCACCACCCCAGCACAGCGCCTAAAAAAAATAAAATAAACCAAGCACGCACCCAGATTTTTCACAAGAGCATCGCAACCAAAGGACGCGGGTGGCGCTGTGGGTTAAACCACAGGGCTTGCCGATCAGAAAGTTGGTGGTTCGAATCCCCGCGACGGGGTGAGCTCCCGTTGCTCGGTCCCAGCTCCTGCCAACCTGGCAGTTTGAAAGCACGTCAAAGTGCAAGTAGATAAATAGGTACCGCTGTGGCGGGAAGGTAAACGGCGTTTCTGTGCGCTGCTCTGGTTTGCCAGAAGCGGCTTAGTCATGCTGGCCACATGACCCGGAAGCTGTATGCCGGCTCCCTCGGCCTATAGAGCGAGATGAGCACCGCAACCCCAGAGACGTCTGTGACTGCACCTAATGGTCAGGGGTACCTTTACCTTTACCTATCGCAACCGAAGACACACATGGAACCGTGGCGTTGGAAAGGGACCCCGTGGGTCATCTCGCCCAACTCCCTGTAATGCAGGAATCTCAGCTAAAGCCTTCAAGACAGATGGCTACCAAACACCTGAAAGCTGTGCTCCCCTCCCGCTTTGAACCCCCAACTTCAAGGTGAGAGGAATGAGGCTGGCCAAAGTGAAAAGCCATTTGGAGAGCCCAGTGCACCTAGGATGAGCCTTGGGGTCCCATCCAGTTCTGTTAATCTATGATTCTGTGATTGTTCTGTTGCGGGTTCCCCACAGGCAGGCAGACAGACAGAATTATATTTGTATGCCTCCTTTCCAGGGTTCAGTTCAGGGTTCAGAGCCAGTGTGGTGTAGTGATTAGGAGCGGTAGACTCGTAATCTGGGGAACCGGGTTCGCGTCTCCACTCCTCCACATGCAGCTGCTGGGTGACCTTGGGCTAGTCACACTTCTCTGAAGTCTCTCAGCCCCACTCACCTCACAGAGTGTTTGTTGTGGGGGAGGAAGGGAAAGGAGAATGTTAGCCGCTTTGAGACTCCTTTGGGTAGTGATAAAGCGGGATATCAAATCCAAACTTCTTGCCATGCTCAAGGCAGCTTCCAATATGAAAAAAAATACATAACTACAACAAAACAAAATTTGCCATAAACAATACATAAAATATTAAACAAATACTCAACCAAACCGAACAATTTCCACAATATTCACAACAAGGTCTATACCAAAGATTACAAAGAAAAAAACCCCAACAGTAAATACTTCTAAGACCCAGAAAGGTCAAGATCCTGCAGCTTCTGCTCTGCAGCCACACACTGGGAAGTTTTCGTTCCCAGGGATAAGAGTCTCCCGTTGGGTGAGAGCCTCTTGCACTTTTCGTGCTGAGATGCCGGTGAGATCAGAATGCTGGACTAGATGAGTTCATGGCCCCGATCCGGCAGGCTCCTCTTAAGTTCCCACATTCTCTCTCGTCTCTGAATTGGCCCTAACTATGGCAAATTCCCTACGGAACTCCTTCCTCCTGCACCTCCCCTGGCTGAAAGGAGTGGCTTGGCCTTGGGGCGAAAGGTGGGGGGGCTGTGGAGCGGACGGACCCTGCGCTGGGCACCAGCCATGCTCCTCTCTCTGCTTTGCCCTGGAGGGGACGGATGACGCCCAGGGCCTGGTGCAGGAGTCGGAAACAGGCATGAAGGCTTGTGCGAGGAGGGGCAGGAAATTGGACTAAATCCCAGGAAAGGCCGCTCGGCTCCAGCTGGTCTAGGCCAATGCAGATGGGGGGGGGGGATGTGAAAAAGCGGGGGAGAGGGGGTTCTGTGAAGCTGTTTCCAGGACTGTCATTCCTGGAGTTTCTGTGAGCAATTGCGGAGGGTTGGTGCATAGGATCGTAGAATCATCACATTGGAAGGGACGCAGAGGGTCATTAAATCAAACCCCCCCCCCTGGGATGTGGAAGACAGCCAGCCGATCAGGGATGGGGGTCTGGCGATATCCCTTCTAGTGAAGGGGTCCTTGGCGTCCATCTTTTCTTGGGAGACAACGAAGGTTTGCGTCTTTGGGATGGGGGATGAAGTCTGCAACGACACCCCCATTTCAAAAGAGGAAGCACCCCAGGGTGCTGTTTCAGGCTGAAGGTCTGATCCAGATTCCTGCATCTCCCCACAGGGACCTGAACCGTGCAGTGGGGTGTAGGGGTGGGGTGGGGACAGGGCCGGATTTAGGTTGGATGAGGCCCTAACCTACTGAAGGTAATGTCCAAATTGTCACTGTTTTTTGTGTCGAATATATGCTGTATGGTAATTTATGGACCTAACAGGTCTCTAAATCCATTTGCACATAACAAAATATGTATTTTATCAAAGAAGTTGTTGAAAAGTCCATGCAGAATGTAGAAACCCTATATATCAAAATGAGCAAACCAGTGATCTTTTAGGGAGCAGGCTAGCAGGCGGGGTCCATTACTTACATCATAGGAGCCTACACACAACACAAAACACTGTTGCTGTATGTAGGTTTTATTTTATTTTATTTTTTATCTTATATTTTGGAAATGTACATCCAGTTGTTGTTGTTGTTTTAGTTTAGGGCCCTAAGCTATAGCTTGTTTAGCTTATATGTAAATCCATATTGGGGATTGGCAATAAAAATTGCCAGTAAATTAGCAGTAAATGCAGCTCCGCCTGTGATCCCAGGAACTGAGACAGCTCAGTCAGCAGAGGTTGAGACTCTTAATCTCAGTCATGGACATGGGCATAGCCAGGATTTTTTGGGGGGTGGGCAGGGCTTTTGTTAGAGGGGTGCAGAACCTCAGTACATTTTTATTTATTTTTATTGATTGGGGGGGCAGCTGCCCCTCCCTGCCCCCCTTAGCAACACCCGTGGTCCCGGGTTCAAGCCCAATGTGGGGCAAAGGAGATTCCAACTAAACATCAGGAAGAATGGTCTCCCTCAGGAGGTGATGGGCTCTCCTTCCTTGGAGGTTTCTAAGCAGAGGTTGCATGGCCTTCTGTCATGGATGCTTTAGCTGAGATTCCTGCATTGGAGGGGGTTGGACTAGATGACCCCGGGGGGTCCCTTCCGACTCAACAATTCTATGCAACATAATCTAACCTCTCTGCAAACAAATCAGGCTGAACGCTCATTAAACAGCCTGTGGGGAGATGCACCCCATCCTTTTAAAAGCGCATCCATTACATGACATGACGTGGCTTGTTCTTCAGGCGCTTGGTTTGGGACCTGCCCGTTTCACGGTACCATGATCTCCCTGCGAACAAATCGGGATGAGTGCTCAATAGACAGGTCCCCTGGAAGCGCCCTAACTCCCAGGTGAATTTGCACAAGGCTGCAGTAAGAGAGCCTTGGTGCCGAAAGGAAAGGGAGGGGAAAAAACCTTTTCGCAATGCTCATCTTGGGTGTCTCTGGTTCAAATTTGACAGAACTGGTTTTTCACACGCGCACCGCCTCCCTTCCTTATCCCCCACAACTTCCCCGCCTTTCTCAGCCAGCACCTAATCCTCCTTCCTCCTTGGAACAGAGGCTCTTCTGGCCACTTCTGGTCCCAGAAGGCAGTGGCTTTGTCATGCTAAAGAGAGGGACCTGCTCAAAAAAAAACCCTCGCCATCTGCATTTGAAGGACCTGCAAGATCCCCGCAGAATGGGAGACCATCTGGAGCAAAGCTGGCCAGCAACCCATCCTCCTCTCCACGCCCCCCCCTCCCTCAAAGGCCTTCTCAGAAAGTTCCTTGAAAAGAACAAGGGGTGGGCAAGGAAGGGGGGGCGATGGGAATGGGGAGGAACACTAGGAAACTCTGGCCGGACAATTCAGCTCTTGGGCTGCAGCAGCTGTAGCCCCCTTGGCTCCAGACAATGACAGATGCAAAACAGAACCAGAGACCGTTTCCCTTCCCCCCCTTTTTTTAAGCCAAAGTGCATCAGATGGTGTGATAGCATGCAAGTTTCGGAATGCCACAGAACTCTTTTCTCACCTAACATCAGTTGGTGCCAGGAGCATGCCAGCTTTAGAATGTCACAGAGCTCTTTCTCATCCAGTCCATTGGGAAGGGAGGTTCCCAGTAAATAATACATCACCCTCTAATATATTTTTTCTAGGGTAGTTTGTCCACCTGGAGTCCCCACCCTGCCCTCAGCTCTCACCTGTGACTCCTGGAAGCTGCCAGCATTTGACACACCCCGGGAACAACTTCAGGGGAGGGTAGCTGATGGGTTTCAAGCCCTTAGGGCAGGGGTCAGCAACCTTTTTCAGCCATGGGCCGGTCCACCATCCCTCAGACCATGTGGTGGGCCGGACTAAATTTTGGGGGGGAAATAATAATGAATGAATTCCTGTGCCCCACAAATAACCCAGAGATGCATTTTAAATAAAAGCACACATTCTACTCATGTAAAAACACGCTGATTCCCGGACTGTCTGCGGGCTGGATTTAGAAGGAGATTGGGCCAGATCCGGCCACCGGGCCTTAGGTTGCCTACCCCTGCCTTAGGGTGTGCAAGCCCTTAGGTTGTGCAAAGAGAGGCTCTGGCAGATGCAGTGGATGAGACAAATTGTGGGTCCCATGGTCAAGAAGGCAGTTTCTGCACAAGCTGTGAAGCAGAGCTTTGCAAACTGTGTGTCTTGACAGGTTGCTGTGGTGCGTAGGTGTGTCACACCAGAACTGGAAAGGGGTTCGTTTAACGTCCAGTTTGCTAGTAAAAATGAATTACTGTGTCTCGAAACGATGCATGAGAAAGACTTTGGGAGTAAAACCTGACAAAAAATCCGGAACGCTGCTGCCTTGTGGGACAATTTCAGGAGAAGAAAAGGTGCCAAAAGTATCGATTTCCTTTCCTTTGCACCCCTTCAGCGAGGCCTTGTCCTCTGGGCAGCGCAGGACCTCCATATGCACTGCCCAGGCTTGCATCCTGGGGAAGTGCTAACACAGCAGTTTGACTTCAGCCCCCACCCCCACCCCCCTTTGTCTCTTGAGACAGACAGATGCCAACAACTCGATATATGTGGAGGTCAGGTTTTATTTCTATCCCACCTGCCCTTCAACAAACGCAAGGTGCTGTACGTGGCTCGCCATCTGTTTTTATCCCACCTGGGTGGTAGGTTTGGGGGCTGAGGTCCGGTGACTGGCCACTGTCGCCCACTGAGCTCCGGGACTGGGTGAGGGTTACAACCTGGTCCACCTCCGTTCTGTCCCAGCATTCTTCTAACCACTACACCACACTGCCTGGTACTGTATTTAACAGTATTCGATATGGGCAGGACTGAGCCAGGTCTGAATGGGGAAGCAGCTGTGCCCACTGGGAACTGTGCCAAGCCAAGGTAGGTTGGTTACTGGGTTCTATGCCAGCCTAGCTGGACAGGTCTTCCTTTCTCCCTGTCGTTTAAAATCTTGTTGTTTCTTGTTAGCTTGCCATTCCACCCCTAGGCCAACGGAGGTGTATCACCTTTGACAAAGGTGTCTCAAGGCGATGTAGGCGACCCCCTGACTTTTTATTCTGCGTTTATTTATGACCCGCCATTCACCATAAAGTCCCAGAGTTACAACTTGGTTGCCCTCCTCTGCACACATTCCAATAAAAGGTAAAGGGACCCCTGACCATCAGGTCCAGTCGTGTCCGACTCTGGGGTTGCGGCGCTCATCTCGCTCTATAGGCCAAGGGAGCCGGCGTTTGTCCGCAGACAGCTTCTGGGTCATGTGGCCAGCATGACTAAGCCGCTTCTGGCGAACCAGAGCAGCGCACGGAAACGCCGTTTACCTTCCCGCTGGAGCGGTCCCTATTTATCTACTTGCACTTTGATGTGCTTTCGAACTGCTAGGTGGGCAGGAGCTGGGACCGAGCAACGGGAGCTCACCCCGTGGCAGGGATTCGAACCACCGACCTTCTGATCCGACCTTCTGATCAGCAAGCCCTAGACTCTGTGGTTTAACCCACAGCGCCACCTGGGTCCCACACATTCCAATATTAGCTGTTAAAATAGGTGGTTAACCTCAAAGCTACGTATTCTGCACGCCTGATAGGCTTGGACTCATACAGCTCATCTGCTGTGCTTGGGGTTTATTCAAAGTTCATTCTCACCTGTTCAGGTATCCTTGGTAACAGAAAGAGGCCGTTTGCACATCCTGTAACTGCTTTTCTCTCCCGGGGCTGCAAGGTCACCTTTCCTTTGCAAAGAAACCTAAGATTTCCTGTGCGTCACCTCTGACTCACCCTGGCACCTTGCAATAAATATCAGCAGGCTACACTCTGGATTCCGCTCCAGCGAGTAAGAATTTGGCCCACCCTTTGCCCGCTCTGGGTAGGCTCCAAGCTGGCAGGACTGTTTCCTCCATAGTCTCCCAGGGTGCGATGCTTGCAAAGGAATGCACTGGCAATGCGGGGCCCTGCAGCCTGCAGGATGGGACCCTCTGCTCACCACCTGTTGGGCAGAGATTCAACCCTGTTGGTTGCATGAGTTTGCTTCGCCGGTGCATTCCCTGAACACATCCTGGCATGGAAGGAGAACAATCCTGCCCAAACCAGCCACTGGGAGCAGTTGGATGGGACAGAGTTGAAATCCTACAGTGGCCTCCGACTCTGGAGTGGCATGTGCCTGGAAGTCGGAGAGGGCCAAAGGAACTGTGGGGTTGGCACATGGGGTGCCCTTGTTTCCGTGCAACCATGAGTCTGGAGAGGTTCCGTCAAATCGCTGAACCTGTGAGATTTGACGGTAAAGCCATCGTGAAAGTTGGAGGGCAGTGGATGAGCTGTGTGCCTTTCATGCTGCGTGGAAGCTGTTTGTGGTGCAGCTGCTGAGCTGCTCTGCTCCCGGCTTGAAGCTGCCCGTGAGCAGCTGATGCCCCTTTCAGGCGGTACATGCCCAAGAGACCTGCCAAGTGGTGCTGCTGTGGTGCTACAACGGTGTATCCCCAGGACCAAGATCTCTACCTGCTGGAGAGCCTGCAGGATCAGGCCTCAAGCAGAAGCTGAGCACAAAGCCTCCTGGCAGCGACAGGAGTGCTCTCCGGAGTCAGTTTACACACTATAGGAAGTTACTTTAAGCAGACCCTCCACGTGTTCCTATTTTTAGGGACATCCCTGATTTAGAGAAGGCATCCCGGTTTCTGATTTGATCCTAGAATATCCCACTTTTTCTTAGGATGTCCCTGTTTTCACTGGAGAAACGTTGGAGTGTATGGAGTTATCTGACCCCCGAGTTGTCTGAAGGCAATCCTGTATAGGGAAGAGGTTTTTTAAAAACGCTTAATGCTTTATTATGCTTTTATATTTGTTGGAAGCTGCTCAGAGTGGCTGGAGCAACCCAGTAAGATGTATGGGGTATAAACAGTAAAATTACCATTATGGAATGGGACGTTCCTATTTTCATGGGAGAAATTGGAGAAGAAGAAGAAGAAGACGAAGAAGAAGAAGAAGAAGAAGAAGAAGAAGAAGAAGAAGAAGAAGAGTTTGGATTTGATATCCCGCTTTTCACTACCCGAAGGTACCCAAAGCGGCTCACATTCTCCTTTCCCTTCCTCCCCCACAACAAACACTCTGTGAGGTGAGTGGGGCTGAGAGACTTCAGAGAAGTGTGACTAGCCCAAGGTCACCCAGCAGCTGCATGTGGAGGAGCGGAGATGCGAACCCGGTTCCCCAGATTACGAGTCTACCACTCTTAGCCACTACACCACACTAGCTCCCATGCTTTAAGGGCATGCTTTAAGTTTGCACAGTATAGAGCAGAAGAGCATCTGCTGGATCAGGCCAGTGGCCCATCTAGTCCAGCATCCTTTTCTCATAGTGGCCAACCAGATGCCTGTGGGAAACGAGAAGGCAGGATCCGAGCACCAGAGCCCTCTCCCCTCCCGTGGTTTCCAGCAACTGGTATCCAGAACCTTTGCTGCCTCCAGTAGCCATCGATAGCCCTCTCCTCCTCCTCCTCCCTGGATTTGTCCAATCCTCTCATAAATCCATCCACGTTGGTGGCCATCGCTGCCTCCTGTGGCAGGGAGTTCCACAGATTAATGATGCGCTACATGAAGAAGGACTGGATCCATTCCGGAACTGGTGAACGACCTGGAATTCCACACCTCCTGTTTTTTTTAGCGGCGGCTGTGCTCTGTTCCAAAGTGCTGCTCTTCCAAGAGGATCCAGGGGAGAATCGGTGCTGAAGGAGACATTGCAGAGAGTGCTGGACCTCCTTCTATGCTTGCTAAATCCAGCAGCTCTTCCCTGGCTCTGTCTCTCTCTCTCTCTCTCTTCCCACTGCATAAGTGAGGATGGGATTGTGCCATCCCTTCATCTGCGGCATGAATGGCAGGAAATGGGAAAAAAAACCACCAGTGCAAACGGGTAGTAATTTACTACTGGGGCAATTTACAAGGAGCAGAGGAAATCACAACAAAGTAGGTAGCATGGGAGCTATTGCAAGCCTTGAATCGGATGTAATTACTCAGGGGGAAAGGAGGGGGAATATAGGTGGGGGGGGGACACACAACCTGCGGCAGTCGCGGAATCACCGATGGCAGAGATAACATTGCAATGGGTCTCAGGCTTTGATCTGAAGGACCAGGGTTGGAAGCTGACCCAATCTAGGCAATGATTTCTCCTGCTCTGGAGGGCAGGACTCAAACCAATGGCTTCAACCGAAACAAAATAGAAAATTCTTTCCGGTAGCACCTTAGAGACCAACTGAGTTTGTTCTTGGTATAAGCTTTCATGTGCATGCACACTTCTTGAAGAAGTGTGCATGCACATGAAAGCTTATACCAAGAACAAACTCAGTTGGTCTCTAAGGTGCTACCGGAAAGAATTTTCTATTTTGTTTCGACTATGGCAGACCAACACGGCTACCCACCTGTAACTGGAACAATGGCTTCAAGTTACAAGAAAGGAGATCCTGACATCAGGGAGAAAGAAGGTCTGACAGCAAGAACCGTTTGACCCTTAAACAGTCTCCCTCGGGAGGTGCTGGACTCTTCTTCCTTGGAGGTTTCTAAGCAGAGTTTGGATAGCCATCTGTCATGGATGATTTAGCTGAGATTCCTGCATTGCAGGGGGTTGGACTAGATGACCCTCGGTGTCCCTTCCAACTCTACAATCCCATGGTTCTATCGTCTTTGCACAAAACACACACACACTCTCCCCCCCCCCTTAGCCTCCATTCCCCTTCTAGAAAGGGCAAGTGGGACACCCTGCTGAAGTGGGTCTCAGGTACCACGAAGGATCTCAGGTACCATGTGGCTTCTTCCATTACGTTTCTTCAATGCTTGAACATGCTAATTCCATTTCTCCTGCTAGGAGACGAGTTGGATTTTGCTCTGGAGGTCTGTGCCCAAGCATGGCAGCTCATGATCAACGCAGTCGGCCTCCGTTTATCTTTCAAAGGAGCAGCTCACATTCTGCATCGTTCCTTTCCGTCTGCTTGGCTGCGAGTCGCTTTGGGTTTCCTCACAAAGCCACTGGCAAATTTAATAAACGAAAACAACAACAACAACAAGAACAACAACAACTTGCAAAGGAGCCGAGCTGTTGGGCAAAGTGCCTTGCTTCCATCTGGCAACCTTTTTTTTTCTCGCCACGGATGTTTTTATTGCTGCTCCTGAATGCAAGGGGATCTTACATTTATATGACAGTTGGAACGAAAGCAAGACTTCAGAGCTCTGCTTCCAATGCAAGCTGGGAGGAGATGGCACTTAAAGTGGGGTGTCCTTAAAAACAATTCCATCTGTGACCATACGGAGCCAGAGCAGTGGGGACTGGGAGCTGGCGAGGGCTCAGTCTCCCCAAAAGACCCTGCCTGCCTGCCTGCCTTGTGTGGTCTCTTCAGAAACCTTGTTGTGAAGTGCCTATACAACTCGGGGCCTTTGATATCCACCGCTGCTGAGCAACCTCTGCCTGGCCCAGAGGGGGCGGGAGCCCCCCAGCCATTCCCAGCTTAGCTCAGGGCGAGCGCCATATGGCCGAAGAGGCGGGTAGAGGAGGCCTCTGCGCTTTCCCAGAATTCACATGGTAATGAAGCCGCTCTCATGCGCAGGGATGCAGGCCGGCGCTGCCCACGATGCGGCGGCCGGCAAAGGCGGCCGCTCTGGGAGCTTTCACACACGGCAGCCACAACACAGCGCCATCAATGGCCTTTAAACCACCTGTTTGGTTTTCCCACCGTGGGGCATAATGAGGGGGGGAAGGGGTCTCTGGGAAGCTGCTCCCCTTCCTCCTGGTTCTCCTGTCTCCCCACTCCGTGACATCCCAAATCTGCCCAGCTCTGGCCTGCCATTCTGCCATTCTCTCTCCTATCCAGCTGGGAGAAGAATTAAAAAAACAACAACAACTCAAGGACATTGCCTCCTGTGGCAGGGAGTTCCACAGTTTAACTATGCACTTCACTTCCTTTTAGCTGTCTGAAATCTTTATTTCCAGTTACAGGTGGGTAGCCGTGCTGGTCTGCCATAGTCGAAACAAAATAAAAAATTCTTTCCAGTAGCACCTTAGAGACCAACTGAGTTTGTTCTTGATATGAGCTTTCGTGTGCATGCACACGAAAGCTCATACCAAGAACAAACTCAGTTGGTCTCTAAGGTGCTACTGGAAAGAATTTTCTATTTTGAAATCTTTATTTTATTTATTTATTACATTTATATACCACTTTATCTTCCAACAATCTCAAGGCATTACACACGGTTTCCCTCCCCGTTTCATTTCATCCTCACAACAACCCTGGCAGGTAGGTTCGGCTGGGAGATCATGACTGGCCCAAGGTCACCCCCAGTGAGCTTCATGGCTGCGTGGGGATTCGAACCCTGCTGCTCTCCCAGGTCCAACACTCTGACCATTGGGCCACACTGCCCCCCTTCCAACATTCAGCTTCCTTAAATGTCCACATGTTCTAGTGCCATGAAAGAGGGAGGAGAATTTAAGAGTTTAACGGCTGGGCTGAGCTTTGGGTCGGGATAGCCTAACAGCCCCCAGCGCCGCCCCCCCCCCCCCCGGTCTGTTCTCTCAAGTTAGGAATGGCAGAATTTCCACCAGGATTGACTGATGCTTCCAGATACTGGAAATCCCCAGTGGGGAGAATAGCTCCTTGCTGGTTTCCCACTGGCTGGCCACAGTAAGAACAGGATGTTGGACTAGATGGGCCATTGGCCTGATCCAGAAGCCTCATGTTCTTAATGCTTCCGAACGCCAGTTGCTGGAAACTGCAGGAAGAGAGAGAGATGCTCTTGCTTGCTCCCACCCACCAGCCAAGCTCTTCTTACGACCCGATGCCTGAGAAGCACCTTGAATCCGGCTCCCAGGTGATGCCCCCCCCTCCTCTCCTGGCCGGCCTCTGGCTCGGTGACAAGCGCAGGAGTTTTCCCACAGTCGAACACCTGAGCTCTCCGGCTCCCGGCTCGCGCACCTGCTCTGCCTGAGCGATGCCTATCAGCCGGCCGGCCAGCCAGGCGGGTGGAGATGAGAGGGCCCCCTGGCACGGGGAGAAATGCCCTTGGCGTGATTAGCCCGGCTGCTGCGATGGGAATCGTGGTCTCCGAGATGGGAGGAGGAGGGGGCAAGGAGATGGGTGAGCACTGAGCAGCCGGTACACCTTGTGCCCTGGCCAAATCTAGCCTCCTAGGGGGGAGAAGGGAGCAGGATTGGAGCCCGTGCAGCTGCAGCTGCTTTGAATGAGCTAATTGCACGCTTTGAAGGAGCCGCCTGCTTCTAGGTAGGAACCCAGGGAAGAGCAAGGAAGAAATGAGGAGGATCTGACTGAAGCAAGGTTCGGACCATTAAGTCCATCTAGCTCAACTTTGTATACACTGACAGGCAGCATTGTCCAGGCTGGCTCTCCAGGGCTTCATTCCCCACATGTATTGGGGGATGGCAGGAATTGAACCCATGACATTCTGCGTAAAAGGCACAAGCTTTGCCGCTGAGCCCAAAGGCGTGGCAGAGAGTCTTCTTTGCAGAGATCATTCCATCTCTGAGCTGGCATCCTAACCCCCCTACCCCCCAAAAGTGCTGGATGAAAACGGAACGGCGCTCTGCACAAGTTCAGGAGCACCTGTCTTGTCCTCCTTCGTTTATTCTTTTTTTAAAAATCGTTGTTGTTGTTCAGTCGTTCAGTTGTGTCCGACTCTTCGTGACCCCATGGACAAGAGCATACCAGGCACACCTATCTCCACTGCCTCCTGCAACTTGGTGAAACTCATGCCATTCGCCTCGAGAACACTGTCCAACCATCTCATCCTCTGTCGTCCCCTTCTCCTTGTGCCCTCCATCTTTCCCAACATCAGGGTCTTTTCCAGGGAGTCTTCTCTTCTCATGAGGTGGCCAAAGTACTGGAGCCTCAACTTCAGGATCTGTCCTTCCAGTGAGCACTCAGGGCTGATTTCTTTAAGGATGGATAAGTTTGATCTTGTTGCAGTCCATGGGACTCTCAAGAGTCTCCTTTTTTAATCATTAGTTTTGATTAAATATTTTCCGGTGCTACAAAACAAACAAATGGGGGAAAGTACGTCTTTCATCTCCAATTTCAATTCACAGAGTCTTTTTCACAGTTTGCTTGCAGGTAGTGAGAGAGACTTTTGTCCTTGTCATCTTGCGATGGGGGGGGGGGAGGGAGCAGAATGTTGTTCTTTCATTCTGTCAGGGCTGGCCTTGCATCTGGGCCTGAACCCCGTGTTCTCTCTAAATCAGTTTTCTAAATGCTGTTTGATTTGCTCTGGATTAGAAATGGGGAGGCAGGCTCCATTCTCACATCTGGGGGCTTTTCTAAAACTTTAGTTTCAGATACAGGTGGGTAGCCGTGTTGGTCTGCCATAGTCAAAACAAAATAAAAGAAATTCTTTCCAGTAGCACCTTAGAGACCAACTAAGTTTGTTCTTGGTATGAGCTTTCGTGTGCATGCACACTTCTTCAGATACACTGAAACGGAAGTCACCAGACCCTTGAATATATTACAGACTTAGTTGGTCTCTAAGGTGCTACTGGAAAGAATTTTTTTAATTTTGTTTTAGTTACAGAGTGTGGAATGATTAAAAAGTGAGGAATCTGATGTATGGTACATTTTAGCAAGTTTTACTGGGGTTAAATACCGTCTACAGTCGTACCTCGGGTTACATATGCTTCGGGTTGCATACTTTTCAGGTTACGAACTCCACTAACCCGGAAGCGCAACCCTACGCGCGCACGATTTGCGCATGAGCAGAGCGTTTTTCGCTGTTTTTTTGGGGGGGGGTTCAGTCTGCGCATGCAGTACAGATAACAAATGTTGGGAGTGCAAAGAGAAGGAAGGAACTTTTTTCCATATGTGGTGGACGTGCCCCAAAATAAAGGACTTCTGGGAAAGGATTAATAATGAAATGAAAAAGGTGTTAAAAGACAGCTTCTTAAAGAAACCAGAAGCCTTTCTTTTGGAAATCACAGGGGAGGAAATCCCCCGAAAAGGACAATACTTTCTTTCTGTACGCCACGACAGCAGCCAGATTACTACTTGCAAAGAACGGGAAGAACCAAGAGACACCAACAGTGGGAGATTGGCAACTGAAGATGATAGACTTTATGGAACTTGCCGAGATGACAGTGAGACTGCGTGACCAGAGGGAGGAAACAGTGCAGGAAGATTGGAATAAATTTAAAATCTATTTGAAGAAATATTGTAACGTTTGAAATTTTTGATATTCTAGGGAAGTACTTAGAGGTTTCTGGCAGAATTTAGAGGATTAGGAAATAACAATTGATTGTAATTAATAATATTGGTTAATAAATTAATAGGTAATGAAATATGTTAAGGAATTAATGATGAAATGATGAAACTGCATAAAGAAGAATTGCAATGAAACCCAGGAAGGGGAGGTTGGGGGAAGTCCCACCAAGATGTTAAAGGGAAAATGTGAAGTTGATATAAGAATTGTTTGTGTTTTGTTTGTGTTTTTTGTATTTGTGTTTTATGTTTTATATCTTGTAAAATGAATATTTTTTTTTAAAGCGAGGAATTGGCAACAAATAATTTCAGTGTATGCACCCCTCAAAAAAAATGTGTGCAAGGTCCAGCCATACTTTTCTCCTGAATATTAGGGGTTCAGGCAGCCCCCCCTTCCAGCCTCCCCCCTTTGATTCTTCTCCCCCCCCCATTGACACTTTGCATTCCATGCCCACTGAGCATGCTCAGTCATCATTTGGCTTGTCTTGGATGGGACTGACCCATTACGTCATTTATTTATTTATTTAAGTTTCAGAGATCTTGGGGTTCCCCTGGCCATGGAGAAGGTCCTTCTTCTTTCCTAGCCACCCAGTTTGGGCTCCATTTCTGCTGCCCCTCACTGTTTGCCTGCACTCTTAGAAGGTGTGATGCCCATTCTCAGAGGAGTTCATTCCCCCGGCCCACACAATTTGTTCAGATTTCTTCACTAGGACGAGGCAATTCCAGAACAGCAACTCATGGCAGGGATGCAACAGACCGCCTCCTCCAAAGACAGGTCACCCACTCATCTGCTGCATCGTTGCCCCAAGAATGATTGAAATATCTGTTCACACTTGATGCCAAGTCACGAGAGAATCCCAAGAGAGGCAGGCTGGAGTGAGCCATGAACATGCAGAGATACGACAGGCAGCCTCAGAGAACAAGCCGAGTCCCTCAATGGTCCTTGGGGGCCCCTGCCAACTCTACAATCCTATGATTTTATGTACCCCAGCAGAGGCTGACTAGAATGAGCTGTGATCATGCAGAGAAGCGACGCTCAGCCTCCTCCACAGGTGGACATTTGCGGCCATTATCCTGCTCCCTAAAATACATGCTTTGCCACACCCTAGTGTCCCTACCCACCCCCAGCCTCCCAGCCCAGGGTTTGGGAACTGCTGCTGTATTATGAGCCATGGTTGGGTGCTTGGGCACCCAGGGGCGTTTGACAACTCGTCTCTCCCCGATGCCTACGCTCGTCCCTTGGTTGCTGCTTGCCTGCTTTCTGGCTGACAAAACTTTTCCCAGGGTGGGCGCAGGTTGGGTCCTCCATTCAGCGTCCCCCCCCCGCCCGCCCCCAGAGGAGCGCCATGCGGATGCCCTGTTCCCACACGGGCTATCAAAGCTGCTAATTAGCCCCCATCTGCTGCTGGCGGACCCCCTCCCCGCCTGCCCCCCTCCCCGCCACCAGTGGTATGTGAGCCTCTATTGAGAGTCCGGGGCGGGGGGCTTTGTGTGCTGGAATGCCATTCTCTCAGCTGCCGGAGGAGCAGCCCGGGAAAACAATTCGAGGGGGCCTCAGGCTGCCCACCCCCCACCCCGCCGTCCCCCTGGCCAGCCCTGCCTGGCTGCCTCCGCTTATATCTGTGGCCGGGTTCTCTGTGCCGATTAGCCCAATGTCAAAGCTCAGGTCCCCCGGGGTCAGAGGTCACGGCACTGAAGGCGCTGCAGAGGTGACGGCCGCAGGAAGAGGCCCGGAGCTGACCCTGGAACGCTGCTGAGATCACAGAAGGGACCCCGAGGGTCATCCAGTCCAACCCCCTGCGATGAGCCCAAACAGATCCTGAGAAAGCCAACGCTGTCCAGGCTGCAGTGATCCGATAGGGAACACCACCATAAAGCATCTGAGCATGTTCAGAGTTTTTTTTTCCACTGTGCCTCTGAGCATGTTCAGAGTATTCTCTCTCTCTCTCTCTCTCTCTCTCTCTCTCTCTCTCTCTCTCTCTCTCTCTCTCTCTCTGCAATGGGGAAAGAGCAGGGAATGAGCGGCCATTTCAACCGGTGTTTCGAAAAGGCCTGTTTCTTGGATTTCTGCCAAAGATGGGAAGCTTAGCAGTTTCATGCAGTTGTAGCATAAAGCAACCCTACCTCAGCCTATTGTGAATGCCCAACAGACAGATTACAGCAGAAGTAATAAAAGGTTTTTCCAGCAACATGTTCTCCTTGCAGCATTCCAACACAGATCAGGTTCTGGCCAAAGGGCAGAGTCCACGGCAAATTTGCTTCAAACACAAGGATATTTCTGCTTTATTTTATTTCCCCCCACATTTTATTTATAGTTTTCAACAATTTTACTCAACAAATACATATTTATTAAAATCAGCTCATTATCCCCGACTTCTCTTCCCCACCTTCTGTGTTTCACTCAACTGCATATCCAAAATGCTCCTTTTACCCTTTCATTTTCAGTCTTGCATCTTTTGATTCAACCTTCTCTACTCTGATTATTCTAGTCCTGCTTGCACTTTAAGGCGTTTACAATAATTCTTCATGTGTTCCACAAATCCGCCCCCCCCCAGGTTCTTTCTTAAAAACCACGGGTGTTTCTACTTTCTTTTGTGCTGAGTCACTCTCTGACCAGTTTGCTGAGTCACCCTTAACCAGCTGCAGGTGCAGTTAACCCTTCCTTATCCCTCCCCCCCCCACATACGCTAACATTGCGACCCACCAGATCCAAAGGGCACCAGCCAGGGACGTAGCATGGGTTGCTGGTGCCCAGCCCGGGAGTCTCTCCTTGCAAACTAGCCCCAACCTGGGAGATGGGGGTTAGAAGAGAAACAAGGCAGAGAAACGCCAAGCCAGGAGCCCCACTGTGTCGCCTTGCCTTCATGCCCTTGCAGCAAGGCGATCGGGGCAATGCACTGCTTTCCTGCCTTCCTCTTCCTCCCTCCTTCCATGGTGGGGGGTGGCGGCAGCAGCAGTGCCCTCCCCCTCTCTCACTCTTGGCCAGCCCAGGGGTGGCATGTGCATGGATGTCCCTGTGCCAGCCATGAAGAGGAGGCAGCACCCCGGCCGGGGCGCAGTTTGCCTCCCTGCGGCTCTGCGGTCAACGAGGGAGCCTGTTGTAGGGGTGCCTGGTTGCGCCCCCTCTAAAATTTGCACCCGGGGCAACAGCCTCCCACGCTACGCCACTGACACCAGCTTCTACTGCTGCTCTTCAGGCACAATGGAGAATAGTGTCCCGTTACCCATGGCGAAGGGAGATGCAGACTCCAGACTGGCTTGGTTCTGCGCATGGAATTGGTGGCGCTGGGTCCACAGGCCTGTCCTTCGCTTCAGCGGAGAAATGTATTTTTCCTGCTCCAGACCAGCTAAAACAGCCTTTGCACCCCTGCAGTGGCTCCTCAGACCATTTCCCCTCTGTGAGGGATGCTGTGCTCGGAATCTGGAAGGCGGATTCCTGTGGGATGACAAATGGATGCCTGTGGTGGGACGTGGAAGTGACTGCGCTCTGCTCCCCGCCTCCTCCCGTCGCACATGCACACGCCTCATCGGTTGAGACACCTCCGCCGTGCGAGGACAGCCGGACAGGACAAGGCAGCCTGAGGCCACACTAGACTGGAGTCACCTCAGGGCCGCAGCAGGGCAGGTCCCAGCCCCTCACAGAAAGCCCTAATCAAGAGAGTGTCTCTGAGCATGTGCAGAGTACTTGCTCCACTGAATAACCAGAGACGGTTGTCCTACACATCATGTCAGGCAGTTGATGATTCCTGACACCTGGGAAGGAACATGCTCTCCGATCTGGCAACACTTTCCCCCTTACCCCTGTGTTTCCGTGAGGAATGGCTGTTAGCTATGTAATCAGGGGAGAGCAGTGAAGCATTCTGCTCATGGTCAGATGCACCTTTGCCATTCTGGTTCCACTTGCTCAGGAGCGAGTCCTGGCTGTTTGTAGCAATGCAAAAAAGAAAGAGTTTCAAAAGAAGCAATTGAGAAATAACTTTAATGAATGCTGGACCATTGGATGTGATGGCCTTTCGACGCGGCGGATGGTGGAAAAGATTGAAAGGAAAGGCTCGGATGCATAGCTCAGCGGTCAGGAAACTTTTTCAGCAGGGGGCCAGTCCACTGTCCCTCAGACCTTGAGGGGGCCGGACTATATTTTTTGGGGGGAGAAATGAACGAATTCCTATGCCCCACAAATAACCCAGAGATGCATTTTAAATAAAAGGGCACATTCTACTCATGTAAAAACACCAGGCAGGCCCCACAAATAATCCAGAGGTGCATTTTAAATAAAAGGACACATTCTACTCATGTAAAAACACCAAGCAGGCCCCACAAATAAACCAGAGATGCATTTTAAATAAAAGGACACATTCTACTCATGTAAAAACACCAGGCAGGCCCCACAAATAACCCAGAGATGCATTTTAAATAAAAGGACACATTCTACTCATGTAAAAACACCAAGCAGGCCCCACAAATAACCCAGAGGTGCATTTTAAATAAAAGCACACATTCTACTCATGTAAAAACACCAGGCAGGCCCCACAAATAACCCAGAGGTGCATTTTAAATAAAAGGACACACTCTACTCATGTAAAAACACGCTGATTCCTGGACCATCCGCGGGCCGGATTTGGAAAGCGATTGGGCCGTATCCAGCCCCCAGGCCTCAGTTTGCCTACCCATGACATAGCTCTTTACAACAAATGGAAGGGAATTTAAAAAGAAAGAAAGAAAGAAAGAAAGAAAGAAAGAAAGAAAGAAAGAAAGAAAGAAAGAAAGAAAGATGTTTTATAAAAGTGTATTTGGGTCAGGCATGGGGAACCTGTGTTCTGTCAGATATTGTTGGGCTCAGCCTCCGAGGGCAGAAGGGCCAACTGGGCAAAGGGTGGGAGTTGCAGCCCACCAGCATCTGAAGAGCCACATTTCCCACGTCCCTAATAATTCCCATTGGGATGCGTTGACATTGCATTGCAAGCGCATATAAGTGCATGGCCTGCATAGCCCAGCAATAAGGGAAGCGGTTACTCCGTAGGGGTCCAAAACAAGCACCAAACAGCAGCTCATGTGTTGACACACCTATTAAAATAGTGCTATATTTTATTTTCGTTAGGGAACGATTAAGCATGTTTTCAGCATTGCGGATGAAAAACCAGGCAGCACTTTGCTCCGAGGCTTAGCAAGGGCAGCTGACCAGCCAGAGCTATTTATTTATTTATTTCTTGCATTTGTATCCCACTTTTTCTCCAAGGCCCACATGGTTCTCTCAGTGCTTGATTAACCCCGACAACAGCCCTGTGAAGTAAGTTCGGCTGAGAGGCAGTCCATGGTCCAGTTGGGGTTCAGCGCAGCTCCAGCCAAAGAAGTCAATGGTCACCCAGTGAGAGCTTCGTGACTGAGTGGGAATTTGAACCTTGGTCTCCCCCAGTGTTAGAAACTATATAAACCAGGCACCAAATGGCTCCTTAAACCAAGGTTACAGTCGCCAAAATGGAATGCCTGGTTGCCATTTTGGGGCAAGACTGCTCAGTCTAAAGCCTCATTTTTCAAAGGATGGACGGACAGTGATTTATTCTCAGTTAAACATCTGGCTAGTCCAAATGGCAACATTGAGCTAGGTTAAGAGCTTAAAGGGACCCCTGACCATTAGGTCCAGTCACAGATGACTCTGGGGTTGCGGTGCTCATCTCGCTTTACTGGCCGAGGGAGCCGGCGTCCAGCTTCTGGGTCATATGGCCAGCATGACTAAGCCGCTTCTGGCAAACCAGAGCAGCGCACGGAAACGCCGTTTAGCTTCCCGCCGGAGTGGTACCTATTTATCTACTTGCACTTTGACGTGCTTTCGAACTGCTAGGTGGGCAGGAGCAGGGACCAAGCAATAGGAGCTCACCCCGTCATTGCAGGGATTCGAACCACCAACCTTCTGATCAGCAAGCCCTAGGCTCTGCCACAGCGCCACCCGCGTCCCTTTTTAAATGTATAGAACACAGTTAAAAAATGAAAAACAATTTATGTACAGTGGTGCCTCGCAAGACGAAATTAATTCGTTCTGCGAGTCGTTTCGTCTTGCGAAAAATTCGTCTTGCGAAGCACGGATTCCCATAGGAATGCATTGAAATTTAATTCCCATAGGAATGCATTGAAATTTTCGTCTTGCGAAGCACGCCCATAGAAAAGTTCGTCTTGTGAGTCACCTAAAAAATCGCAAAACCCTTTTGTCAAGCGAGTTTTTCGTTGTGCGAGGCATTAGTCTTGCGAGGTACCACTGTATTTTTAAAAAGAGATGTCCGGTGTCAATCCTGGCACCCAGGCATCTTCACTTGGTCGCAAGTGGTTGATAGCCAATTGCAAAATGCGCCTGGCGCCTGGCTAATTTGGAACACTGGTCTCCCCTAGCTGACACTCTAACCCTTACACCATGCTGCCTATGTCTCGCTGCTCCTGTGCCTGCAAGTGCAGCATGAAGCTGAGCACCTGGGTCACGGACTGCGGCTGCTTCTTAGAGAAAAAGGAGGACATCGTCCCTTGGCGCCCCCCCCCCGCCTGCCTCATTGAGCTGGCACTGCCATCCATGGCGCTGACTGCAGTGTGAGGGCATGTGAGTCTCGCATGCAGACGGTGGCTGGGGCAGGGGAGCACCTCCGGAGGGTGTCCCCCCTCTGCGCCCTTCCCTGGGCTACCTCTGCAGGAGAACAGCAGCACCTTTGAGCCCTCACATCCTGTTGTCTTGGCAGCGGGCAGCGGGCAGGTCACCCCTCCAAGAGATGAGGGCAGGCCAAGAACAATGGGAGATCAGTGCGGGATTGTGGGAGAAAGGCTCTCTGGAGCCACTCTGTCTGAGCTCCCCCTTGCTAACCTCTCCCGGCTTTGTTCGCCTATCAATGCTTCCTGCTGACGCCAACAATAGCCGCGCACAGCTGGGCCCTGTTTCATCTGGCTTCCAGGCCACACAGCGCAGAGAGAGAGAGAGAGAGAAAGAGAGAGAGAGAGAGGAAGCTGGGAAGAGGAGGAGGAGGAGGAGGGAAGCAGGGCAGGCAAGTCACACTGGCATGCCATTCAGTGGGCAAGTTGGCAGGGGCAAGAACAACAGGCAGCATTGAGGGTGGGTGGCAGGGCCATTAGTGGCACAAAAATGGAAACAGCACATATTGCCGACGAAAGAGGAATGGATTTTGAAAATGTTGGAATATGCGGAGTTAGATAAAATGACAGGGGGAGTTAGAGAACAGCGAGATCAGAAATTTATTGAGGATTGGAAAAAAAAATGGTTAATTATTTGAAGAAATATACACAACTGAATGCGTTAGTAGGATTACAGGAAGCTTTGTAGTAAAAAAATAAATATTATTGTATGATGAAATAAGCAATGATTATGCTAGTTATGAATATCAAAGCAATAATATATAGAATAAATATAAAAGCAAAGAAAGAATATTTTGGAAACCATATGGAAGGCTTGAGGGAAGTCCGGGCCCAGAGAGGCTAAAATACAGAATGTTCAACAAGCAATGAATTGTAAATATATTGTATGTATGTAAAACTGAATAAAAAAGATTATGGAAAAAAAGAGGGTGGGTGGCAGGGGATTTTGCCCTAGACTAGATCCTCATCATCGCAGAATCACAGAATTGGAGACACGGAAGGGACCCCCAGAGATCATCTACGCCAACCCCCTGCATGTTTCTGAAGTGGGGTTCAAGATTTTGAAGGGTCCTGTCCTAGGCCACACGGACTTGACTCCGCACCTCAAAGCCCCCTGCCCAGATGACTCAGGCAAGCGAGCCAAGCCACGTGCCAACTCCCACCTGGTGCTGGAAGGGCATATAAGACCCTGGCATTTTCCGCTGCAGCAAGCAATCGCCTGAGCCAGTGGCGTCATGGTTAGGGTGGCAGTGTAGGAAGGAATGGGGAGACCTGGGTTCAAATCATCCTGCTGCTGCGAACATTGCTGGGTAATCTTGGGGCCGGTTGATACCTCTCAGCCTGACTGACCTCGCAGGGTTGTTAGGAGGATGACACTGGGAATACGATCAGCAATATATGGACTTTACTCTAGAGGTGACATTTTAGAAGTGGGGGGGGGAATTGCATGGGATGGAGAAAATGGATAGAGAAAAGTTTTTCTCCCTCTCTCTTAACACTGTAACTTGTGGACATCCAATGAAGCTGAATCTTGGAAGACTCAGGGCAGATAAAAGAACTAAGCACGTAGTTAGCCTGTGGAACTCACTGCCACAGGAAGGGAGTGATGCCCCTCCCAACCTGAATGGCTTTAATAGAGGATTAGTCAAATTCATGAAGGTGAGGAGGGCTATCTGTAGCTATTTAGCCACGCCTATGCTCTGCCTCCTCTCCAATACACACAACCTGAGGGAAGATTGTCGGAATATTCTCCAGAAGAAACTTGGAAATGGTCTTGAACAAGTTGCTAGGCAGCGGAAAATTTCCCCAGCAACAGGTGTCCTTATCAGGTCATGTAATCAGCTAAGTCTGGGTCAGTGTAAATGAGTAGGTGAATGAGTCAGCCTAGGCCTCTGGCTGGACGGCTAAAACGAGAAAAAGATTGTGGGTCTCTCCCCCCCCCCTTTTTATTAATGACCAGTGCCAAGTTTTGTAAATAATAAAGACTCTGAAAAACAAACATAAAATGGTGTTTATTCCTGTAATGGGAATTTCACTAAGAGATAGCTGGAATGCTGCTGCTGTAAAGAAGTAAAAGATGCAGGAAATTTTTTTCTGTAAAAGGAACTCTGCTGCAGAAAGAAACAGTAGATGCTCACGAACCAACGAAGATTGCTGTCTAGCAGGGAAGCTGGCTCACTTGCAGATGAGCTGCTTGTTCAGGATTCTCCCAGATTTGTTTGCACAAACTTTGCAGGGAGGCTAGACCCGTCCTTATTTATTTACAGAGCGTGCATCTTGAATTGTTTACGGAGAGGTGACATTGCAGCCAGGCAAATGTCATCCCAGGCCATTTGTCCATCATCACTTTCCTTATCACACACACAAAAAAACTGATTATTTTCCTTTGGGGGGGGGGTAGAGTGGGTTTGTTGTGCAAAAGCTCCCAATCAGCTCCAGTTGCACAAATTTGCCATGTGCTGGTATTTGATTGAATCTTGCCCCTTCCACTAACTTTGACACCAGTTAATAAACCAACCTCCCAGTTTCCCAGAGGTGTGAAGCTCACCTCCCTGTGCCTGGTCTGCCATTGGTTGCCCCCCCCCAGCAATACCAGGGTCCCTGCATTCCTTTGCCCCCCCCCAGCCAACTCCAGAGACTTCCAGCACTAGAGGAGACCATAAGAACAAGGGGCGCTATTTGGGTTTTACTTAGCGTGTTTTATTTTCCTTTTGATTGGACATCCTCGCTTTCTAAACTCCTGTTAAACAAACTGCTTAATTTGATTTCTTGGCTGAAAAGGTTTCCGAACACACAGGGGAGGGGGGGCTCTTTCTCTCCCCCCACCCAACCCCATTGCTCAAACATTTGGGCTACTTGTTTAAAGTGCTGGGAGATTTAAAGACTTTGGAGATCCAGAGGGGTGGTGGGCTGAAGCTGCCTGGCAGGAGACGTGGGGTGGAGGTGGGGTCTTCAGGTGAGATTCCGTCACATATTCAGGTTGCACCATTATAAAGAAGGCTGATCGCCGAAGAATGGATGCTTTTGAATTATGGTGCTGGAGGAGACTCTTGAGAGTCCCATGGACTGCGAGAAGATCAAACCTATCCATTCTCAAAGAAATCAGCCCTGAGTGCTCACTGGAAGGACAGATTCTGAAGCTGAGGCTCCAAGACTTTGGCCACCTCATGAGAAGAGAAGACTCTCTGGAAAAGACCCTGATGTTGGGAAAGATGGAGGGCACAAGGAGAAGGGGACAACAGAGGACGAGATGGTTGGACAGTGTTCTCGAAGCGACTGGCATGAGTTTGACCAAACTGCAGGAGGCAGCGGAAGACAGGAGTGCCTGGCGTGCTCTGGTCCATGGGGTCACGAAGAGTCGGACACGACTGAACGACTGAATAACAACAATTATAGCTGACTGAGGCTGCACCTACAGTTTATGCTTAAAGCACTGCAGTGCAACTTCAACAGTCATAGAATCATAGAACTGTACAGTTGGAAGAGACCCTGAGGGTCATCTAGTCCAACCCCCCGCAATGCAGGAATATGCAGCAGCAGTCCCATATGGGAATCAAACCTGCAACCTTGGCATTATCAGGGCCATGCTGTAACCAGTGATCCAGACATGCAGTGGTGCCCACAAATTGGTTTCTGGCAAGATCTGCGTGCCGCAAGATTTCAGTGAGATCTCACGAGATTTCATCAAGATCTCACGGGATCTCACCAGAAATGGGCGCTTCTGCTCCCCCAGTGGTGGAGGTGGCAGGCGAGAAAACCACCCCATGGGTTTCTGCCACCTGAGATGGCTGCTTCCCCCCACCTCATGGGCGGTGCTGGGAATCCTAGCTCTGTGAGGAGGCCAGTGTCCTTAGCAAACTACAGTTCCCAGGATCCTTCGGGGGGTGGGGGAGGGACCACGACAGTCAATGTGGCATAAGAGTGCTTTAAACAAGCAATGTGGATGGGACCAGAGAGCTCTGGCACAACAAACCCATTTCCCCAAAGACCAGAATTTTTTTAGTTACAGGTGGGTAGCCGTGTTGGTCTGCCATAGTCAAAACAAAATCGAAAATTCTTTCTAGTAGCACCTTAGAGACCAACTGAGTTTGTTCCTGGTATGAGCTTTCGTGTGCATGCACACGAAAGCTCATACCAGGAACAAACTCAGTTGGTCTCTAAGGTGCTACTAGAAAGAATTTTCAGAATTTTTTTGACACAGGTAGGTAGCCATGTTGGTCTGCCATAGTTGAAACAAAATTAAAAATAAAAAAAAATTCCTTCCAGTAGCACCTTAGAGACCAACCAAGTTTGTTGTTGGTATGAGCATTTGTGTGCATGCACACTTCTTCAGATTCTTCATGTATCTGAACAAGTGTGCATGCACAAGAAAGCTCATAACAATAAAAAACTTAGCTGGTTTCTAAGGTGCTACTGGAAGGAATTTTTTTTATTTTTTATTTTTTTGACAGTAAGCAAAGGGATGGGGGAAAACATAGGGTGACACATGCTTGGATGCAACCTCATCTAATGTTGGGTGGGGGCGGTGGGCGGTGATGAGACCCCCCCCCCCAGCGGGCCCTCTCCGTGGAGAAACAGCCGTCGGCTTCCTCAGCGTGGAGAGCTCAGAAGAACCATGTTTCTGGAATTCTGAAAAAGCGCTTGGCGCCCCGGCGCAGTTCTCCCGCTGGTTGGCAACCGGCCTGCGGGGGGCGCTGCACCAAACGCCAAGGGCAGACCAGGAAAGGGGGCGAGCAAACGCGCCCCCTCCCCGACGCCGCTCTATGGGGCCCGAACAGCTGGCTCCTGATTGTGGAATCCCAGCTTTAGATCGCGCCGGGGGGACTAGGTGTTTGTGTGTGCGCGCATAACGGCGGGAGGGGGATTACGCCCCCCCCCAACTCCTTGGCACCTGCGAGAGACCCCATTGTCGGGTGGGGGACGGGACACGACGGCTCCGAGGTGATAAAAGCTCCGGGCCGGGTTTCTCAGGGCCCTTGGCTTGCAGGTGAATGGAGTGGTGGAGGGGGGGGGGAAGGCGCGAGGGAGGCTCCCTCCCTCCCTCCCACCCCCTTTCCTCCCCCCTCCGCCCTTGCGGTCTCCATGGGCACCGGCCGCGAGGCGCCAGGCTGACAGCGCTCAGGGTTTTATGAATGGGTGACATCACAGGCTTTGGCGTCTCGCGGTCTGAGCGGCTTGTTAAGACACAGAAACAGCCCGAGGGGGCGGGAAGAGGGGGGGGGGACACGGAGCGCTACCGAGGCTGCTTTGGGAACGGCTATAAATGGCAACGGTCCAGGCCGACTGGAGGGGAGAGAGAAGGGAGGGAGAAGGAGAGAGAAGGAGCTGGGAGAGATGAATGGGGCGAAAGTGAAAGTGGAGCCCCCGAAGCGGGTGGAGGGAGCGAGGATTTAGGATTGCGCTGCAAATTAGGAGGGGGATGCCGGCGGCTGGGAGACTTTGCAACGCTGGGCTTGCGAGTATTCATTGCGCGCTCACACACACACACACACGACGAGCTGTGGTTGTTTTTTTTCTTCTTGTGTTTTGGAAAGGCAAGTTGGGCGCTTGCAAAGTCCGCGAAGTGGCGGGGGGGGGGGCAAGGCCCGATCCTCAGCAGCTTTGCGTAGGATCTCAGCCTGCGACTCCGAGAAGGGTCGCCTGCAAAAGTTGGGTGGGATTCATTGAGCTAACGCAGAGCCCCAGGGGCAGGATAGAATATCGGCAGGATCCTTGCTGGCAGGGTTTACTGGAATGATGGTTTTCCAGCCTCATTCAGTGAATTCACTGGTATTTAGCAATGATTCACACCACAACCCACACATTTTTTTTTTTAAAAAAAGGTGGTTTCCCCCAACACCTCCAGTAAGATTTGCAGCTGTGGAGCGTGTGAACGCGCTAACACGTGACCAGACTGGGATTAAACATTCATCCCGGAAACTCTTCAGAAATCGAACTCGTTTCAAACGCGACCGCGTTCATCTATCTAGAAGGATCCCGGTTTTCACCGCGCGTTGATTATCAATCAATCAATCAATCAATCAATCAATTAATTATACCCGGACTTTTGCAGTCACCGAAACTGGAGGGGATCGAAACTTTAAAAGGCCCCCCCCAATCCATTGCATGTCTTGTTTTCTAAGACAGTTTCCAACACTGCTCTCCCATCGCTCTTCGGCATTAACGCCTTTGGAGCCTTTCATTTTACCCAGTTTAAATAATGATAGATGGTGCCTGTAGCAGTCGGCGACTTGGATGGGGGCATCTTTAAGAATAATAATTTTTTAAAAAAAAAAAACCCGCTAATTTTCCTCTCTTGAGAAACATCTTAACATCTGCATTAAGGATGGCGAAGGAACGCCTTCCGAGAGAAAGTTTGCAAATATATAAATATATATTTACATGATATTAAGTGTGTGTTCAATGGGTGGCGGTGATCCGGGGGGAACTTAATACCACATTTGTTTCCGTGTATGGAGGAGGAGGGCGGGGGAGGAGGCGGCAGCGGGGAGGCGAAAGTGTCAAATCTGTCGTTAAAAACTATTTATTTTTCAAGTGCCTGTCACATTCCTTTCATCCTCCTCTTTTTCCGGATAAAATGCCCCCGAGCTCCCTACACCTGCAGCTCTCCCCAATCTCTCTTTAAAAAAAGAAGAGGGGGCGGGAACTCCTTGCTTCCCATGATGTTTGGCTTTGAAAAAAGAAAAGGGGAAAAAATTCACCCCAAACTCCCGTTTCAATTCCGTCCCATGGAAGCAGAAGAGTTGCTGTGGGAACCACGCCCCCTTCCCTCCCTCCGCTCCTGTGATTGGCTGGCGCTCGGCCCCGCCCACACCTCCTCGGCCCCTATAAATAGCTCGTCCTGCTCGACGGCGCGGGACTTGCAGCGGTTCGTCCGTCTCTCTCCGCGGCTGGATTTCCAGTTTGTTCGCTTTCCTCCTCCTCGATCCTTCGCGCAGCCATGAAGGTCGCCACCGCCGCAGCGCCCGCCGCGTCGCCCGGCCCGAGCTGCGCCCTGAAGGGCGTGCGCCTGGGCTCCGGGGGCGCGGGCGAGCCGGTGTCGCGGTGCCTGTCGGAGCAGAGCGTCTCCTTGTCCCGGGCCGGCAGCCCGCCGCCCCCTCGGGGGTTGCCCCTGTGCCCGGAGCAAGCCGCCGCCGCCGCCTCGCTGCTCATGGACATGAAGGGCTGCTACTCGCGCCTGGCGGGGCTGGTGCCCACCCTGCCCCGCCACCGACGGGTCTCCAAGGTGGAAATCCTCCAGCACGTAATCGATTACATCTGGGACCTTCAGCTCGAGCTGCAGCACCCGCTGGGCGCCGGGCCGACCCCGCAGAGGGCCACGGACGAGCCGGCCGGAGCCGTGCCCGAGGTGAGCTGACCGACTGCGCCGCCGTCTCTCCCTGGGCTGCTGGGCGCTTCGGGGGGTTAACACGGGGGGGCAGCGAGAGGAGGGTTTCAAGGTGTCCCTTGCCTGCCCACGGAGCCTCGGTCTGTGGGGGGCGTTTCCAGACTTGCACCCCCACCCCGATTATTTGACTTCCTTTTCCATACGGACGCCACCTTCCCCTAGTCTCCGTGGCTGAGTCGCTTGGGTGGCACTGCCCATGCCCTTTTTGGGCTGCTTCTTCTTCTGGGGATGTTTTCACTCCACCCCAAATCCTGCCACCCTGTCCTGGGGTTACCCTTCCACACTGTGGACTCTTGCGACCTGGCACCCTTGGGCGCCGCCGCTGCTGCCTTTGGCCTTTTTACTTTTCTGGACGTCCATTCTTGGGGATGGGAATTCCGCCCCCGCCCCACCCCTGTGTGTGCGCTTTCGTTTTCCAAGCCCTCTGCCTGCTGTTCCTAGTCGCCCCCACCCCATTTTTACCTATCGTAGATATTACCCCTTATTTGCCGGGGTGTGTATGTTAATCTTCCATATCCCATATCCTGCCAGTTTCTGTTTCCTCTTCCCTGATGCCTCATGTGACCTCTTCTCCCCCCCCCTCAAAATTCTTCTGATTCCCCCCCCCTTTCTGTCCTCTCTTGGGGGAGATGGGGCCTGATTTCCCATACCAGCCCCCCCCCCCAGCCTTTATTGAGGCTTCTCCTTGTCAACATTCAGCCCTTGTCTATCACATTAAAGCACTGTATTCAAGGCTGGGTGGATTCTCTCCCTTTGCAAAAAATACTTTTTGCCTTCACCCATTCTCCCTCGGTACTCTCCCACATGCTATGCCTTTGGGGGGGGGGGTCAGGGCAGCCCCATGGATATTTCCTATCATCCCTGGCCTTTTGCCTCGATGGCTGCAAGGGCTGATGGGAGATGGAGTCCCTTGCCTGGGGAGGGCAGGATATCCCCTTAGATCCAGGAAGATCACAATTGCTCCCTAGGGAAGCTGGAATGGCAATGGTTTTCGCTTGCAGTCCAGTGGACTTTGCTCCTGCCCCTGATGTTTGTGTTTGTGCGTGTTCTGGGTTAGGCTTGATGGAATCTGGGAGCACTGAACACAGTCACAAGCTTCTGGGTTTCACAGCAGTCTTCAGCAGAGTGCTGGCTTCATCCCTAGGGAGGAAATGGGGAGTTTTGCTGTTGAGGGACCCCAACAGCCTCCTGTGGATTCACGAAGTGCACAGCTATTGGCTTTTATCGCTGTAGTGCTGATCCGTCTTATCTTGTGTTTCTTTCCAGGCTGCTTGTGTGAATCCTGACGACCGGATCCTGTGCCGCTGAGGGCCAGTCCTTAGCCTGCTGAACGGTCCTTGGAAGAAATAGGCTTTCCTGTTGCTCCTCCAATGGCAGGGGAAGGAATTCCAGGATGGAGATGTGTGTGGCAGCCTCTCTCTCCTCTCCCAACCGGACTTAGGCAGAGAGACTGCAAAGGACATTTTTGCTGGAGGTGAAGGAGAGTTGGAATCAACAGCCTCTGCCCCACTTTTCCCATGTCGAAAGGGTGCCACGTGTGTTTCTCTTCGTGAGAAAGAGGAACCACCGCCGGTGAACTCGAACTGAACTCAAAAGCAGCACCCTCTGTGGAAGGGGTTTAGCGCTTAAGACAGGCAGTGCTTGTTCTTTGTTTTAAAAAAAAGAGAAAGCAGCGTGTTGTAACTCTCTCCAAAATACTTCTCAGATTTCTGAGAAATCATTCTTGTATTGTATATTACAATGATAATGTTTCCCCGCTGAGAATATTGTTCTACAATAGTTTGAGGTTTTTGTTATTAAAACAAATGCATATTGCGACAAATGGTCCTTTGGGGGTCATGTGGTTTTTTATTGGGTGGAAGGGAATCTTGGGGTATACTGTAAATTAGGTCAGTTGTTATCCAGGAAAGGGGTGTTTGGAAGACCAAACAGATCACCACCCTCTCTGGGGGAAAGAAAAACCAGGACCCAACTTTACCCCTCAAATTCTGAATCCTTCTCACACATTCTTGGTAACTCTTCACAGCCCTGCATGGTAGGCCAACATTGTTATCTGGCTCACCTGGGGGGTGGGGAGAGGTAGGTCTAATTTCAGATCTCCTGGGAAAGTTACTTGAAACTTGCAATCTGTAGCTCATGCAGCAACCTTTCCCTCCAGATCCTTTAGTTGACATAGAATCATAAAATTGTGGAGTTGGTAGGCAGTATATGTCCTGGGGTAAAATTGTAAGTTAAATCCTAGAAAAGAATAAGTTAAATCCTAGAAAAAGCTCAACAATCTTGCTCGGCCCCCACGCATGTTCACTTCATCAAATCTGGCCCTCTTAAATGTTTGGGCACCCCTGATCTACAACATCATACCCTCCAGTACACTTCCCATAGTCTCTGCCCATTGGGCTTGCTTGCTTGCTGGGGCTGATGGGAGTCCCAACAGTAGAATCTTCGAACTGGAAGGGGCCCTGACGGTCATCTAGTCCAACCCCATGAATGCAGGAATTTTGTGGCCCAACATGGGGTTTGGACCCACAACCCTGAGAATGAGAGTCTCATGCTCTACGACTTGAGTTATCCCATTGATGTGTCTGGTGGGCACCACAAGGGCCAACTCTGCATTGCAGGGGGTTGGGCTAGATGACCTTTGGGAGATCCCTTCCAGCTCCACAGTTTTATGATTCTATGACCCTGTTTTGGAGTACAGTACAGCTCCGATCTGCCTGAAGCAGAGGAAGCCTGATGGCAACAGCTTCTCTCTACAACTGGGGGCTGAGTGCTCTTAAACTGTGGAGATGGGAGATGATTGTTGGAGGAGTAGTCATTACTTGCACAGCCTGAACTTGTGGGGGCCTGAATATCTGATGATTTCTTCCTCTTCTGACTGTGTGTGGGCGATCGGGGATCTATTGGTCTCCTTCCAGCCCTTCTCTGGAAATGCGTTATCTGTTTTGCAGGATACTTTTCCTGCAAAAAAAAAAAAAGCAATAGTGTGTCAGAAATGAGCAAGGATACAAAAGCCTGCAAGCTTGTGCACGACTCCTGCAACCTCTGGGGGACTGGACTAGTCCAGCTTTCCCCAACCTGGTGCCCTCTGCTTCTTTGGACTACAACCCCTGATCAGCTCCAATCAGCACAAGGTTGGGGAAGTCTGGGCTAGACTGAGGAACATTTAAATATCCTCTCTCTCTCTCTCTCTCTCTCTCTCTCTCTCTCTCTCTCTCTGTGTGTGTGTGTGTGTGTATACGCAAAGCAAGATAATAATTTTTAAAATACGCTTTTTTCCAAGGAGCTTAAAGCTGAAATTAAGATCTGGCCACTTCTTGCAGCCCCATAAGCAACCTTTGGTAAGGCTTCTAGGTGACCCCTGGAAGAATCTTCCCACCAGGTTTGGTGCCTTCCTTTTTATTCCCATTTCACAGACTGGATAACTGAGGCCAAAGGAATAGCCCTGTACAGCGAAAGCCATGCAGCTTTTGCATGGCTTTTACGGAAACAGGATGGGAGAGTGTTTTGCCTGGGCGGGTGAGTAATGCCACTGCTGTGGGCGGGGATGAAGCGCAGCTTTGCCAGTTTTTTGTGTGACAGAAGAGAGAATGAGGCTGGCCTAACATAGCTAGCGAGTGACTCCCTAGTGCCTGGAGCAATTGCACGGAGCACAGCTGGAAGAATGAAAAGCTGCGTCACGCATAAATTGAGCTTGAGGCTGGGTGCCGGAATGTGGTTAGGGTGCCCTTGACCGCGTGCAGAGTACACAACATTTGAGTAATAGCTGGCAGCAGTGCTGCTAAGCCAAGATAGGTTTCTGCTCTTGAAATTTCCCTCTTTACAGAAATCCCCATTGAGTTTGGCTGTTTTGCACGCTCCGAGGCTGATTTCAGCCCCAATTGGCTGGGCAAATCCTGCCTTCTTGGCCTTGAGTCCTCCCAAAACCATTCTACGCCAGGTGAGCCAATGCTTTTCCAATAGATCCCTGCATGTAAAAAAAAAGAACAGTGAAAGTTGCCAACTTCCCCATGATTGGTGCTAGTTTATTGTATGCAGTGAGAGATCTTTGCAGGAATTCCGTGTGATTCCTCCTTGCGCAGTAGTCCCAGGAAGTGGGAGCCTACCACCAGATCTTACCTGTATGTAAGCTAGGGCTGCTTTTTGGCACTTGATTCCTGCTCAAAACTTGCCAAAATCTGTCCCAGGCCCAGCTCAGAGGACCGGCCAAATGTATGTGTCACAAGATGGGCATCTTGCAGCCTTTGAGATGATGTCGGGCTCCTCTCAGCCCAGCCAGCATGGCCAAAACGTGTGGCATGATGGGAGCTGCAATCTAGCAGCACCCAGAGGGCTGCGGGCTCTCCATCCCAAACCCCTAAGGCTTCTCCCAAAGCTTCATGGGGATTGTAGTCTTTAGAAGATTCTGTAGAGCACGGGTGTCAAACACAAGGCCCGCGGGCCGAATTCGGCCCGCCGGACCTCGTCATGCGGCCCGTGTAACTGCTGCCGGCCGCAGGGGCGGAGGGAGGCTCCGCGCCGCCCGGGGCGGCAGCGTGGAGGAGGCACCCCCCGGGGGCGGGGCGTTGTGACGTTGCGTTGTGACGTCACGACACAACGTCAGGACTGAGTGCGCACGCGCAAAATGTCACACGTGCGCACTCCGTCGCTGGCTCCTACTGCTGCTGCCGCTTCCGCAGTGACTTTGCGAGCCCGCCGGATGAAAAGGCGGCTTGGGGGCAGCTGCTGATCGCGCACGGCAGCCCCCCCAAGCCGCTTTTTCACTCAGAGGGCTCGCAAAGTCGCTGTGGAAGCGGCAGCAGCAGCGGGAGCCCAGCGACGGAGTGCGCACGCGCAACATTATTACTTACATTATTACAAAAAACAGTAATAATTGAATGCAGTGACAATAATTTATGATAATAAAGAGTGGACACATAGTCCTATAGATACAACCGGCCCTTTGAGGGTGACCAAACTGCTGATGCGGCCCCCGATTAATTTGAGTTTGACACCCCTGCTGTAGAGGGAAGCTGTGGGCTGGTCAAGTGGCTGTTGGCCTCGATGGATCCAACTTCCCAAGGAGATTGCAAGCAGAACCTCCTCTTGGCTTCATGCCCTCGCATCTGCCAGGCAGTATCTGCAGCTGTTTGGCCCGTGGCAGATTTGTGACTAAGCTGCACTGGCAATCCTGTTTGGGAACAGAGCTAAGTCATCAATAACTTTTGAAAAGGAAGGACTGATGTTGCATCCCTCACCACACCCAGAACATAAGGAGAACCCAATGGATGCATCCGGCTGATGGCCTCTCAAGGCCAGCATCCTGACCAGCCAACCAGATTCCCCAGTGAGAAACCTTCAAGCAGGACCTGAGGACAAGATCCCTCTCCCCTCTTGTGGTTTCCAGCAACTGATATTGAGAAACAATTTTTTTTTAAAAAAAAAATCCTTCCAGTAGCACCTTAGAGACCAACTAAGTTTGTTACTGGTATGAGCTTTCATGTGCATGCACACTTCTTCAGATACACTGAAACAGAAATCTGCCTCTGATCTTGGCTAAGGAGGGCAACCAAAATGGTCAAAGGCCTGGAAACAATGCCTTATGAGGAATGGCTTAGGGGGCTGGGTATGTTTAGCCTGGAGAAGAGAAGGTTAAGGGGTGATATGATAGCCATGTTCAAATATATAAAAGGATGTCATATAGAGGAGGGTGAAAGGTTGTTTTCTGCTGCTCCAGAGAAGCGGACACGGAGCAATGGATTCAAACTACAAGAAAGAAGATTCCACCTAAACATTAGGAAGAACTTCCTGACAGTGAGAGCTGTTGGACAGTGGAATTTGCTGCCAAGGAGTGTGGTGGAGTCTCCTTCTTTGGAGGTCTTTAAGCGGAGGCTTGACAGCCATCTGTCAGGAATGCTTTGATGGTGTTTCCTGCTTGGCAGGGGGTTGGACTGGATGGCCCTTGGGGTCTCTTCCAACTCTAGGATTCTATGATTCTATGATTCTAAGGGAAGCCTAGTCATGATGGCTAGGAGCCAATGACAGCCCTATTCCTCCATGAATTCATCAAACCCTCTCTTAAAGTCATCCAGGCTGGTGGGCATCACCGATCCCAAACATGACATCATCTGAAGTTTGTCTAGCCTTAATGAATCCTGCCTGGTCCTTCATTGTTTTTGGTGACCTCACTTGTTGCTCTCCGTTTGCCAAAGTTGTTGTTGAAATCTTCAAATCTACGTCAATTAGTGATATTGGGTGGTAATTAGCACGTAGAGTATGATCCTTGTCCAATTTTGGTATAACCGGGATATATGCTTGATTGAATGTCATTGAAAGAATTCCTCTCTTGTATACATGGATTATAGTGACCCGCAGCTTCCTGTTGAAACCTGGTAACTTTTCATATCACAAATGGGGTTTGTTGGTTTCTGTCCTGTTTTCTTTCTTTTCTTTTCTTTTCTTAAAAGCTTTTTAGCATTTATTAAATTCACTCTGTAAAAAATCTGACACACATAAAACCAATGAGAGATAAGGAATGGAAAGTGACCCCACCGAAAGAAACTTTACAGTACAAATTTAAATCCATACAGTTTAAATTGGCTTAATCCAATGAGACTGAAGACGAGACACTTGAGGTCCTGGACAAGGTAGTAAAACACTCTAAGACCCTCTGGATCCTTGGACTGATTTACATCAATTAAGAGAACCAATTTTTGATGTGGTAAAAGAGATGTGTTCATCACCAATTACAATTTCAAGCTCCTGCCGGCCATAATGCATCATCTTCTTTCATGATTTCGCTGTCGTCGATTATCCTCTTTAGCTCTTCCATCACACTTTTGTGTACGTAGGCTTCTTTTCTGATCATGACATCATTTTTATAATTGCTGTTGTTTGCATATCTCAGTTTCCCGTCAGGGCGGAACTCGAACTCGAGAAACTCGTGGCCGAACTTCCCCTTGTGCCCAACGTAATAACGCAAATAGAAATCGCTCGCCATGGCCGCATATGCCCCACCCTTCTGTCCTGTTTTCGTTGCGTTCCAGCACAAGACGGTCATAATGCAGTAACATTGGGGAAACATTGCAGAACAACTAACAGGGCCGGATTTAGGTTGGATGAGGCCCTAAGCTACTGAAGGTAATGGGGCCCTTTATATGTCCAGCTGTCCTTTGACAACAACAAATTGTGGCAGTCTTTTGTGTTGAATATATGCTGTATGGTAATTTGCGGACCTAATAGGTCTCTAAAGCCATTTGCACATAACAAAATATGTATTTTATCAAAGTAATTGTTCAACTGAAGTACAATTAAGAAGTATATTAATAGTGAAATGCAATTAAGAAGAAGTATATTAATAGTGAAAAAAATATTAAGCTAATAATTGTATGTAGGTTTTATTTTATTTTATTGTTTTTTATCTTATATTTTGGAAATGCACTTCCAGGGGTTTTTTTTTCCTTTAATTTTTTTTTGGGGGGGGGGCCCCAAGAGAGTGGGGCCCTAAGCTATAGCTTGTTTAGCTTATACGTAAATCTGGCACTGAAAACTAATACAGTGGAATGAGGTTAAAGAGACATACATAATAAGAGCCTGCTGGATATGGCCAGTGGCCCATCTAGGCCAGCATCCTGTTCTTACAGAGGCCAACCAAATGCCTGTGGGAAACCAGTAACAGGATCCGAGCACAAGAGCAACTCTCCCCTCTTGTGGTTTCCAGCAATTAGCCTTCAAAAGCATCGCTGCCTCCAACTGAGAATAATCATATTGTCTAGTATTCACGAATTCTCCTACTCCTCTTTTAAAGCCTTCCAAGTTGGTGGTCCTGGCTGCCTCCTGTGGCAGGGAGTTCCAAAGTTTGCACTGGATGAAGGACTTCCTTTGTCCTGACTTTTCCAACATTCAGCACCATTGGATGTCCGCGAATTCTCGTGTCACGAGAGAGGGAGGAAAACATTTCTCTATCCACACTTCCTATGCCATGCCTAATTTTATGAACTGTCGCCTTTTCTCTGAACTAAAGTTGTGGTTGGTCCAGGATGAACCCACTACTAATGCGTGATGCACCAATGGCCAGTTCCAGAATCAATCAATCAATCAATCAATCAATCAATCAATCAAAAACCTCAAGTCTGGAGGTCTCTGTAGTTCTGGTAAGGTGCAAGACAAATGATCTTTAAAATGCACCCCTATTTTTTAATGCACTGTACGTGGGTGGCACTGTGGGTTAAACCACAGAGCCTAGGGCTTGCCGATCAGAAGGTCGGCGGTTCGAATCCCCGCAATGACGGGGTGAGCTCCCGTTGCTCGGTCCCAGCTCCTGCCCACCTAGCAGTTCGAAAGCACCTCAAAGTGCAAGTAGATAAATAGGTACCGCTCCGGCGGGAAGGTAAACGGCGTTTCTGTGCGCTGCTCTGGTTCGCCAGAAGCGGCTTAGTCATGCTGGCCACATGACCCGGAGGCTGTACGCCGGCTCCCTCGGCCAACAAAGCGAGATGATCGCCGCAACCCCAGAGTCGGACACGACTGGACCTAATGGTCAGAGGTCCCTTTACCTTTTTAATCGTGAATATATCCAAACCTGACTTAGCATCTTCTCCCCAGGCCCCTTGAAATGGCACCCCTGCTGGCCCAGGCGGTGGGATACAGGCTATGGGGGGGGGGGCTGATGGTATGCGCTCTGTAGCATAGCTGCTGTGCGCTGACTCCCTCCCTCCCTCCCTCCCTCCCTCCCTCCCTCCATCTCTCTCTCTCTCTCTCTCTCTCTCTCTCTCTCTCTCTCTCTCTCTCCTGGCTTCCACCCAGCCCATCTGGAGCCAGGCTCGGCCTGCCTGTTTGTTAATGTTTCAATCAGCTGTACGCTGTGGTATGTGCACGTTATTTAACCTGAACTTCCCCAGGTGTACGAAGGCGCCGCTCTGTCTGAGGCGCCGAGCCCTTCCCAGGCTGCCTCACCTCCCTTTGGCACCAAACAGTTATACAAACACGCCTCCCCCAGCACACACTCGCTGACGCACACACAGCGGCGCATAGAGACAGCTGCCTTGTGTGGCTCGTGAAACACCCTCCCTGCCCACAGCTGCAGCCGGGCCCTGAGAACAGTTTGCCTTGCACAAGAGGGAAAGTGTGGGGGGGGGCAGGGAAAGGGAGGGGGGAAGATACAGTGTGCGCATGCACGCACACACATTCCCACACACTTCCTTTTAACTTCTGCCTGGAAAATAATTAGATTAAACTCTTCTGAGCCAGGCTGATTTGGAGTGCTGTGCGTGCATCCAGGGGTCCGTGCATTTGACCCGAAGAGCCTGGCTGCAGGATCAGGCCCATCTAGGCCAGCATCCATTTCCCACAGTGGCCAGACAGATGCTTGTGGGAAACCAGCAAGCAGGATTCGAGCATGAGAATGAAGAAGGGCATTTCCCCCCCCAATCTGTCCTGAATCTTGCAACATTCAGCTTTGCTGGATGAGCACGAGTTCTAGTGTTAGCAGGGAGCTAGAAAAAGTTGGGGAAGCCAGACAGCGGATGATGGCCGGTGGGTGTCCTGCCCTCCCCTGCAAAATAAACCCTGGCTATGTCCATGTTTTGAACCGCCCTGGAATCTACAGGGTGGTATACAAATTTAATAAATATAATGATGCTGATTATTTCCATCCACGCGCACTGAAAACGCACATCTATTTTATGCTCAGAAATGGACAGAAGCCGCAGTACCGGCAGAAGAGGATGGACAGAAGAAATTGATGGAGTACGTGGAAATGGTTAAATTAAGTATAAGAAATCAGGAGGAAAATAGTTTTAATAGAGAATGGGGGAAATTCGTGGAGTATCTGGGAAAAAATAATTGTAAACGATTTAAAACGTTAGCAGGAATAGAGTAAGTTGAGCTGCTGAGGTATCATTGGAAGGGAAAACCTGGAAAGAAAATAAGTAAGGAATAATTTGGATGTGCAGTAGTAAGGGGGGAAAGGGAAGTCAACCTAATTTGTATGTTTTATGGGGGTTTTAATAAAAAAAAAATCATATGTTTGTTGTGAAATTTAAAATGATAAATAATGCTTCCAAATAATATAATATAATATAATATAATATAATATAATATAATATAATATAATATAATATAATATAATATAATATAATATAATATAATATAATAGTACGTTTCTGGGCACAATTCAAAATGTTGGTGCTGACCTTGAAATCCCTAAATGGCCTCGGTCCAGTATACCTGAAGGAGCGTCTCCACCTCCATCGTTCAGCCCGGACACTGAGATCCAGCTCCGAGGGCCTTCTGGCAGTTCCCTCACTGCGAGAAGCAAAGCTACAGGGAACCAGGCAGAGGGCCTTCTCGGTAGTGGCGCCCGCCCTGTGGAACGCCCTCCCATCAGAGGTCAAAGAGATAAACAACTACCTGACATTCAGAAAATACCTGAAGGCAGCCCTGTTTAGGGAAGTTTTTAATCTGTGATATTCTAATGTATTTTAATATTTGTTGGAAGCCACCCAGAGTGGCCGGGGAGACCCAGCCAGATAGGCGGAGTACAAATAATAAATTATGATGATTATGATTATGATTATGATGATTATTATACTTCCATTCCAAGCTAATTGCACTGTGATCAGATACACAACATACATCAATATCACATTCTTGAATTTGATGGCACAAGGACGCTGATATTAAGAAAAAATCCAACCTAAAATCTCATAAAACGTAAATTCCCTTTCAGCGGGGTGCCTTAAAGCGCCGAGGGTCAACCAGATTAAACTCTTGCATGTACTTTTTGAGAGTTTCTCTAACTAATGAAAGCTTTTAAAGAGGAGGAAAAAAAACCAAGAAAACACACATCTATTTTAGAGCAGGTGAAAGGAGAGGAACGGTGCCCGCGAACTCAGGCGTTGAAAAGCAGAATCGGAGAGTACTGGTATGTGTTGGTGGAAGAAGGGCAGGGGAGACTGGTTTCAAACCAGCCTGGTGGCAATTCTGAGAAGCAGCCCAGGGCCAGGTCTGCTGCAGCAGCTGGTTTCCCGCAAGGCCTCCTGCCTTGCCCTCTTGCCCAACCGCCCAGCTGCCTTGCCGGGAGGGAAGGGTGCTGCTTTGCGAGAATCGCAAGAGGTCGCCCGTTTGAGTCCGGGGCTCAGCCGAGTTTAGCTCCCCGCAGGCTGCACCCACCTCAGCTGGGCGGAAGGGGATCGGAGGGTGTCGAGGCGAAGGGGGCCCAGGCTGGTGGCCCTCCTCGCTCACACACTTGGCCCTCCTCCCCATCACCCTGCAGATGGAGGAGGAGGAGGAGGAGGAGGAGGAGGAGGAGGAGGAGGAGGCTCCTTTCCCCGCAGGGAGGGTTGTGCTTCTGAGCAGCAGCGCATTGCATCAATGGGGCTTGTGCAACAGCCCAGCTGCAGGCAAGCCTCAGAGGGCAGTAAACACTCAGAGCAGAGGGCATCAGGGCACGCAGCCAAGCTGAGCTCCGGAGCATCCTGTTCGGGGTGACTCAGCCGGCTGCCTCCGCCTTCCTTCCAGGGCCCACGGTGCAACTCGCAGGGAGCCGGAGACAGCAGGGAGAAGGGCCTTCAAAAATAATATCTGGGAGATGGGAGGCAGAGGGAGGTTAGCGGGATCTGGTCCCCTGGCACAGGGGCAAACTCTCTGCACTAAGAATCAGGGAGAGGCCAGTCTGAAACTTCCCTCTCTCTCTCTCTCTCTCTCTCTCTCCACCCTCTGCCTCAGTCTCCTGTCTGTAATATGGGGGTAATAACCAGTGGCAGACCTACATTTGGGGCCCCCTGAAGCTTGAACTGATATTGGGGGGGGGGGCTTTGCAACCAGCAGCAAGGTCTGAGTAACCACTGGTATCTTCTTCGTTGGGGTTGTTCCATTTCAGATCGCTTTTTAATATATATAAAATTAACTACTACGTCTCAGATGTTGAATAACATTTCTGTACTGGATTATCTCACACGTCAAAGTCCCTGGTGTGAATGACAGATTCCAATGTCTTATAGTTCTCTTTCCTATGCCTTACAGTTTTCAAGTTATTCGGGGTGGGGGGTGTTTGAAAATTTGGGAAATGCTATACGGATGCGTCGTAGAATGATTTGAGTCGGGCAACTCATGTTGGGACTAGTGGACCCCAAAATTTTAAGCAATGTGGACTAAAAGTCACTTGTCGGGTCCATTCAGCATTAGGGGCCCTGAAAATTAAGTTTAATTAGTTTCATAGTAGATCTGTCCCTGATAATAACACCTTCCCACATTGCAGGGCTGTTGTAAACAGTGTTCGTGAATACTGTAGCTTATACTGCGATAATTTTGGATAGGTCTGAAATACCTGACTCGCTCTCCCCTCGAAGCCACTTTGTGTTTCGCAAATCATTTTAATACATGTCTGCAAAGACGCCCAAAAGACGATTCAGTCAAAATGACATGGGTGTCCCTGCTGCAGGGGACAAGGGAGTGGAAGAGATCGGTGGCAGACCATCTGCTTTGCCTGCCATGCATCTGCTTTGCCTGCCTTGGGTTCAGTCCTTGGAGCTGTTTCTGAAACCCTGGAGAGCCACTGCTGGCAATATTGAACAGGATGGACCAGTGAACTGACTCTGTATAAGTCAGCAGTGCATAAATCAATGGTTAGTTTGTTGGACTAGGACCTGGGAGAACTGGGTTCGAATCTCCTCTCAGCCATGAATCATAGAATCATAGAATCCTAGAGTTGGAAGAGACCACAAGGGCCATCCAGTCCAACCCCCTGCCAAGCAGGAAACACCATCAAAGCATTCCTGACAGATGGCTGTCAAGCCTCCGCTTAAAGACCTCCAAAGAAGGAGACTCCACCACACTCCTTGGCAGCAAATTCCACTGCCGAACAGCTCTCACTGTCAGGAAGTTCTTCCTAATGTTTAGGTGGAATCTTCTTTCTTGTAGTTTGAATCCATTGCCCCGTGTCCACTTCTCTGGAGCAGCAGAAAACAACCTTTCTCCCTCCTCTATCAGCCCTGAGCGCTCACTGGAAGGACAGATCCTGAAGTTGAGGCTCCAATATTTTGTTTCGACTATGGCAGACCAACACGGCTACCCACCTGTCAGGAAGTTCTTCCTAATGTTTAGGTGGAATCTTCTTTCTTGTAGTTTGAATCCATTGCTCCGTGTCCGCTTCTCTGGAGCAGCAGAAAACAACCTTTCTCCCTCCTCTATATGACAGCCTTTTATATATTTGAACATGGCTATCATATCACCCCTTAACCTTCTCTTCTCCAGGCTAAACATACCCAGCTCCCTAAGCCGTTCCTCATAAGGCATCGTTTCCAGGCCTCGGACCATTTTGGTTGCCCTTCTCTGGACACGTTCCAGCTTGTCAGTATCCTTCTTGAACTGGGGTGCCCAGAACTGGACACAGTATTCCAGGTGAGGTCAGACCAGAGCAGAAGCTCACTGGGTGACCGTAGGCCAGTCGCCATCTCTTAGCCTGGCCTACCTCACTGGGTTGTTGAGCTGCTGGAAGAGAGAGAGAGAGAGAGAGAGAGAGAGAGAGAGAGAGAGAGAAAGAAAGAAAGAAAGAAAGAAAGAAAGAAAGAAAGAAAGAAAGAAAGAAAGAAAGAAAGAAAGAAAGAAAGAACTTAGGGTTGCGGGTTCGAGTCCCACGTTTGGCAAAAGATTCCTGCATTGCAGGGGTTGAACTGGATGAGTCTTGGTTGTCCCTTAGAATTCTACGGTTCTATGATTCTATTCTATGAAAGGATCAGGACCAAAACTGCCCCTGTGTTGCTGAGTCTGCCATGTCTTGCAGCAGAAATATCAGCGTAGATTCTGCTTCAGGGATGGGAATCCTTCTGAGTGAGAGCCACATGCTCTTCTGGGTGCTTTTAGACCACCAGGACAAGCGAGAGGCAAAAACACTCCAGGAATGTGAGAGGCATATCTGAAGAGGGGTGTGGTCTGGGAAGGATGTGCAAACTTGGGGTACAGTCCCGAGTAGCCCAAATTTGCTCACCCCTCTTCTACTCCATGAAACTGCCACCCGATCATCACAATTTTTGGTGGTTTTGGTGAAGCTGCTAAAATGAAACCAGTTGTCCGGAGAGACCTTTTTGCCGTTTGCCTCAAAATCTGACCCTCCCAAACAGGGACGGTGAGACAGTCAGCGACAAACATGCTGGCTCTGGGTTCAAATGCTACCGCCCCCACTCTCTGATGTTATTTGGGCAGTGACACCAGTGAAGCTTATCTGAAGTTATCAGTGAGGGTATCTGAAGAAGCGTGCATGCACACGAAAGCTCATACCAATAACAAGGTAAAGGTAAAGGGACCCCTGACCATTAGGTCTAGTCGCAGATGACTCTGGGGTTGCGGCACTCATCTCACTCTATAGGCCGAGGGAGCCGGCGTACAGCTTCCGGGTCATGTGGCCAGCATGACTAATCCGCTTCTCTTCCGGCGGCTGACGCCATTGCGGGTGGTCGTGGGTTGCTTCGGCTGCGAAGCATCCAGTCCATCCCGGGGGTTAGGAGCCCTGCAGCCGCATAGCGGGGCTCCGGTTGGGGTGCGGGAAGAGCGTCCCGCACCCTGGGCTCCCCGGCTGTGCCCGTTGTGGCTCCGAACCCTTCCCCCGCTCCCCCTGTAAAGGGGGAGTGGGGGTGAAGGGACGACGGAGCCGGGCTATAGGGGACATGCCCCAACCGGGATGTAAATGCGGCGACAAAGCCTGTGATGAGCGTCTAAGTTCTACCTGTCTTTAACGAGCTGATAAGAACCCAGAGGCTGTGAGTATTTGATTGACTCTTTGTATTCCTGGAACGATCTGGGGGAAAGAAGAAAGGCAGCCCGCCTCCCTCCCTTCGGGAGTTGAAAGAAATTAACTCTTTAAGTGACTGCTGCTACAACAATCGATAGAAAGTATCTGGAATTTGAAAACTGAGACTGTTGAGATTTCCCTTCGGGGGTTAACTGGGGGAAAAATATCTCCATTTGAAGTTTTGGTCTTTATACTCCGGCTTCGGAGAAATGGCGACGACTTGGACTGTCGTGGGAAAAAACTGAAACAAAGGAAGGAAGAGACAGGAACTGAAATTTGATACTCACCCTCCCTTCTAAAATGCTGGACTTTGTGCTCGCACTGGTATTGAACTCTGGTTTAGAGGATGAGGAAATGCTCACTGTCTTGAAGCTGGAGCTGCTTAATCGGAAACTACAAGTTTTGAGTGGAATTATACATAAAAAGGACTTACTTTCCACAGAGGAGGCTTTTCAAAAGTTTTACACAATGGAATCAAACCTTGGCAAAGAGCTGGGAGGGGCGCTTGAAGGATGGTCTGAAATGGCTGGGCAAATCCGGGAAAAGGAACCGATTTCTGGGGGTGGCAGCCCTGAAACGGGAAAATTTACAATATCCAGACTCCGAGGTGGCAGCTCGGGGGCAAGGGACATGGAATTAAGATTTCTACAAGAAGAAGAAGAAAAAGAAACGGAGGAGCCCAGAATGGAGGTGATGAACACCCTGAGGCTCGATGCGGGGTTTGTTGTGGATGTTGCCTGGATCTGTGGACACTCAGAGGAAGACAATTGGAGATTTGGTTCTGGTGAAAGACAGAAAAAGACAATGGACAGAGGGGGAGTGGGTTGAAGTATTAAATGTATAATCCAAATGGTCTGCCATGGTATCCGAAATCGGAGTGTGAAGTCTGTTAATTACAAGTTTATTTTAAATAAGTAAGGAGATATTGAATCTTAAGTTAAAAGCAGCATGATAAAGGATAGAAGAAATAAGTTTAGCTATAAGAATATTTGGTTATGATTTAGGCTATAATGCAAAGAATAAGACAATTGTGTTCTTTTCTTTTTTTTAAGTAAAGTTAAATTTTTTTATAGAGAAAAGTTGTTAAGGAAATAGTATATTGATTTAAAACCGAAGGTGAATAGGCGGGGGAAGTCAAACGTCAAGATTTAGAACTAGAATTTTTTTTTTGCAAGGTATATAAATAAGAAGAAGAATCCTGACATTATGTGTATTTGTATTTGTTTTTGTATTTGTAGGTGTGGGGTTGGGTTTGTGTTATATTATGAAAATGCCAATAAATTCTGTTTAAAAAAAAAAAAAGCATGACTAATCCGCTTCTGGCGAACCAGAGCAGCGCATGGAAACGCTGTTTACCTTCCCACCGCAGTGGTACCTATTTATCTACTTGCACTGGTGTGCTTTTGAACTGCTAGGTTGGCAGGAGCAGGGACCGAGCAACAGGAGCTCACCCCGTCGTGGGGATTCGAACCGCCGACCTTCTGATCGGCAAGCCTTAGGCTCTGTGGTTTAACCCACAGCACCACCCGCGTCCCACAACACCACCCACGTCCCAAACTTAATTGGTCTCTAAGGTACTACTGGAAGGAATTTTTTAATTTTGTTTTGACCATGGCAGACCAACACGGCTACCTATCTGTAATCAGTGAGGCTTGTGCAACTTTCCCAGGAGATGCTGAGATCCCATGAGGCAGCTCCTGCAACATCTGGGAGGTGTGGGGAATCCCCGAAACTTTCCAATTCTCCAGAAATCAGGGCCCCGAGTCTTGACGTAGGGAGAAAGGAGGGCGAGACTTGAGGGTGAAAGAGGAACTGAGCCACCCTCTTTGAGGATCCAGCTGAGAAAACGTTTTTGCCTATGGCCCAAAGCATTTCGGTGTCTGAAGCGGAAGCTTAAATGAGTCTCTCATAGAGCGGTAAATCATAGAACTGTAGAGTTGGAAGGGCCCCCCAAGGATCATCTAGCCCAACCCCGCGCAATGCAGGAATCTTTCACCCAACGTGGAGCTCGAACCCACAGCCCTGAGATCAATAATTTTTGCTTTACAGCATTTATTTGTTTATGTATTTCACAACATTTATACACCTCTCGACTATTAATAAGAAGTACCTCGAAGCAGTTTACGAAATGACAAAACCATAAAATCGGGAGTGGTGGAAATGGAAAGCATTAAAACGTACACCAAGTTAAAATACTAATACACACACACACACATACACAAAAACATAACATCAGGAAGAACTTTCTGACAGTAGGAGCTGTGGAATGAACTCCCTCGGAAAGTTCCTCCCTCCAAGGAGCAAGAGGTGACCTACATGGTTCTTCTCCGCTTCCTTTAATCCCCACAACAATCCTGTGAGGTTGGCTAGGCTGAGAGGCAGGGATGAGCCCAAGGGCACACCCAGTGACCGAGGCGGGATTTGAACCCTGGTCTCCCAGGTCCAGCACTCTAACCACTGCACCACACTAGGGCTGCCATAAATACTGGCAGACACTGAGGAGGGCAGGGGGTGAGGCTGAGCCTGCAGCTGCTTGTGGGTGACGGTGGGTGATGTCTGGAAGGGTGCCACACGGACTTCCCCTCTGGCCTCTCCTCTTGTGCAATGCCAGGGCTCAGCTCAGCAAATGGGCTCCTTCGCTTGTCGAGTGCGATGATGATGATGATAATAATAATAATAATAATAATAATAATAATAATAATAATAATTTTATTATTTATACCCCACCCATCTGGCTACACAGATCAAGAGTGCTGAGAAAGGATGCTCCTATTATTTGTTATCATGTTATTTACCTGCTTAGAGCCTTTGTAAAGGTAAAGAGACTCCTGACCACTAGGTCCAGTCATGGACGACTCTGGGGTTGCGGCGCTCATCTCGCTTTACTGGCCGAGGGAGCCGGCGTACAGCTTCCGGGTCATGTGGCCAGCATGTCTAAGCCGCTTCTGGCGAACCAGAGCAGCGCACGGAAACACCCTTTACTTTCCCGCTGGAGCGGTACCTATTTATCTACTTGCACTTTGATGTGCTTTCGAACTGCTAGGTGGGCAGGAGCAGGGCCACCCACGTCCCTAGAGCCTTTGTACCCAACCCTTAATCCAAAATGGGTTCCAAAATTAAAAAGAGGCCGTCCTTGCCCACTCACACACACAATCCATAAGACACGACACAAAAGGAAAATCGGATGGGGAGGGAAGAGCAAACTCAGACACTGGTTCTTAAAATCAAAGAATGGTTCTCATAATAACGACCATCTGGAATGGGGATAATAAATTAAGTAATTACTAAGTCAATTATTATGATTATTTAGTAAACGTATTTTACATTTCACACGGTCAAATTCATCGTATGCCATATTTATGCATAAACGGTTTTTGCACAGTTCAGTCCTTTCCATTTAAACACAAAGAATTAATTGAATTAAGATCAGCATATGCTAAACTAAGTATTTTCCCCACATAAAGACACATTTCTAAAACGTTCGGGTTTCCTCTCTCTCCCAAGACCACATCAGCCTTCGTTGTATCTTGCATTTGTTCGTTGCATAGAGGAGGATTTAATCAACTGGTTTCAAGTCTTTCTTGACAACCCTCAACAGCTGGAATCTGGACCCTTAGGAGCTGTGTGACAGGCAGTAATTCAACCGGTGAAGCTCTATTCAACTCTGAGCTCCCTGGATAAAGAAAAATAACTCCTGTTGAACTCCTGACAGTCACACACAACTGTTAAAGGCCAAGAAGAGGAAAGTTGGGTATCTCTGTGTCCCTTCAAATCGACGAAAATCTATGATTCCTGCATTGCAGGGGGTTGGACTAGATGACCCCCGGGGTCCCTTCCAATGCTACAATTCTACAATTCTACTGGAACAGGGTCGCGGTGGGATTCTGCTGCCCTCTGGTGTCCCAAGGCTTGCATTGCACGCGCTTATTGATGGGAGAAGTAGGCTGGAGAAGGGGAAGGGTTAACGCCAAGCCCCTTGGGAGGCCTGGAAGCGCTTTAATTGCTGCTAATGAAAGCGAGCGGGTGATAATTAGTTAGGGACTCTGCTCCAGCCCTGGAGGTTAAAAGCAACAACAATCCTAATTAGCACCAACAGCAGACCTGTGCTGTGTGATAAACACACACCAGCATTGACACCAGAGGTGGCCCAGTGGATTTATCTGTGGGGAAGTGGAGGGTGTCAGAGCAAATGCACCCCCCTAAACTAGTCTAAACCTGGACCAGGCATGGGGAACGTGTGGATAGCTAGATGTGGATGGACTCCTCCCAATTCTTATTCACCCTGGCAAACAGCATGGGCAGGGGCAAGGGATGATGGGAGTTGTAGTCCAAAGGTTCTGGGGGGTTCCGAGTTGGAATAATCACTGGTTTGTAGGTCCCCAAGACACAGTTATTGCTGTTGAGGCAGTCAGGCTCTGTCTATCCAGGGAAACTGTGGATCCTGTCAGATTGCTGTTGGGGTCTCTAAAGAAGATTTTGTTGTTGTTCAGTCGTTCAGTCGTGTCCGACTCTTCGTGACCCCATGGACCAGAGCACGCCAGGCACGCCTATCCTTCACTGCCTCCCGCAGTTTGGCCAAACTCATATTAGTAGCTTCGAGAACACTGTCCAACCATCTCATCCTCTGTTGTCCCCTTCTCCTTGTGCCCTCCATCTTTCCCAACATCAGGGCCTTTTACAGGGAGCCTTCTCTTCTCATGAGATGGCCAAAGTACTGGAGCCTCAGCTTCAGGATCTGTCCTTCTAGTGAACACTCAGGGCTGATTTCCTTCAGAATGGATAGTTTTGATCTTCTTGCAGTCCATGGGACTCTCAAGAGTCTCCTCCAGCACCATAATTCAAAAGCATCAATTCTTCGGCGATCAGCCTTCTTTATGGTCCAGCTCTCACATTCCATACATTCCATACATTATTATTATTATTATTATTATTATTATTATTATTATTATTTAAGCTGGAAGTGTTTTGGATTTTAACCTATAAAGTATTATATGGCTTTGTCGGCAAGGTGATGTCTTTGTTTTTTAAGATGCTGTCTAGGTTTGTCCTCAAGAAGATTATCTCAGCATAATCTCCTGTCTCAGCGACGTCAAGGTAAAGGTAAAGGACCCCTGGGCGGTTAAGTCCAGTCAAAGGCGACTATGGGGTTGCAGCGCTAATCTCGCTTTCAGGCCGAGGGAGCCGGCGTTTGTCCACAGAAAGCTTTCCAGGTCACGTGGACTAAATCGCTTCTGGAGCAACGGAACACCGTGACGGAAACCAGGGCGCACGGAAACACCGTTTACCTTCCCGCGCTGCAGCGGTACCTATTTATCTACTTGCACTTTGACGTGTTTTCGAACTGCCAGGTTGGCAGGAGCTGGGACAGAGCAACAGGAGCTCACCCCGTCCCAGGATTTGAACCACCGACCTTCTGATCGGCAAGCCCAAGAGGCTCAGTGGTTTAGACCACAGCGCCACCCGCGTCCCTAGTGACAGCTACACTGGCTTGGTCATGTCCACAGAATGGAAGATGGCAAGATGCTGTGGATGTAGCCTATCTTGATTTCAGCAGGCCTTTGACAAGGTGCCCCATGATATTCTTGTAAAGAAGCTGGTAAAATGTGGGCTAGACAATGCTACCATTCAGTGGATTTGGAACTGGCTGACTGACCGAACCCAAAGGGTACTCATTAACGGCTCCTCTTCATCCTGGAGAGAAGTGACTAGTGGGGTGCCACAGGGTTCTGTCTTGGGCCCAGTCATATGGTGTTTCCTGCTTGGCAGGGGGTTGGACTGGATGGCCCTTGTGGTCTCTTCCAACTCTATGATTCTATGATTCTATGATCCTCAAGGATGTGATCTACTGGGAGTTGGTTTCTGGCACCAGAACCATTGGTAAACTAACTGCGCTCCAGAGATGTCTGCAAAGGAGACATGAAGGCTGGCAGCATCAACCGTGCCATGTGGGAAGTCCTTGCAGATTCAAAACCTTGGTCTCTCAGGTCCTAGTCCCACCCTTGAACCACAACACACCACATTGACTCTTGTTTAAACACCTGAGGTTCCCACCAGTGAAGCCCCAAATATATGTGGATGTAGCTCAGCTGGTTGGAGTGTGGTGCTAATAATGCCAAGGTCACAGGTTCGATTCCCGTTTGGGGCAGCTGCATATTCCAGCATTGCAGGGGGTTGGACTAGATGACCGTCGGGGGGTCCCTTCCAATTCTACAATTTTATTATTCTTTCCCTGCCCCCCAAGACAGCAGGACGAAACGGCATTTTGGAAAGCCGTTCCTCTGACATTTTAGACAAACTCTTCCTTGCTGCCGTCGGTTATATATTTTTAACACTTGATTATTGCCCGGAAGCCAATATTTGTAGTCTTTGTTTTAATTTTAATTCTTAAGTCAAATCTGAGCATAAAAGGTGATTCTTTCCACTTTGGCAACAAACGAACCTTTTGGATGCCAAAGAGACCTCACCTCTCTGCACAGGAATCCCCTTGCTATGCAAAGGAGAAAGAGGAATAGGGAGAAATATTATCTGTTCATTCCGAAATTGGATATATAAAGCCCGTCATTCAATGAATTTGGTTTGTTGCTTATTACTTAAAGCTTTCCTTTTATATGTTAATTTTGCCATGCGTGTTGCCTCCCAGATTTTTCTCAACCAGTTCCCTATATCCACATACAGGATTTTTATTTTATTTTTAATTTTTTGGTGGGGAAGCCTATTCTGGATCAGTTGCGCCCTCTGGGGGATTTTCCAGGTATGGCTTTACATAGGCTGGTTCAGCCCATCAGCAGCTTCCAGCAAAAACAATGGGGTGGATGGGAATGGGACCCCAAAACATCTGTAGGGCAGCCTGTTGGTGAGGCGGATCTACACCAGGGAGCGAACATGACAGTGGCCTAGCCAACTGCGAGCCCAGAGTTAAACCTGGAAGATACTTTCCTCGATTCAACCGGAGATCGTTTCTCCCCTGCAACTTATTTCCACACACCTGTCTCTATCAGGATGTGAGTGCAACACCTGTGCACAGGTGTGACGCCCTCGCGCTCAGGATCCGTGCTCGCCGAGGCCTTTGAAGCCAGCTGGAATCGCACCAGTCAGCTCTTTGGCAGCAGGGTGGGCCCCCTGCCTTCCGCCCCCTCCGTGCCAAACAGCTGCTTGGGGGGGGGCGGGCGGGGGAAATCTCGCTTTCTTCAAAGGCTGCCTGCAATTCAGTCGCAGCTGCCGAGCTACAACGGCATGGAGAAAGTGGAGAGAGAGAAACTCTTCTACTCTTACGAGAGAACTCGTGGCCACCCAACAAAGCTGAACGTTGGAGGATTCAGGACTTCTTCATGCGGCACAAAGTTAACCTATGGAACCCCCCTCCACAGGAGCAATAACGCCTGTTTATCGAACGTTTGTCCTGATTTGCTTATGCAAAGTTTAGGTGGAGTCATTATGGAGCATTCCTTCTGATTTGCTTGTGTGGAGCTTATCCATCTTTCTGATTGCATCTTTCAATGCATTTCCCAACTGCAGAAAGTCTTCTTTTTTTAATAAAAAAAAAAGGTGGATTTGTTGTGCCAAGGAAGAACAGTGCTTTAGCTCACTTCAGTTGTGTAAACCTAAAGTTCAGGTGTGCTCTTTAATCCCTTGGCAAAATACTGACAGTGTTTATTTATTCAGCATTCATCCTGATTTACTTGTACGAAGATTCCACAGCGGTTCAGCCGCACCATGCCTTTATTGAGCATTCATTGTGAGTTGTTTATGGGGCCCTTATACCCGAAAAGGAGCATTCAGCCTGATTGCAGTGTGTTTCCATTTCTCCCAGTTTTAAAAATGCATTCCACCCCCACCCCCACTTTCCAATTCACAAAACACCTCTCTTCTCAAAACAGATTTGCTGTGCTGCAGCTGTACAAACTGAAAGTTCCAAGATATGCAAAAGAACATAAAAAGAGGCGACTGGATCAGGCCAACGGTCCATCTAGTCCAGCATCCTGTTCTCACAGTGGCCAACCAGGTGCCTGTAGGAAACCCACAAACAAGACCTGAGCTCGAGAGACCTCTCCCCTCCTGCAGTTTCCAGCAAAGGCTATTTGGTTGCCCAGAAGAAACGATGCCTTATGAGGAACGGCTTAGGGAGCTGGGTACATTTAGCCTGGAGAAGAGAAGGTTAAGGGGTGATATGATAGCCATGTTCAAATATATAAAAGGATGTCATATAGAGGAGGGAGAAAGGTTGTTTTCTGCTGCTCCAGAGAAGCGGACACGGGGCAATGGATTCAAGCTACAAGAAAGAAGATTCCACCTAAACATTAGGAAGAACTTCCTGACAGTGAGAGCTGTTGGACAGTGGAATTGGCTGCCAAGGAGTGTGGTGGAGTCTCCTTCTTTGGAGGTCTTTAAGCGGAGGCTTGACAGCCATCTGTCAGGAATGCTTTGATGGTGTTTCCTGCTTGGCAGGGGGTTGGACTAGATGGCCCTTGGGGTCTCTTCCAATTCTAGGATTCTATGATTCTATTCAGAAGCATTCCTGCCTCCAGCTGATGCCCTTCTCCTCCATTAATTCTTTTATCTGTTTTGAATCCTCTGACATTCAGCTTGTTCCTGTCCACGCATGTGTGTGATGTGAGAGCTCTATGCACTTTGCCATGCCTAAATTTGCATACTTCTATCATGTCACTTTTTAGGCTGGATCTCGACATATCAAAGAAGCGCTTCAGCTAACGCATTGTAAACTTCATAAAGGGAAATCCCGTTGGCGAAAGACAGGACTCCACAGCACCACCTGGTGCCACACCGTTATAACACATATAAAGTGTTTTTTTCTTTACCAGTGTAGCTGAGTCCTTATTACTCATTTTTACTCTGAACTAAAAAGTCCCCAGCGCTGTATCCTTTCTTCATAGGGGACTCACTCCACCCCCTTGATAATTTTGGTTACCTTTCTCTGAACCTTTTCCAACTCTAGAATATCCCTTTTGAGATGAGGCGACCAGAACCGTCCACGCAGGAGTCCAAATGGCAATCTAGAGGGGCCCTAATCTCTAAACACCGCTTTTGTGTTATTTTAGATGCTGCTATTATCTAGTGTTAATGTTGCTGTATTCTTTCACTGATGCTGCCCAGATAATATATATTTTTTTTCAGTACAGGAGATGAACCCGACAGTACAAACAAACAAGCAAACAAACAAATGCCGCTCCTCGCCCCGATTTCCAACCCAGCACCTTCTCAACTTCCCATGGCTTCATCCAAGGTCAAGGCCAGTTCAGGTCTGGGCCGGAGGGCAGCTTCCATCTTCCTCAATCTCTCCTCCCGCCCTTCACCCCAAAAGAAAAACCCTTCCTGCCTCCCACCTGCCTGGATTCTGCAGAAACTGGCCTTGCGGGGCGAAGGAAGCTTTCATCCCTCTGGGCGCTGCCGATATCAGAGATGGAGGGAGACGAGGTCTCCGCACCTGGCAGAAAAGGTTTAAAGAGGCCGGCCGTGGTGGCAATTACTGGGCTGCACATCAAAAGGCGATGTGTGTGTCTGTGTCCATCCCTCCCTTTCCCAGACTTTTCCTTTTCATCAGGCAGTAACTGAGAAACTGGAGACATCAAACGTGTCTCTGGTGTCATCGTCTTTCAGAGCTTCTCTCCCCCTTCCCCGGGTGTAAACCGCTCCATCTGTCTCAGGCTGGCCTCTGTGCTGAAGGCTCAGCTCTTCAGGGTGGGAGAGACTCTGCAGCCTGGGTGACCCCTGATTCAGCATTCCTTCCTTCTCATGACGCAGGGCTCAGGCTGCGCCTGGCCTTTAAAACCAGCATTCACTCCAGTTTTTATTTCTGGAGCCCCCCCCCCCGAAAATGAGCATTATCCTGCATTCATCCTGCAGTGTGTTTGCACACCTGCCCCCTAAAATCATTCATTCATTCCATGCTACATGGCACATTGTCTGAACCGCACAAAGGCCAGAGTTGTTGTCGCTGCTTTCAAGTGGATTTGTTGTGTTCAGGCAGCAGAGAGCGTTTCTCCACTTTAATTGCAGCAACAAATGTTATTATACGGTCACAGAGCCAGCAAATCTAATTGTGCAACCCTCAGTTTCCAGAACACACTTGGATTTTTCCCCTCTGCGAAAAGAAAAAGGCTGTCTGGAGGCGACCAGAGGTTTCTTTGCAAAAGAGGTACACACACACATGGCATGACTTCATAAGCAACCCATAATGTTAGCAGTAAGTTCAGAGGCACTAACAAACCAAGGAGCACCCCATTGGAGAGGCCCTGATTATATTAAGTAGTGGGTGGACATAGCAGACGACACAGTGATTCTCCAAGCAGCTCTCTTTATTCTCAGGCTGGAACAGAACTGAAGGGCTCAGCCAGCCTCCTTATATAGTACTCAGTAACATGCAACAGTGACAACTCTCTCTAGCTACCCAATCCGCGAACGACACTCTCAATCCTTCATTTGCATGTTGTGGACCTGAGTGAGAACTGCAGCCAGGGTGGGCATAGTGAAACTATATACACAACACCCCTAGTGGCCTAGGGTGAGAACTGCAATACATAACACTGATCCCCTATACAGCCAGTAGAGTAGGTTCTCCTTAAAGTCCCTCCAAATTCCATTCCACCGTAATTCAGAGCATGGCTTTTAGTGTGGCTGTGCCTGCAACCCTGTTGAGATATGCCTTGCACCCACTTTCCAGAAACAACTGAATACATATTTGTTTCAGAAAGCTTTTCCGCCTGGGTGAAAACTTCTCTGTCTTAGGTATTCAATGTGTATTGTTTCCAAACCTATCATCAGTGGTTTCCTGTCCTATTTTTACCTGCCTTTATGCTGTGTTGGTAAACCAGATGGAGACATGTAAAAGGCAATTGATTAATTAACGTTAAGGGTCCTTTGCCATGCTACAGAGGATTATGAGGAGGAGGAGGAGGAGAAGAAGAAGAAGAAGAAGTCAAACCTAAATAAGTGTCAAAAATGCTGGTGACACCTGTCATTTAAACTCTAGAGGAGAAACAAAATAAAATAAAAAAATTCCTTCCAGTAGCACCTTAGAGACCAACTAAGTTTGTTCTTGGTATGAGCTTTCTTCAGGGTATCTGAAGAAGTGTGTATGCACATGAAAGCTCATACCAAGAACAAACTTAGTTGGTCTCTAAGGTGCTACTGGAAGGAATTTTTTTTTGTTTTTGTTTAGATTATCTGGGCGTCAATCCTTCTCATGTGTTCCTCGTGAACTGTTCACCACCCATGCGATGAATCTTTGCTCTTGTTAGTTTTGTTGATGTACAAATGGGTGAGTTGGCCAAACTCCTGTGGAGTGTTACTGTCACGAGTGCACTTTGCAAATTGTTATTTATAGCCCCAGTGTTGTCAACATAAGGACAGCATGCTAATTTTAATTATTTCCTTCTCACAGACTTTTCTATGAAGTTTGTGGTTGGGTAATCACGGTTTTGGTCTGGTGCATTTAAAGTCAAGAGTCCTAGAGGTCTTAATGGACCACAAGCTGAACATGTGTCGACAGTGTGATGCAGCAGCAAAACAAGCTAATGCTATTCTAGGCTGCATCAACAGAAGTCTAGAAAGTCCAGATCAAGGGAAGCAATAGTATCACTACATTCTGCCTTGGTCAGACCACACCTGGAATACCGTGTTCAATTCTGGGCACCACAATTTAAGAAGGATGTTGACAAGCTGGAAGGTATGTAGAGGGGGGTGACCAAGGGTCTGTTAACGAAAACTTGAGGGAGTTGAGTCTGTTTAGCCTGGAGAAGAGAAAATGGAGAGGTGATATGATTGTTGTTGTTCAGTCGTTCAGTTGTGTCCGACTCTTCGTGACCCCATGGACCAGAGCACACCAGGCAGCCCTATCCTCCACTGCCTCCTGCAGTTTGGCCAAACTCATGCCAGTCGCTTCGAAGACACTGTCCAACCATCTCATCCTCTGTCGTCTCCTTCTCCTTGTGCCCTCCATCTTTCCCAACATCAGGGTCTTCTCCAGGGAGTCTTCTCTTCTCATGAGGTGGCCAAAGTACTGGAGCCTCAACTTCAGGATCTGCCCTTCCAGTGAGCACTCAGGGCTGATTTCTTTAAGGATGGATAAGTTTGATCTTTTTGCAGTCCATGGGACTCTCAAGAGTCTCCTCCAGCACCATATGATGATATGATGGCCATCTTCAAATATCTGAAGGGCTGTCACATGGAAGATGGAACAAGCTTGTTTTCTGCTGCTCCAGAGGGTGGGACCCCAACCCCAACAAGAAAGGTGACATTTGGAAGAACTTGACGATGACAAGAGCCTTCAACTGTGGAACTGACCCCCTTGGGAGGTGGTGGACTCTCCTTCCTTTTAAAGCAGAGGCTAGCTGGACCTCTGTCAGGGACCCTTTAGCAGTGATCCCTGCATTGCAGAGGGTTGGACTAGATGGCCCTTGGGGTTCCTCCCAGCTCTACAACTCTCCGATTTTATAATACTACTGTCAATATTATAAATCTATTGCCTTAAACTGCAAGCTCTCACAGCGACTTGCATCAAAATAAAATATGAATAATGTAGGCAGCTAATTGGGGAATAGGGAGTCTCCTGACAACTCTCTCTCTCTCTCTCTCGCTATTTTTATTCCACGTTTCCTTGAGACACTTGTGAAGAAGGTAGTTAATACATTAATAATTTTTTAAAAGTTTTTTTATTTATACTTTTCAAGTATATATAGTATATACAGTAACAGTAACAAATTCCAACTAACTAACCAACTAACTAACTAGCCATCTGTCAGGAATGCTTTGATGGTGTTTCCTGCTTGGCAGGGGGTTGGACTGGATGGCCCTTGTGGTCTCTTCCAACTCTAGGATTCAATCAGTGAACGGCATCTCTCAATCCTTCATTTGCATACTGGTGGCCCTGAGTGAGAACCGCAGCCAATAATTTTACAATCATTTTAACATTTCAAAGTTTCGCTTCCTTCCCCCTCTTTCTGCAGTTCCTTAAATTTATTTTGTAATATCTTCGTCATATCCAAATTAATTTAATTTACTCATTTAATTATCTACTTTAAACAGGGCTTTTTCCTAAAAAAAAATGTTTAGGGGTACTCTCATTTTCCTACTCATATTGAAATTCTGCCCTGTAATGGAAAAATCCCAGGTGTGGAACTGCCCAGCCACCTGGCCCTTAGGGATAAGCCCACTGGTTTCTGCGGAGTTAAATAAAAGAAGTCCAGCCACTGGAGCAAGGACAAGACAGGGTTTATTATTGCGCAATAGGTTACAGTCAAACTGCACACCCAGAACAGTGTTACAAGAACTTTTAAAACTTATCACTACCTCACAAAAGGGAAGGGTTATACATGATTTACATATAGGAAAAACAGGAAAGACAAGATTAGCATATGGGGGAAACAGAGCAATATCAGGGAGATAGCCCTGGGCCAATGTGAATTGGTGTTAAGTATTGGCAAGGAACCTTTGGCAAGAACCTTTTAATGAGGGTGAAAGAAGAGAGCGCAAAATATGGTCTGAAGCTCAACATCAAAAAAACTAAGATCATGGCCACTGGTCCCATCACCTCCTGGCAAATAGAAGGGGAAGAAATGGAGGCAGTGAGAGATTTCACTTTCTTGGGTTCCATGATCACTGCAGATGGTGACAGCAGTCACGAAATCAGAAGACGCCTGCTTCTTGGGAGAAAAGCAATGACAAACCTAGACAGCATCTTAAAAAGCAAAGACATCACCTTGCCGACAAAAGTCCGTATAGTTAAAGCTATGGTTTTCCCAGTAGTAATGTACAGAAGTGAGAGCTGGACCATAAAGAAGGCTGATCGCCGTAGAATTGATGCTTTTGAATTATGGTGCTGGAGGAGACTCTTGAGAGTCCCGTGGACTGCAAGAAGATCAAACCTATCCATTCTCAAAGAAATCAGCCCTGAGTGCTCACTAGAAGGACAGATCCTGAAGTTGAGGCTCCAGTACTTTGGCCACCTCATGAGAAGAGAAGAATCCCTAGAAAAGACCCTGATGTTGGGAAAGATGGAGGGCACAAGGAGAAGGGGACGACAGAGGATGAGATGGTTGGACAGTGTTCTTGAAGCTACTAACATGAGTTTGACCAAACTGCGAGAGGCAGTGAAGGATAGGCGTGCCTGGCGTACTCTGGTCCATGGGGTCACGAAGAGTCGGACACGACTGAACGACTGAACAACAACAACATTGGCAAGGATACCTTGAGCACTTATCTGGGAGAGAACAATGGGATTCTGGTTGAGGGATATTAGCCTGAAGCACCCAGAGATTACCTGCTGAGGCATTTCCCTGTGTACTGGTCTCTCGCCTACTGGATCATGGCAGAGAGATGGGCCCCTTAAGGGCATCACTCCATACCCCAAATGAGTTTACTCAGGAGGAGACTTTGCTTAGGTGACCCCCCCCATAATTTCCATAACAGCCCCTCAATGAGGCCAAGCTTAGATTCACAAAATGTTTAGGGTTATGCACACCCCTCTGTCCCCATAGAAAAAAAGCACTGACTTTAAATATATACTCTTGTGAAACTGCAGGTTATTGCAACAATCCTGCCAATGTTTTTATCTGTTGGCAATTGTCTGCTAACAACTCTCAGCGCCCTTAAGAAACTACACTTCCCAGGATTCTGTGGGGGGAGCCATGACAGTTGAAATTGGACTGGTACTGCTTTAATTGTACGGTGCAGGATTCCAAGCATAACCCTAGACTGCCATCTAGTGTCGTCATGGGAGGCTTCCTTCCACATCTGAGCCTCGGAGGAGGTTTCGCTGCCACCTGCTCTCTTCCTCCTCCTCCTCCTCCTCCTCCTCCTCCTCCTCCTCCTCTTCTTCCCCTTGTCACCTGAGACAGCTGCCAATCTGATGATGTTCCCTCCGAATCCGATGAGGTCAATAGCAAGTTGGCCAACCAAGCAGGAAATCCCTTCTCAGGGTGCAAACGTGAGCCCTGCTGCCACAATTAATCTTGCAAACGGCAAGGTTGCGAAAGAAAAGAGAACGTCCTTGTGGCTGATTTTCATCAGCGGCACGAGTCAGTTTTCGCCAACCTGGCACCCTCCAGGCATTTCGGACTCCCCTCCGTCCCAGCCAGCACAAGCAATAAGGAAGCAAGCCCGGGCCTAGGAGAAAGGAGTTGCTCACTGTTATAAAGTGCAAAATATGGTCTGAAGCTCAACATCAAAAAAACTAAGATCATGGCCACTGGTCCCATCACCTCCTGGCAAATAGAAGGGGAAGAAATGGAGGCAGTGAGAGATTTTACTTTCTTGGGCTCCATGATCACTGCAGATGGTGACAGCAGTCACGAAATTAGAAGACGCCTGCTTCTTGGGAGGAAAGCAATGACAAACCTAGATAGCATCTTAAAAAGCAGAGACATCACCTTGCCGACAAAGGTCCGTATAGTTAAAGCTATGGTTTTCCCAGTAGTAATGTACGGAAGTGAGAGCTGGAACATAAAGAAGGCTGATCGCTGAAGAATTGATGCTTTTGAATTATGGTGCTGGAGGAGACACTTGAGAGTCCCATGGACTGCAAGAAGATCAGACCTATCCATTCTTAAAGAAATCAGCCCTGAGTGCTCACTAGAAGGACAGATCCTGAAGTTGAGGCTCCAGTACTTTGGCCATCTCATGAGAAGAGAAGACTCCCTAGAAAAGACCCTGATGTTGGGAAAGATGGAGGGCACAAGGAAAAGAGGACGACGGAGGATGAGATGGTTGGACAGTGTTCTCGAAGCTACTAACATGAGTTTGGCCAAACTGCGAGAGGCAGTGAAGGATAGGCGTGCCTGGCGTGCTCTGGTCCATGGGGTCATGAAGATTCGGACACGACTGAATGACTGAACAACAACAACATAAGGAAAAAAACTGCCCCCTTTCCCTTATGGCAGGCCTGTCCAATAGGTAGATCGTAATCAGCTCCCCCCAAAGAAGTTGAACAACTGTGGCTCCCCTAAAAAAAGCTCAAAATTTAACCTCCTCCATGGGCGTACCCGGGGGGGGGGGCAGGGGGGCAGCTGCCCCCCCTCCGAAGCAAAAAATAATAATTAAATGGTTATCGGCAGCCTAAAAGGAAAAAAAAAAGCTCAAGACTGGTCTTTCTCCCCCTCCCAAAATCTCAATAACAATTGAGCTCTTCCGCTCCAGGCAGTTGGCCACTGTGTGTGTGTGTGTGTTGCGCCGGCTGTTTCCCCCTCCCTCATGCCGACAAAGAGCTGGTGTGCCTATCAGAGACCGGATCCTGGGAAACTGAGTTTTTCAGCCATTTGGGGCTTTCTGTTTGGGGGGGGAAAGTTTTTCTGTTTTTTGAAGCTGTTTTTGTTTTTGAACCTGAATAACCATGGCTTGCCCCCCCCCCCTAGTTTTGATCCTGGGTACGCCTAAAAAAAAATATTATTATTACCTGGGCAGCCTGGCCATTCCTTCTGAGATGCTAAATACTTAGTCCCTGAATCCAGGTCACAGGCTCACCTTATTCATACACAAATACGCCCTTCAGACAGGCTTTGTGAGCAAAGAGACAATGGGGAGGCTTTCCCCATTTCCTTCCTCACTGCAGAGGAATGTTTGAGGTCACTGGTAGAGTCAAAACGGCTTCAGGGTTGCTCTCCTGCACTATTTCAGACATGTGGCTCATACACTTATGCATGCGTTTACCTTGTACATTTATGAACATTTAATTTTTATATATAAGACCTTAGCTGCTGTTACAGTGTACCGGGGGGGGGGAACCAGGGGTGTAGCAAGGGGGGCGGGGGCGGTCTGCCCCAGTTTACATAATGGAGGGGGTGACAAATTACCAAGGAACAATTTTTTTGGGGGGGGGAATTGAAATTTTTTCTCCGAAGGTCTTATCTTACTATACTAGGGATTATATAGCTATATATGAAATTTCATGCATATCGGTTAATATCTTGACCCTCCTCCACCAAAATAGCTGTTTACTTGGCTGTTTTCCTATGTCATGAAGGCTGAAATTTCAGTTCAGTGGAGCACTTACTGTTCCCAACCCTAACCCTGTGGAAAGCAATCTAATTAGACTTTAATTTGATTTTGAGATGTTTTAAGGAGGTAATTTAATTATTGTTTGATTTTATGCCAATGTTATGTATCTGATGTTAGCCACCCTGAGCCCGACTTTGGCCGGGGAGGGTGGGATGTAAATGAAAGTTTTTATTATTATTACTTTGTAAGAAAATATAAAATAATGTAAAACCATTTTTGTGGGGGGGGGGATCAATGGCATGTGACTGGGCTTTGTTATGTATCTGATGTTAGCCACCCTGAGCCCGACTTTGGCTGGATAGGGTGGGATATAAATAAAAGTTGTTTATTATTATTACTTTTTATTATTCCTTTGTAAGAAAATATGAAACAATTTAAAACCATTTTTGCGGGGGGGGGGGAATCAATGGGGGGGGGTGACAAGAAATTTTCTGCACCGGGTACCACCTGACCTTCCCATGCCTGGGGGGGGGGTGAATTTTTTTTTTTTGCCCCCGGGTACCAATTTACCTTGCTACGCCCCTGGGGGCAACCGCAGGTGGAAATAGCGTACCACCATCAAATATTGGTCCACCAAGCAGAGAGGCACTGTCCTTTTGATGCAAGTACATTTCAGTTATTCTTAAGCGTAGAGGAAATGAGTTTGCTTTGATTTGCTTACTTACGGCATGAATCAACAAAGATTTAGAGATTGACGCACGCAGATTTATTGGAATAAATCAGGAATGCAACTTGTGCGTCGGAGTAATGAAATGGCCTACAAAGCCAATGCAATTCTGGGCTGCATCAATAGGAGTATAGGGTCTAGATCAAGGGAGGTAATAGTACCACTATATTCCGCTCTGGTCAGACCTCACCTGGAATACTGTGTCCAGTTCTGGGCACCACAGTTCAAGAAGGATACTGACAAGCTGGAAGGTGTCCAGAGGAGGGCAACCAAAATGGTCCAAGGCCTGGAAACGATGCCTTATGAGGAACGGCTTAGGGAGCTGTGTATGTTTAGCCTGGAGAAGAGAAGGTTAAGGGGTGATATGATAGCACTGTTCAAATATATAAAAGGATGTCATATAGAGGAGGGTGAAAGGTTGTTTTCTGCTGCTCCAGAGAAGCGGACACGGGGCAATGGATTCAAACTACAAGAAAGAAGATTCCACCTAAACATTAGGAAGAACTTCCTGACAGTGAGAGCTGTCCGGCAGTGGAATTTGCTACCAAGGAGTGTGGTGGAGTCTCCTTCTTTGGAGGTCTTGAAGCGGAGGCTTGACAGCCATCTGTCAGGAATGCTTTGATGGTGTTTCCTGCTTGGCAGGGGGTTGGACTGGATGGCCCTTGGGGTCTCTTCCAACTCTATGATTCTATGATTCTATGAAATGCAGTTTGAAAAAGCCAATTGAAAATGGTAGAAATGAAGGAGGGGCCTTGTCAGAGTCATGTTCCCCACCCTACTTATGCTGGTCTATGACCATAATGAAGATTTGATTGATTGACTTGTCTGACGCACAATCTATCCTTTCCACAAGGGTAGGCAGACCTCGAGAGGGACTTCTTTCTTTCCGTGTGCAGGATGTTCCAATTGAGATTAGGGTGATACAAAGTTCTTGGTCTACTCTACAGGGACTGTTACTGGTTGCATGGGAAGGAAGCAGTTTTCTTAACTTGGACACTTTGTCCCAGGCTAATAAAGGCTTTTGTATGCAGAGGGGAAAGAACAAACAGGATGTGGTATTTTATTCCGGATTCAGCTTTCTAAGAATTTCACAGCCCCCCCCCTTTTTTTAATCCAGTTCCCATCACTTAGCCCTGCCAAGATACACTTTATTTTATGTATTTATTCGGCTTATATCTGGAGTTTTTCTAAGGACCTCAAAACAGTCAAAGTGAAAGGTTCTCTCCCTCCCATTTTATACTCACATCAAGCCTATGAGGAAGGTTGATTCATTAATTTCCAAGATTTATAACCCACCCTTCGCTGATAGCCAAGCAGGGTACAACATGCAGTGAATTTATAGCAACCATCAATAAAACAAGAGAGCAGTTTCTAAAAAGGTGACATCAGCAAAGGCAGGCAAACTCTGCAGGTAAACAGATCACCTGTTCCTTGAGCATACAACCTGATTCGCTTGCACAAAACTTACACAGAGCTTTTACCATGCCTGCTCTTCATTGAGCATGTCATTGAAAGTCTACTCAATATTGATCCAGAGCCGATTCCAATGTATCGTTAGGTAAAGGTAAAGGGACCCCTGACCACCAGGTCTAGTTGTGTCCGACTCTGGGGTTGCGGCGCTCATCTTGCTCTATAGGCCGAGGGAGCCGGTGTTTGTTCGCAGACAGCTTCCGGGTAATGTGGCCAGCATGACAAAGCCGCTTCGGGCGAACCAGAGCAGCGCATGGAAATGCTGTTAACCTTCCCGCCGGAGCGGTACCTATTTATCTACTTGCACTTTGATGTGCTTTTGAAATGCTAGGTGGGCAGGAGCTGGGGCCGAGCAACGGGAGCTCACCCCGTGGCAGGGATTCGAACCGCCGACCTTCTGATCGGCAAGCCCTAGGCTCTGTGGTTTAACCCACAGCGCCAGACCACAGGCAATAGTCCCATGGACTGCAAGAAGATCAAACCTATCCATTCTTAAGGAAATCAGCCCTGAGTGCTCACTGGAAGGACAGATCCGGAAGCTGAGGCTCCAAGACTTTGGCCACCTCATGAGAAGAGAAGACTCCCTGGAAAAGACCCTGATGTTGGGAAAGATGGAGGGCACAAGGAAAAGGGGACGACAGAGGATGAGATGGTTGGACAGTGTTCTCGAAGCGACCGGCATGAGTCTGACCAAACTGCGGAAGGCAGTGGAAGACAGGAGCGCCTGGTGTGCTCTGTTCCATGGGGTCACAAAGAGTCGGACACGACTAAACAACAAACAATTTCATCCAGCAGAGCTTTACTGCTACTGAAGGCAAATGAGCATAATGGTCACAAATACAAATGTAAAATACTCATGTAAAAATACTCATGTAAAAACACCAGGCAGGCCCCACAAATAACCCAGAGATGCATTTTAAATAAAAGGACACATGGAAAAACACGCTGATTCCCGGACCATCCATGATTGAGAGATTGAGAAGGTGACTGGGCCGCATCCGGGCCATGGGCCTTAGGTTGCCTACCCCTGTTCTAGCTGCAGAGGTGGCATATAGTAATAAACTCGTTCGTTTTGGGGGGACCGTTGTTACCACCCCCAAGAGAAAAATCTCAGGTGTTTTGGGAGAAGTTTTTAAAAGTATCTTTTTTCATTCATTATATATTGTTTCCCAACATTCCTTAATTATTTTACAAGACCACCACATGCGAATAAAAGACCCCTCAATTTCATTACACTTCCAACATACACCTTTTTCTTTTTTAGACATTTTCACCAATATGTTGGGTGTTAAATACCATCTGTGGGCCATTTTCATCATATTTTCTTTTATCGCATAACATGCCATAAAATTCATATTTATTTTCCACAACTTTCCCCATAATTCAGAGAAGAGGCGATTTTGAACTCGGCAGGATAAATCCCATAAGGCAGCGTCTGGTAGGATTCACCTTTGGGGTTTATGCTGGCTTGATAGCTCCAGTTTCTCTGGAGAGAGCAGCAGAAGATCAGGCCAATGGCCCATGTAGGGCTGCCATATTTCAAAAAGTAAAAATTCCAAAAGTTGTTGAGTTGAAGAGCAAAGCCATCATAACTATCACCCGAAATATCCCTCGGCAGAACTGCACCGTAGTCCAACTGCTCCTCTAGAGCTTAAATGACAGGTGTCGCCAGCATTTTTGACACGTATTTAGGTTTGACGTCCTCTTCATCCCTTGGATACATAAAGAAAACAGATGTTGAAACGGGGTTCTTTATTACCCAAGGCCTAGGAAAACATGTCTAAGCAGGCCCAGATGCAATGGAATGAATCCTGTTCCCTAATTTCAACCCCTAAACCACTCTGCTCCATGAGACGCTCTTTACCAGCCACCATCAACCTTGGCTGGAAATCTCTCCCTGAGGCCATGTGTGGTTTCATAGAATCATAGAATCCTAGAGTTGGAAGAGACCACAAGGGCCATCCAGTCCAACCCCCTGCCAAGCAGGAAACACCATCAAAGCATTCCTGACAGATGGCTGTCAAGCCTCCACTTAAAGACCTCCAAAGAAGGAGACTCCACCACACTCCTTGGCAGCAAATTCCACTGTCCAACAGCTCTTACTGTCAGGAAGTTCTTCCTAATGTTTAGGTGGAATCTTCTTTCTTGTAGTTTGAATCCATTGCCCCGTGTCCGCTTCTCTGGAGCAGCAGAAAACAGAGTGCGGTTCCTGACAGGTGAGTGTCCTTTGGGATGGTGGCGGCTGGGAGCCCGGGGGGTTTCTCTGGACGCAGGAACCCCTGGTACCCACGTCAAAGGCAACTTGCAAAATTCCTGGATGTGATTCTAGCATCGCCTCCCTCTTAAACCAACTTTGGGGTGTCGGTGACTCAGCTGGGGAGGAAATGTCTGTTGGGAAGAGGAGTCGGCACCAATGGAGACTTACTGGTCCAACCAGATTGGGGGAAAGCTTTGCAACCTGTTGGAGAGGTGTGTCCTTGCCAGGATCCCGCCTTGGTCGGGAGCCACTGGTTGGAATCCTTCCTAGTAAGATGCTCTCGGGAAGCCACAGGCAGGTTCCTGAACAGGTGTGCTGGCAACTCCTTCCATTCATCCAAAGGTTTTTGGGGAAGACTGGAATCTCACCTCTGACCACGGGGCTCCAGGTGAGTTTGTGAACTTATCATCAGAACCTGAGGTTCTTTTCATCGTGACTCGAGTCCTGAAATTTCAGAAAGGATCTTTCAGCTCCAGGCTGTTGAGGGCAGCCTCCGACAATTACTTAATAGCTGTTGAGGTTGGGAAGGAACATTAATCACCGGCTCTGCTGAGTATTTCAAGCACAAGGCGAGGGAGAATTACGATTCTGCCTTTCGTGTGCTTTAAGCCCGCGGCGCTGAAAGAAGCAAGTTCACAGTGCAATAGCCTCTTGGGTGTTTACTCAGAAGTAGGTCCTGCTCTTCTTCACGGACCTTACACCCAGGAAGGGGTTGGGTGGGACTGCAGCTTTAGTCCATGCTAGGTGCCTTTAAAAGAGGAGATAGATTCATGGGTGGCACAAGGCTTTACCTATGTCCAAAGAGGAGAGAAAACCCAAGATGTTTTTACTGTTATCATCATCATCATCATCATCATCATCATCTCAGTTAGGGCATCAGTTTAGGATGCGTATTGTGTGCTTGAATGGGACAGTTTGGCTCTATATTTGTACTGAATACATTTTAGACTAAATAATAATAATAATAATAATAATAATAATTAATTATTATTTACTTGTACCCCGCCAATCTGGCTGGGTTTCCCCAGCCACTCTGGGCGGCTTCCAACAAAGATTAAAATACATAAAAATATCACACATTAAAAACTTCCCTGAACAGAGCTGCCTTCAGATGTCTTCTGAATGTAAGGTAGTTGTTTATCTCTTTGAAATGAGATGGGATTTAATTTGGTATCCCTACCCAAGTCTATAAAATTGGGGTGGGGAGACTTGCTGGACATACCAGATTCTAGGATCTATCTTCTTGTTCTGTTTTAGCTACAAAGAAGAATCCTGTACCTTGGAGGAAGGGCAATAACTCAGTGGTAGAGCAATGAGTGACTTTGGAATAAGGCAGATCCCTGTGTTGTTGATTTTGTGCCAGAGACTCAGGAGGTCCACCAACAGAGTTGGAATAGGACCATAGCTGTCAAGTTTCGGATTTGAAAATTAGGGATCAGCAGTCTCACCTATCCTGGGGACAGTCACATGTCAGTGATGGGCGGAGCCAGAAGCAAAAGTGGGCGGAGCAGCAATGTAAACTCCAAGCGGGCTCGGGCTCGGAGCGGAGCAAAGAGGAGGGCAGCCATGTGCTCCGTGCGATGGAGCCCCATCGTCTTCTTGTCTGATCCTATCAAAACAGGACAGGAAGCAGCAGCTGCTCAAAGGCAGCCAGGCTCCGCCCGCCAGCAAACCCTATTGGGCGGCTGAGGGGCTCGGCGGCAACGGATAGGGGCTGATGCAGGGGGAGGAATACACCCCCCTGTAAGCACGGGAAACGGCTCCCACTTGCTTTGAGGGCTGAGGCTTTTCTCTCCAAGTAGGCGAGGTCTTCCCACCCAGTCCCTGGCCAGCAGGGGAGGAGCTGCTTCCATTGAAAACGGGAAATTTAAGGGAAATAAAAAATAAGGGAGAGCAGCGGGAAACTGCTTGAAATAAGGGAGAATCCCGGGGAAAACGGGATACTTGACAGCACTGAATAGGACCCCTGAGGGTCATCTCGTCCAACCCCCTGCAATGTTGAAAAATCCCTGACAGGCAGCCATCCAACCTCTGCTTAAAAACCTCGAAAGAAGGAGAGTCCGCCACTCTCGGCAAATCGATAAGCAGCAAATTGCAATGTCAGAGCAGAGTCGGCCGGGAGGAAAAACGCTTCTTTTCAGCTGACTGGATTGCTGCAAACTTTCCCAGCCTCTCTCTGTTCCATCTGAGGGAGTTTGGATGATTTTTCCCTTTGATCAGCTCAGTTTCCAGTAACGAACCCTGACACAGCCCAAGATTTCGCCACATCCTTTACTAACCAGGAGGTATTTTCTGATTGGTCATTGTCACTTGCACGAACGTAACAGACATACAGTCCGGTAGGTTTTCTGCCACAGCAGCAAAAACTGGGATTCATTGGAGCCTAAGACCTGAGTGCAGCCCAGAGCTGGGGTGGAGACTACCAATTTCTCACAATTTTCTTGCAAAACCATTTTTTTAAGAACTGCTTCTCACACCCACTGAACTCCCATGTTGGTACCTGATGTCATCTCCTTCAACGGAATTCAAACGCCAAATCTGAAATGTCGCCAAATTTCAAATTTCTGCTAAATTTGTTTGCGGCCCTCCACCCCCTGCCCTGCAAAAAAAATTAAGACCAGGAGCTCAGCCTGAACTAACCACAAGTCAAGTAGGAATTATGAGGAGAGTACTTCTGAGAATGTGCAGAACGCTTTGGAGGATGTGTCAGGGCCAGGGCCATAGCTAGTCATCCTGTGACCAGCGAGATTTAGGCTTTGCACAGTGGGGTGAAGCAATGCATACAAATCTGCTTTTTCTGTCTGTGTGTGTTTTACATGACAAACCAATATCTGAGCGGAGAGGCTCCAACCCAGGGTTCAGTTTCCTTGGAATGAAGGCCAACTGAGACTTTAGGATATATGGTTTTATTTGCACATATATACAACCTGAGCAAAAAGGTCCATATAGTTAGAGCTATGGTTTTCCCAGTAGTGGTGTACAGAAGTGAGAGCTGGACCATAAAGAAAGCTGATCGCCGAAGAATTGATGCTTTTGAATTATGGTGCTGGAGGAGACCCATGGACTGCAAGAAGATCAAACCAATCCATTCTGAAGGAAATCAGCCCTGAGTGCTCACTGGAAGGACAGATCCTGAAGCTGAGGCTCCAATACTTTGGCCACCCTCATGAGAAGAGAAGACTCCCTGGAAAAGACCCTGATGTTGGGAAAGATTGAGGGCACAAGGAGAAGAAGAAGAAGAAGAGTTTGGATTTGATATTCCGCTTTATCACTACCCGAAGGCGTCTCAAAGCGGCTCACATTCTCCTTTTCCTTCCTCCCCAACAGCAAACACTCTGTGAGGTGAGTAGGGCTGAGAGACTTCAGAGAAGTGTGACTAGCCCAAGGTCACCCAACAGCTGCATGTGGAGGAGCGGAGACGCGAACCCGGTTCCCCAGATTACGAGTCTACTGCTCTTAACCACTACACCACACTGGCTATCTGGAGACAACAGAGGACAAGATGGTTGGACAGTGTTGTGGAAGCTACCAACATGAGTCTGGCCAAACTGCGGGAGGCAGTGGAAGACAGGAGTGCCTGGCATGCTCTAGTCCATAGGGTCACGAAGAGTCGGACATGACTAAACGACTAAACAACAACAACAACAACAACCTGAGCATAAGACAGAGGGTGTCACAGCATCAACACCACAACAGATCTCTGATTCACGAAAGCTCATACCAAGAACAAACTTAGTCGGTCTCTAAGGTGCTACTCGAAGGAATATTTTTATTTTTTGTTTTGTTTTGTCCAGAGATCTTGTTGAAGCAAGGTGGAACCACATTGATCTACAACACAGCCGGGTCTTCCTTTGGCAAAGGAGAGAAACAGACCCCCAACTGGTTTGGGGTCGACCTAAAGGACACGCAACCTGTTAGGGCTGCAAAGTGTGAGGCTCTCTGGAACTTCAAGTTGCACCCTGCCAAATGATGCTTGCCATGCTGAGAATCGATTGTATCATTAGATAGTAAAATTCATGCTAAATTGCTGTTTTAGGGGTTGTTTTTAAAAGTCTGGAACGGATTAATCCATTTTGCATTACTTTCTATGGGAAAGCGTGCCTGGGTTTTGGAACGCTTTGGTTTTGGAACGGACCTCTGGAACGGATTAAGTTTGAGTGAAAGGTTGTTTTCTGCTGCTCCAGAGAAGCGGACACGGGGCAATGGATTCAAACTACAAGAAAGAAGATTCCACCTAAACATTAGGAAGAACTTCCTGACAGTGAGAGCTGTTCGGCAATGGAATTAGCTGCCAAGGAGTGTGGTGGAGTCTCCTTCTTTGGAGGTCTTTAAGCAGAGGCTTGACAGCTGTCTGTTAGGAATGCTTTGATGGTGTTTCCTGCTTGGCAGGGGGTTGGACTGGATGGCCCTTGTGGTCTCTTCCAACTCTATGATTCTATGAGAACCAAGGTACCACTTTAACACTGGATGCAAGCCGGAGTCGTGTTTTTCAAAAACAGAAGCTAAGTGTCTGAAGGAGGAAGTGAGGAATCTCCCCAAAGGGTCCCCTCTGTGGTTATAGCCTTCCCTGGGAGAGAGGGAGGGCTGCTTCCCCAGACTGGTTGCTAAGTCAGCAGCACGACTGACTCCAGAGCAGAAGGTGTGCAGCTTGAGTCTGAGACCACACTCCTGCCTGCGGACGCAGGCAATTCTTTCCTGAAATGTTTGGCTGGCTTCCCCTGCAGACCTGACACACAGGACTCTGCAGGCCATGGGGATGGGAGGGTCGAACGAGGGCAAGGTCATATCAGCGGTGCAATGATCTGGGGGAAGGGAGGCTCCTTCTCCACAGAGAAAGAGGGTGCTCAGAACCAGCGCAATATATTTGGGTGCCCAAATGACGATACCCCTTCCTGCCGTTCACCAGCCTGGGGCCCGAACCACTGCTGCCCTGAGCGAGCGTCTCTCAGCGGAGCAGCGAGAGCAGAGTTGTTTGCAGCGACAGCAGCGAGAGCAGAGTTGTTTGCAGCAGTGATATTCTGAGCAGCGCCGGTGAATCACAGAAGTGTAGCTTGGGAAGGGACCCCGAGGGTCATCTAGCCCAACCCCCCTTGCAATGCAGGAACCACTGCTGGATTCCATGTGGCACAGGACCTTTCAGACAACGGGTTTCTTGAGCGTTCACCCTGAATTGTTTGCAGGGAGGTTAGACAATGCCAGCTGCTTCACGACCATTTGCTCATGATTTGTTTCAAAGCAAGTGCAATCGTACCCTTTCCAGGGCATTTCGCTTCCACTTTCCTCATAGCAAAAAGTCCAGTCTTTAGGGGACGTGGTCTTGTTGCGCAAGACCTCCCAATCAGCTATACTGTAGTTGCACAACCTGGGGTTGCAGGCATGTGATTGAATCCCACCTGAAGATAGCGACAGTCAGGAAGTGTTTTGTGATTCTGGTATTCAGGAGCCAAGTCTCTGACTTAGATTGAGACAGAACTCTTGCCTAGGGAGAAATGGGATTCTCTCCCACACAAACAATTAAACCTGATGGTGTGCATTTTCACTTGCTAATTGCACAACAGGGCTGTGCATATTTGATGCAATCTCCAGTAATTCTCCAGGCACCCAGAGAACCTGTTTTCATTCTACCCCCCCCCCTTTCTTCTTTCTTTTAAAAAAGCAATTTTTAATCTTTAATGCTACTGAAGAAAGCATGAGTCAAAGTTCGGTCAGTATGCTTTATTTTTGCTGACCAGTGCTGAGGAGTTGGGTGACCTGCAGATCTCTGCATTAACTCCCTTGCCTTTGTTCCTTGCTTAACACCAGCGAATCTCCTCCACCTGACGTGCAACAATTTTTTTAAAAAAACACACACACGCAAATATTGCCTTGCAAAGTGTAAAGCAGCAACATAAAGCAAAGCCATGTTAATGTTGGAAGCCACTCGAAAAAGGCAACCCCAATGTTTATGCGATTGCACGCAGCTCGTCGTATTTCAGAAGAGGGATGGATTGAACCTGGAGCTGAAAGAGGTGGTGCCAGGAAGGCCTCACTGGAGAAAGCATCCCATGTCAGGGGCCACCACTAAGAGGACCCTCTCCCCAGTTGACACACTCCAGCCTCTCTTGGATGAGCAACTCATAAAAGGCCTCTTTCTTGCTATCTTAGGATCTGAGTAAGTTCATGCCTGTTCAAGAGAGGCATTCCATGAGGCACTGAGGTCCTGAGCCATATAATACTTGATAGGTTAAATCCAAAACACTTCCAGCTTAATTAATTAATTAATTATTAATAATAATAATGTATGGTGATGTATGGAAGTGAGAGCTGGACCATAAAGAAGGCTGATCGCCGAAGAATGGATGCTTTTGAATTATGGTGCTGGAGGAGACTCTTGAGAGTCCCATGGACTGCAAGAAGATCAAAACTATCCATTCTGAAGGAAATCGGCCCTGAGTGCTCACTGGAAGGGCAGATCCTGAAGTTGAGGCTCCAATACTTTGGCCACCTCATGAGAAGAGAAGACTCCCTGGAAAAGGCCCTGATGTTGGGAAAGATGGAGGGCACAAGGAGAAGGGGACGACAGAGGATGAGATGGTTGGACAGTGTTCTCGAAGCGACTAACATGAGTTTGGCCAAACTGCGGGAGGCAGTGGAGGATAAGGGTGCCTGGCGTGCTCTGGTCCATGGGGTCACGAAGAGTCGGACACGACTGAACGACTGAACAACAACAACAACAACAATTTATTATTTATACTTTGGGGGTGATTGCCCCCCAAAAGTTCAACAACTTGCCACATCCAATCATCCAGATTTTCACTTCTAGTTTAGGGTTTTATTTTCTTAATTTTGGGTTCAAGAAAATATACATGGAAAAATACGGTATACTCCCCCCCCCCCGGTTGCTCATCAGGAGTTCAGACCACGTCATTGCATATTTGAAGTTAGGATGAATATTATTTTGCCCGAAGGTTCATCTCCGTTACACTTCCTTGTGCTGAACCTGACATGACATTCATTTTTGCCCACAAACGTCGAATACATTGGGCAACCTTCATCTGTGTCAATATAAAAGACAATCGGCCTTTCGTCATCCCGCCGGAGTTCCCTCGATGATAAATGATGTGGTTGGATTTTCTCACAAGAGAGAAAGAGAGAGAGAGTGCTGTACACACTCCGGTGTACAACACCCGGATAAATGATCATCACTTCCTTTCTTACTCTCCGGTGGTGTGACTGGAGATGGGGAACTGTGGGGGCATTCCATGGGGCCCGGATTGACGAATTACTGTCAGTCACTTGCAATATAGGGAAGTCTAGGAATGGCGCGGAAGAATTATAAAGGCTCCAGGCGGGTTGATAAGATCATCAGAGAGTATCCAGCTGTCCCTTTGGAGCTCCAGACTCTTGTAAGTAGCACTTGTTCAAGATTTGCATTCTAGGGTTTCAGGAGGGCTGGTTGGCCAACTGACTGGGTAGCCCACCTGGCTATTTGAGGTGGCAAGACTTCTGAAGGTTTGGTCAAGGGAAGGACTCCCCTATGAAGAAAGGTTGCAGAGTCTGGGACCTTTAACAGAACAGGCAAGGAAGAGGAGACATGATAACAGTCTCTAAAATGATGCATGGCAGGCAGAAAGTGGGCAGAGATAAGTTCTTTTCCCTCTTTCATAACACTGTTGTTGTTCAGTCATTCAGTTGTGTCCGACTCTTCGTGACCCCATGGACCAGAGCACGCCAGGCACGCCTATCCTTCACTGCCTCCCGCAGTTTGGCCAAACTCATGTTAGTCGCTTCAAGAACACTGTCCAACCATCTCATCCTCTGTCGTCCCCTTCTCCTTGTGCCCTCCATCTTTCCCAACACCAGGGTCTTTTCCAGGGAGTCTTCTCTTCTCATGAGGTGGCCAAAGTATTGGAGCCTCAGCTTCAGGACCTGTCCTTCCAGTGAGCACTCAGGGCTGATTTCCTGCAGAATGGATAGTTTTCAACCAGTGTGCTGTGGCACCCTGGGGTGCTTTGACGGATGGTCAAGGGTGCCACGGGCCACACTGGCCTCTATCCCTCTTTCCTTCCCTCCCTCCTCTGATACCCTCTCACATCTCTGCCTCCCAAAGGCTTGCACGACTGTTTGTTGCAGCAGCCCCGGCTACAAGCTCCGCAGGCAAATGTTCCCTCTGGGGCTGGCCAGGGGCTGCTGGTTGCCAGGAGCTGAGGTGGCCTTGAGGTATGCAAGCAAGTGGGTGAGGGAGCCCAGCCCCCCAGCTCCCCAGCCCTTGCTGTTGGGAATGGCTAGACAAGACCCAGGCCCTTGTGGGGCAGTGTGAGGAGGCACCTCTCTTTGGGGCAGAGTGGGCAGCTCAGAGACCGGAGCGGCGGCGGCAGCTGCTCAGAGGACTCCCAAGGAGTGGGGAGAGGAGAGGAGGCTGAGGGAACCCTCCACAAGGGAAAGTGTTTGAGAAAGGGCGAGAGACTGCCGGCTCTGCAGGCAAGGGGTGACGTAACTGGGCTCCTGGGCTTCCGGTTTCCGGAACGGACAGGTATGGCCGAGATTCCACCACTCCCGATCCCCATGGGGAATTCCGAGGCTGTAATGGGAGTATGCAGTCTCCCTAGCCTTCCCAGGAGTGTGGGAAGGGCTGCCTTGCCCGCAGATGCCCTTAAACCTGCTCTGACCCTTTGGGAAAATGAGCAGGGGGGCCAGGGCAGAAAGCACCCATGGGGGTAGGCACTCCTGCGGCCAGCCCGATCGTCCGAGATTCCCAACGCTATGAAATATAAATTAGTGAGAAGCCTTGGGCATGCTTCAAACGAAAGAGGAAAAAGTAATTTGTTTAAAAACTGAGCCACTGACGGATAAGAAGAAGAGAAGATTTTACCACTGTATCGGTATGTGAAGCGGGACGGAAGGGGGGGGGGAAGCCCCGGACTCTGTGATTGTATTTTGCTTTAATATTTTAAATAACGGGCAAATACCCCCCCCCCCAAGACCCAACTTTATTATATATAACAAGTGAGATCTGAAAGACACTGTTTGCTTTGATTTATCTTGCCTGTTGGAACATATCAGAGGCTGTGGAAATATTGGAATGCGAAAACAAAGGACAATAGTTAAGATAAAAAACCTCTGGAGTTTGAAGCATGGGAAGCCTTAAATAAAATTTAAAATAATAATTCGGTTGATTTGGAACCTTTCTTGTTTTATTGATAATTGGATAAATAATTTGGAATGTAATTTGGAATGTTTCATATGATTTTGTTGTATTGGAAACTTTAATAAATATGATTTGGCAAAAAAGAAGAAGACATAACTGGGCTCCTGAGCCCCACAGGGGTGCCTCAAAAGGAATGTCAAGGGAGCCATGGACTCCATAAGGTTGAAAACCTCTGCTCTAGAATTTTTGGATACCCAGTGAAGCTGAATGTTGGAAGATTCAGGGCAGATAAATGGAAGTCCTTTTTCAAGCAGACCTTAGTTGAACTGTGGAACACCCTCCCGCAGGAGGCCCTGATTGCCACCAACCCAGATGGTTTTAAAAGAGGATTAGATGAATTCATGACTACTGGTGGTGGCTCCTAGCCAGGAGGGCTCTGATCTTGTCTCCACGGTTGGAGGCAGCAATGCTTTTGAGTGCCAGTCGCTGGAAACCACAGGGCTCTTGTGCTTGAATCCAGGTTTTTACGGGCATCTGGTCGGCCACTTTTGGAACAGGATGCTGGACTAGATGTGCCAAAGGCCTGATCCAGCAAGCTCTTATGTTCTTATGTCCAGAGAAGCAGCCCATGCAGTCAGAGAGGAACTCCAAGGTCTCCTGTAAGGGGGCAGTAAATGCAAGGCTGCAACTCTAGAATCATATGAAGGCCAGATCTCAAATCTTTGGGGGGTTGACAGTCAAGCACAGTTACTTTATTGCACTAGGAAATTGTCTGTCTTAGTTTCAGGACCGTTGCTACAACGAAAGTGGCTTAGTAGAGCCAATCTTCCTCAAGCTGTGTTCCAAGCTCTTGCCTGATTTTATTTTATTTTTTTAGCTTTGGAAATATGAAGTTTCATTGAACTATAAAGTTGGAAGGGACCTCAAGGGTAATCCAGTCCAACCCCCTTGCAATGCAGGAATCAGGGGCGTAGCGAGCCCCCTAGTGCACGTGCCATGACGTCACGGCGCACGTGCGCAGCATCCTGGATGGTCTGCGCATGCCACCCCTTCCGACCGTGCGGTGGCGGGGCAAGTTTTAAGGCTGCAGCGCGCGAACAGCAGCACAGACGCTGTGCTGCTGTTCGCGCGCTGCAGCCTTAAAACTTGCCATACGCCGGTGGCAACGATCATGAGGGAGTGTCACCCCCGCCAGAGCAATAAACTAGATGGACCTCGGCTTGGTTCTGCAAGCAAACTCCAGAAGGAGAAATGCTTTTGCAAACAGGGCATTCAGACTGGAAAGTGGGTCGTTGGCAACATTGCTTTTTTAAAACCAGAAAGGGTAAATATGGATTAAATGGAGTTACCAGCTGGCATTCTGATGCTGACAGTGTTGTGCGGATACTGTTAAAAAAAAAACCAACAACACAAATGTTGCATACTCAGTTGGAACAAGAGGCAGAGGCTGTGTAGGTTCCAAAAGTCCTTTATTATTGAAAACAGAACTAGACTTCAAGAACAGCCATGTTGCCTGTGAGCCTGCCCGAGCCAGACTGGCTAGCTGCTGCTAAACTCTGTTAGTTAACTTGTTTCCCATAGGAGTGTTCACCCACCAAGCTCGTCTGTAATTGGCTAGGTCGCGCCAGGAGGCGGACCCTGTAAGGTGGTTGAACAGCTCCTATTGGTTCCCATACACAACACCCCTCCCCCCAAATTCCAAACATTATGAACAAATAAAATCTTTAAGGTGTGTTGGACGTTTACGTTCTCTTTGGGACCGTCGCAGTTCCGGAGTCTGCACCTGCGACTGAGGAACATCTCCAAGTCCCTGTTTGCTGATTGGTGCCATCAACCGAGGCGGCTCTGCAGGTGTTGCCGGTTGCGGGGCTGCTGTGGGCACCGGCCCAGGATCGCACTGTTGAGGTGTCTCGGTTGGCGGCACACCCTCCGTTTCCCCACTTGTCCCAGTTGCCAAGTCACCAGCTGCGTCTGTTGCACTACCCTGTGGTTCCGCTGGCCGTACTGGGTCGGGAGATGACCGGGGTCTGATCTGGTCGAGGTGTCTTTTCCAAACCAGTCCACCCTCCAGCCTCACCTCATAGGAAACCGGCCCTGTACAACGCTCAATGGTGCCTGGTACCCAACCTGGTCCAAACCCATAGTTCCGAACATATACAGGATCCCCTGGGGCAAATCCCTTAGGTGCTTTCCGCTCCACGGTGTGTGGTCGCTGCTCTAAGGCCCTGTCGGGATGTATGCGATCCAGGAGAGTAGTGAGCCTCCTTCCCATAAGCAACTCAGCTGGGCTATGGCCAGTGGTTGCACTTGGGGTGACGTGTTGAGCCAACAAAAACTCTGATAAACGGAGGGACCAGTCTCCCTGTATTATACGCCTGAGCGCATCTTTAGTTGTGCGAACCATACGTTCTGCTTGGCCATTGGTGGCTGGATGAAAGGGAGCTGACCTGATGTGGCGGATTCCATTCTTAGACACAAACTCTTGGAATTCCGCTGAAGTGAAAGCTGTTCCATTGTCACTCACCAGGGTGTCAGGCAAGCCGTGTGTGGCAAATAACTTCCTGAGTGAGTTTATAGTCGCCCTACTGGACATGGTGGAGGTCGGTGTCACCTCGAGCCACTTGGAATGGGAATCCACCACGATGAGGAACAGTTGGCCCTGGAAGGGCCCTGCATAATCTATGTGCACCCTGGACCATGGGGACCGTGTGGATTCCCAGGACTGAACTGGTGCCTTGGGGGGATCCGGCCGCGACACTTGGCAGGGTTCACAATGTTTAACCCACCCTTCAATCTCGGCATCTATGCCCGGCCACCAGACGTAACTCCGGGCCAGTGCCTTCATCCGGACTATTCCCGGATGGGACACGTGCAAACCTTCTAAGACCTTTCTCCTAAGTGAGGGGGGAACTATGACTCGGCTACCCCACAGTATACACCCCCTGTGTGACGACAACTCGTCTTTGCGAGCTGTGAAGCTTGAGAATTCCGGTCCTGGCTTTTCAGGCCAACCCCTCCCCACCCACTCTGCAACACGAGCCAACAACCTGTCTTTCGCTGTTGCAGCAGCCACGTCTTTCACATGTAGGGGTTGGTCAGGTAAGTCCTCCAGTTGCATTATCTGGTGAGCCGGAGCAGGATCTGGACCATTCTCGGGCAGCGGTAAGCGGCTGAGAGCATCAGCGTGCCCCATGGCTTTTCCGGGTCGGTGCTCTAAGGAATATTGATAGCCGGCCAAGAAAATGGACCAACGCAGAACCCGAGGGGAGAGCGTCTGAGGCGTCTGGCGATCGGGGGCAAGGAGTCCCAAGAGAGGCTTATGGTCTGTCACGATAGTGAAGGGCCGGCCATAAAGGAAGTCATGAAATTTTTTTACTCCTTTAACCACTGCCAGACCCTCCTTATCAATCTGGGAGTAATTGCGTTCTGCTGGTGTGAGGGTTTGGGAGAAGTACGCCACTGGGACTTCTCTTCCGTCCGATAGTTGGTGGCCCAGAACCGCGCCCACCCCGTACGGGGAAGCGTCGCACGCCAACACAACTGGGAGATTTTCATCAAAATGCATCAACACCGAATTAGAGATAAGCAATTCTTTGACCCCTTGGAAGGATTTTGCCTGTCGTGGGCCCCACACCCAACATGCTTTTTTGTCCAAAAGCCTGTGCAAGGGCTCGGCCACTGCCGCCTTGTGTGGCAGGAACGCATGGTAGAAATTGAGGAGTCCCAAAAAAGCTTGCAATTCTGCCTTGTTCTTAGGGGCGGGGGCATCACAAATGGCACGCACCTTGTCCTCGGTTGGATGGAGGCCGTCTGCATCCACTCGGAACCCCAAGAAGTCCACGCTGTTCACTCCCAATAGGCACTTTTTCTGTTTGACCTTAAGTCCTGCCGCCTGGAAGCGTTGTAGCACTGTCCTTAAGCTAGCGGCGAAGTCCTCCCTCGACGGCGCAGCGATCAACACATCGTCGAAGAACGGCGTGACTCCAGGGATGCCTTTAAGAAGATGGTCCATTAGACTCTGGAATACTCCTGGAGCCACGCTGATTCCAAACTGCAGACGTTTAACTCTGAAGGCGCCCTTATGGGTAACTATTGTTTGGGCGTCAGCTGTGGCCTCATCCACGGGTAGCTGCTGGTACGCTTGTGCCAAGTCCAGTTTTCCGAAGACCTTGGCCCCAGCCAGGTTGGCCAATACATGGCTCACTATTGGAACCGGGTAAGCATGGTCCTGCAGGGCCCGGTTCAGGGTGCACTTGTAGTCACCACAAATGCGGACTGAGCCATCAGGTTTAACCGGGGTGACAATTGGAGTTTCCCATGAGCCCGATGTAACCGGCTCTAAAACTCCCTGTGCCACTAAACGGTCCAGTTCCTCCTCAATTTTGGGTTTGAGCGCAAACGGAACTCTACGAGCCTTGACCCTAATGGGTTGCACCATGGGATTGATCTGTAGGGAGATCGGGGGTCCCTTGTAAAGGCCCAAGGTTCCGTCAAAAACTGATGGAAACTCCTGGCAGATTGACTCAAATCCTGTCCCAGGTGAAATTTGATTTAGTCCTGACACGCTTAAGCCTAACGGGCCAAACCACGCCAAACCCAAAAGGCTGGTAAAGGGCCCCTTAGTTATGATGAGGTCCAATTTCTTAATGTGATTCTTAAACTGAACCTTGAAAGTGCCCATACCCCTTAGCTGAATTATATTTCTCTGGAAGTCTCGTAACACCACAGTGGCTGGTCGGAGAGGTGGGGGCCGTTTGGGAAAAAGCTCTCTAAATGTCTTGTCCGATATTATGGAATACGATGAGCCGGTATCCAGCTCCATATTGCACGGCTTTCCCTCGATTCTAACTTGCACCCTAAGCTTATTAGATCCCAGGGATGGAAACTGATATACCCTGTCTGAAGAGATTGACTGCAACTCCACCTCTTCGAGGGCCTCGTGCACGCGTTGTCTGGGTCGTATTCCTGCGTTCTTGGAACGGCAGACACGCATGATGTGCCCGGCTTTGCCACAGCCTCGACACGTGACGTCACGGAACCTGCATGTCTTACGATCATGGTTCTCTCCACAACTGGCACAGGTGCTGTGTGGGTTGGACTGATGCTGGTTCGACTTGCGCGCAGCTTGGGAGCGGCGGTTGCGGTCGGGTTGGCCTGGGGTTCGATGGACATCCTCGGGGGAATCGCCAGAAGATGAACGGTCTCGCTGAACACGATGGGTCCCCCCTTCTGCTCGGGAAATTGGGGCCCTTCCGTGGGCATTATCCTTCTCGAAAGCCATGGCCATGTTCATGGCTGTGGCCATCGTGATGTCATCTTTCGCCAGCAGCTTGCGGCGGAGATGGCTGTCTCGCACGCCAACGATGAACCTTTCCAACAGACGCTCCTCCAGGTTAGTGAATTGACAATACATCGCAATTTCCCTGAGAGCAGCAATATACTCATTTACTGACTCATGCGCTTGTTGCTCTCTGTGGGCAAAATCGTAACGGCGGTGGTTCTTTGACGGCTGGGGTGCAAGGTGCCCTGTCATTGCCTTTGTTAGCTCATCGAAAGAGCAGTCCTCAATGTTCTTAGGTGCCATCAAACCCTCCAGTAAGGTGATGGCAGAACTTCCCAGCACGGTGAGAAGCACATCTACTTTATCAATTTCCCTAGTAAACCCTTGAAGCCGAACATAGCTCTTTATTCGGCGGAGCCATTGAGGCCATTGCTCGGAATGGCTCAAGTCAAAGTCTGGTGGTGGCCTAGTCAGCCCAGCGGCCATTTTCGTACCTTGAGCTGTCGCTTGTGTGGTGGTGGTCGATTCCGAAGGAGCTGCTGACCCTTCTTCGCCACCAGAGTTCTCCGCAGAGTCCAGCGTGACTGGATGTCGCACTCACTTTGAGTGGCAGGGCGGTGCTGCAGTGACACTCAGGCCTCAAGTCCAGGCCTCCAACTCAGGCTCACTGTGTGTGGCAGGCCGGTGCTGCAGTATCAACTTAGGCCTCAAATCCAGGCCTACAACTCAGGCCTACAACTCAGGCCTTAAAACTGGCTGGGCAAGCATCCCATCCTCGTCGCCAGTGTTGCATACTCAGTTGGAACAAGAGGCAGAGGCTGTGTAGGTTCCAAAAGTCCTTTATTATTGAAAACAGAACTAGACTTCAAGAACAGCCATGTTGCCTGTGAGCCTGCCCGAGCCAGACTGGCTAGCTGCTGCTAAACTCTGTTAGTTAACTTGTTTCCCATAGGAGTGTTCACCCACCAAGCTCGTCTGTAATTGGCTAGGTCGCGCCAGGAGGCGGACCCTGTAAGGTGGTTGAACAGCTCCTATTGGTTCCCATACACAACAACAAAAAACAAAAACTTGATTGTGTGAAGAGAACCCTGAAAAACATCCATTTGGAAACTCCCTAAGGCAGTGGTTCTCACAGGGTGTGGCAGAAGAGCGTGGCCAGGAAGATTCAAGGTCAATCAAAGAAGCATGTAAACATTTCAGTGCAGTATGGCACAGTAGCAAAGTAATTTTTTTGCAGAATATGGACAGATATATTTTCAAAATGAGGGCAAGAGCAAGGCTTCTTTGTGCTGCTGAGATGAAAGTTTGCCTCCAATTAGAAACACTGATAGGAGTTGCTTCTTTTTGTTTTGCAATGTATTTCTTAGCAATAATAAAGAAAAATCGGTGGCACATGAGCAATTTTTTATTCCCAAAGTGTGGCCCAGAGAAAAAAGTCTGCGAACTAATGCCCTAAGGCAGGGGACCCCAAACTAAGGCCCGGGGGCCGGATGCGGCCCAATCGCCTTCTCAATCCGGCCCGCGGACGGTCTGGGAATCAGCGTGGTTTTTACATGAGTAGAATGTGTCCTTTTATTTAAAATGCATCTCTGGGTTATTTGTGGGGCATAGGAATTCGTTCATATTTTTTTTCAAAAAAGGTCTGAGGGACAGTGGGCTGGCCCCCTGCTGGAAAAGTTTGCTGACCCCTCCCCTAAGGGCACACAGGGGGTAGCCTGATGTTTAAGTCATCCTTCTCCAATTTGATGCCCTCCAGATGTTTTTCACCGCAGCGCCTGCGGTGGCTGGAGCTGGTGAGAATTGTAGTCCCACACATCTGGAGAGCACCAGGTTAGAGAACACTGGTGTATTTAAAAGGAGCTTGTCTTCTTCTTCTTTGGCGATCCCTCGTAGCCGAGTAAGATGGTCTTCCATAAACATGGTTTTAACGATGAGTCCGCAAGTGACTGTGGAGGCCAATTCTGGATCCACACGTCCTTCCACTGAAACCAGCTGTTCTTGCTCCAAATCAATCTTCATCTTCTCAGGTGGTCCATCGTCTTTGTAATTTCATGGAATTAGTTAGAATCAGCTGGCTATGTTGGTCAGGTGTGTCTGCTTGGCCTGCAGAGGGCATTGATTTTTAATTTTTTGCACAATGCGACGAGTCTTGCTGGGTTGTTATGAAATTATAGGAAAGCTGTTTCCATATGAGCTCAGTGGTTGCACAATCCATACGCAGAGCCACACGTACTCAGATAGGAAGCCTTGGAGGCGGCATGGTTCAGTGGTACCCCTAAATCATGCTTCTGCTATTAGGATGGTAGACTGCGCCTGGGAAAGAAGCTCTCTTTTGGCCTCGAGAAGCAAGGCAAGAGATTCCATTGCAGTAACCCAGGCAGGACAGCTTAAGCAAACTGAGTTGCAGCACCTCTTGCTAAATCTTTTGATTTAGCTGCAAATCTTTCCCATCTTCCCTTATCGTTTGTAACTACTGTATACAGATAAAGGAGAGAGCACCAGACTCTTTCTGGAAGTGGCTAAGCCAAGAGATGATCACTTCTTCCTTTTTCCTCCACCCCCCCATAAAAACCAGTCAATATCTTTCAGTGGCCTGAGGCTCCCCTCTAGAAGTTACCCAGACATATTGTTTCAGCTGAATTATTGCCTCCTTCCTTTTATAATTAAGAGACATGATAGCAAGGTATTTTAGGGCAATCTTTATTTCGAGATAACACAGGCACCAGTTATCTACACTTTCCGGAAACAATTTTGCCAAGAGGAATAGGTCTCCGCCCCTGGGAGCCTGCTCAGTATTGCTTTTAAATTTGCCTGCTGTTATTTACTGTGTGGCTTTAAACCGTTCTTAGCTGTTATTTGTTTATTTCATAAAATTTATATACAGTCATGCCTTGGAAGTCGAACGGAATCCGTTCTGGAAGTCCGTTCAACTTTCAAAACGTTCGGAAACCAAAGCGTGGCTTCTGATTGGCTGCAGGAAGCTCCTGCAGCCAATCGGAAGCCACACCGGACATCCGGCTTCCGAAAATCGTTCGGCAACCGGAACGCTCGCTTCTGGTTTTTGATTGTTCGGGAGCCGGAACGTATGAGTTCCAAGGCGTTCGCCAACCAAGGTACGACTTTACTGCGTTATTGTCAAGCAAGCAAGCAAGCAAGCAAACAAAGCTCAAAGCAGTTTACCAAAAAATAATAAAACAATAAAATTATCACTCTCCAGGGTGCAAGCCTGCGCAGTGTGTCTGGAGGTCCCGGGCTGGCCAGATGACAAGACCCCACCTCTTGGCCTCACTGATGAAAAGCAGAGCAAAAAGTTTATGGTCTAGGAGTCTTGGTAGACCATCAACTTGACATGAGTCAACAGTGTGATGCAGCAGCTAAAAAAGCCAACGCAATTCTGGGCTGCATCAATAGGAGTATAGCGTCTAGATCAAGGGAAGTAATAGTACCACTGTATTCCGCTCTGGTCAGACCTCACCTGGAATACTGTGTCCAGTTCTGGGCACCACAATTCAAGAAGGATACTGACAAGCTGGAACGTGTCCAGAGGAGGGCAACCAAAATGGTCCAAGGCCTGGAAACGATGCCTTATGAGGAACGGCTTAGGGAGCTGGGTATGTTTAGCCTGGAGAAGAGAAGGTTAAGGGGTGATATGATAGCCATGTTCAAATATATAAAAGGATGTCCTATAGAGGAGGGAGAAAGGTTGTTTTCTGCTGCTCCAGAGAAGCGGACACGGGGCAATGGATTCAAACTACAAGAAAGAAGATTCCACCTAAACATTAGGAAGAACTTCCTGACAGTGAGAGCTGTTGGACAGTGGAATTTGCTGCCAAGGAGTGTGGTGGAGTCTCCTTCTTTGGGGGTCTTTAAGCGGAGGCTTGACAGCCACCTGTCAGGAATGCTTTGATGGTGTTTCCTGCTTGGCAGGGGGTTGGACTGGATGGCCCTTGGGGTCTCTTCCAACTCTAGGATTCTATGATTCTATAAGTTTGGCACCAGCTTGGCTGCAGGAGTTGCTAGAAGGAGGCACCATCCAGTCAACTTAGGGACTCCACTCTGACCTTGTGTGTGGCTTTCTCCTTGGCCGCTTTCCTCTGTCCTTCAGATAAACTGTTCCCAAGGTACTAAGTGCTTTCTTTCTTTCTGCACTAATAGTGGCACCTTGATCTCTGCCTAGTAACAAATCACCATCTGGGGCAGACCTGTACAACCTGACAGGGTCTCCCTCCTGTCAGCAATTGCGCTGCAGCATTTTGCATCGTAACTGCAGCTTCCGGGTGAAGCGCCACATGCCGGAAAACAATTTTCGGTCTGATGATACTGGGATAGAGGTGGTCCCTTCAAAGGCTTGCTGGAAGAGGACGGTCTTCAACAGATGATAGAGGTGGCGCCTTGTCTGGTCGGTGTCTACAGACCTCCTGATAAGACTTTATCTGCAGGGTGCTCTGTGCTGCAAAGCACAATGGCCAAGGGGCTATATAAGTACAGTAGCTGGTTCTTTTTGCAGCGGCACAACAGGGTAGCAATAGGAAGCCCCAGTGAGTGGCTGGACCAACCATTGCCTTCTCCATCAAGACAGAGCTGGAGCTCCTTCCATCTAAGGCACCCTCAGCTCCAACACATCAGGCAGCTGCTTTGCAGAAACACGGACAGGTACTCATCCCTCCTCCTCTGGCTACAAGTCCATCAGCCGGCAGAATTCTCTCTCTCCCCCGCCCACCCTGTCCTCTCCTGTCTTCTGTTTCTGACCCTGACCAGGCCCCCGTCATCTTGGGGTGACATGACCCCCTCTTTGCTGTGCAAACCCGTCTCCTCCTCCTCCTCCTTTCCTTGGCTGAGGCCACATTCACACCAAACATTTAAATCACCCATGATGCCACTTTAAAGCGCCGTGGTTTCCCCCCAGAGAATTCAGGGAGCTGTAGTTTGCTAAGGGTGCTGGGAGTTGTCGGGTGGCCTCAGTTCCCCTCCAAGAGAGACCGTTCCCAGAGTTCCCTGGGAAGAGAGGTTGGCTGTTAAACCATTCTGCAAAATACGTCTCTGTGAGGACAATAGGCATGTGCTATCTCTGTTTTCAGTCAAGGTTTTCTTGCATCCTTGCTTTTCGTTGTTCTGTGTGTTTTAGCCAGATTATATATTTATATAATTGAAATTGCACACCGCTTTGAGGATTGTTCCTTTTCCCTTTTCTTTTTTGAGCAAGGGGGTATATCAATTTTCTGATTAACATAAATAAATAAGCATGTTGGCACAGATGCACAGAGACTTTGGGGAGGCACTTTGCACATGGTCAGAGGTTCTCATATCACGTTTCCAGGAAGGAACTGCAGCTCTGAAAACAAATCAAACAATTCTCTCTTTATGTCATACCCTGAAAGACAGAACAATTATTATTTTTTTGGTGGT